>NC_080090.1:52752500-53052500 GCF_950005125.1 Chionomys nivalis | reverse complement strand
AATGATAGAGGGAGGAAGGAAGAGGTCTCCCAGGAGGCCTGGGAATGAAGTGTGGCCATCCTGTGAAAGAGAGCCTTTTAGAGCTACAGGACTGGAAGGCGGCAATTTCCTCAAGCACTTTGCTCACAAAGATTGGCCTCACGGTCCAAGCAGCAGTACTCCGAACAAATGAAGGTGCAGATGCTGTCTGTGTCAGCCTCTGGTTCTCCTTCAGTGCTCACAGCCCTCTTCCATATCTCTCAAGTTCCCAGCACAAACAACAAAACATTTCCTGTGTAGCCAACATAAGACACAAAGGGATGGAAAGACGCAGGGATTCTGAGACTTGGCTTTAGCATCACATTGTTCAAGGAAATCCTCTGAGCCACCAGTGTAAACAGAGAGGGTGACAAGTTTCCATTGTGACAGTAGACAATGCATGTACATCAGAACAATATGTGGTATATGATGGGCACATACACTTTTGACTGTCAATTAGAATAGAGCCACAGCAGAGTAGGGTTTTGCACAGGCAGGGTGACTATACAATCAGTCTCCGGGAGAAGATCCACAGTGGGGACTTGGTGGCCCAGACAGGTGCAGCACACACTCTGGAGGACAACCTGGCAACTCTATCCTGGCAGATCTGATTAGCAGGAGCAAGGGGGCCAAGGCAGACAGAGCACAAGATGGAACCGTTTATGGGGAAGAACTCCACATGGGCCCTGGTCATGTGCAAATAACAATGGTTCCAACAGGAGCTCCTGCCTTGGTCTGCGACTCTTGACCTCCAGTTCTGGTCAAGTCACTCTTGTGTATCTATTAAAAAGCAAAGGGCCCTGTGGGTTAATTTCTATTTGCTTATTAAAACATATACCTCGAATGTCAGCATTCTCTGAAAGGCAACAGGAGTTGGGCAGATTTTAACAGTAATCCTGGCTTTCTTTCTTTCTTTCTTTCTTTCTTTCTTTCTTTCTTTCTTTCTTTCTTTCTTTCTTTCTTTCTTTCTTTCTTTCTTTCTCCTTTTCATAGTGGTTAATTCTATGCCAAGAAATCTCACATGATCTCATCCACATTGTGCAACCTGACCCACACCCACATCAAGCTTCAGAAGTCAGTTTTCAATTCTCAGTTTTTAGGAAAGTCATTCAGAAAAGTTGAAGCCAGCCCCGGATAATAGAGTGCTCGACGTGGAGTTCCTCACAGTCTATGTGTTTAGCACTGCCCAGGCTCATCCACTCCACTTCAGAACTGTGGACAGTCCGGCCATGTACCGATATGTTCTACTCTTGAGTCAGCTCCCATTCTGTGAGCTGAGAAGGGGGAGTCAAAGGGCAGCAAAGGGGGTAAGTGCAGGTATACAGAGAGAAAGTTCTGGGCTGTGCATGGCTGTGGCTGTTTCACAGAGCAGATGCAGAGAGGTAAGAGCGAGAACTGAACCCCAGTTCTCTGGAGTAATACGATGGCAGCTTTCTTCACCACTCACAGGTCAGTTACTCCTAAACGTTTCAAGCTACAATCACAGACACGGATCCAACGTTCACATGTGGTACATAGTCCCTAGATTCCCACAGTCAAGCTTCCTGCTTAGTACGTCACTTCTGTCGTTACGGCGCAACAGCCTAATCCTAGCTTACAGTGCTTGCTAGACATGGACCAGTTCTACCGGGTCAATTAAATGAGTAAGTCATCGCAGGAGAGGCAGGGAAGAGAGCATCACCCTGGTTTCTCAAACAGGAGGAAGGGCTCTTCTTTACTTTCAGTATGTAGGGTATCTGGTTCCTAATTCTGCCTCATCTCACTCGTCTCCTGCAGGGTCAGAGTCAAAAGAAGTCCCCTTGGATATCAAACAGGGAAGATCTGCTCAGCGGTATAGACAGTAGAAAATGACAGGAAACCAGAGAACAACTCCGTAGTTTGGGGTCCATACCTCATCCAAGAGGTTCTTCAAGATCCCATTAAAATTCTGCAGGCAGAGCACTCACTGGGCAAGGGAGTCAAACACGCACAAGTCTAAGCCAACAAGTCCACGGGGATGGGAGGGGACTTGGTAGTGACAGCCCTAGACAGGGGGGGCAGGCAGAGCAGGCTGGGTGAGAGAGTGGCAAGAGACTTGCTTCTTTCGTGACAGTAGTGGGCCACTCTTCTGTCCACTCTGTCATTCCACTGGGCACAAGTAACAGTTCGTGTTGGCTGGGGCCATCTACGTACCAGGCGACATCTATCTACAGGACAGAAGATGAATGGGAGAAAATGCAAACGTGTAAAGCAGGAACTGGCTTCACTTTCAGAGAAGGTTCACAGCAGGGCCCCCGAGAGTCCTTGTGAGGTTGTGGGGGTGAGGGGTGGGGGTGGGCAGCTGGGTGACTTTGCAGGTAGTGCAGTATTCTGTTGTTGGTCCCCAAGGTTGGACACGAGACAGGGTAGGCTCTGTGTAAGGGGAAGCCAGGACTTCGAACTTGGATTTCTAGTTCCAGTCTTGGACCAGGAAGCTCTGAACAATATCACAAAGCTTGGGCCCTTCAGTGTCTGGCAAAGCTGAGTGTGCTCACTAACTAGAGCGTTGCTTGGCCCAAAGTAGCTGAGTGGCACAAACTAAATGTGAGCACTGGCCCCCTCTTCAGGCCCCCTTGAAAGGGTAACTTGGGGACTTAGAGATGGGCGGTCAGTGGTTAATTACACTTGCTGCTCTTGGAGAGAACCGTTACTTTCCAGCACCCATGTTGGGCAAGCTCATGACTGCCTGCAACTTCAGCTAGAATATCTGATGCTTGCTTCTGCCCTTCAAGGGCAATTTAACATATATTCTCATGCACACACACACACACACACACACATTTTAAAAAATAATAATAAATATGGATAAAACAGCAAATATAAAAATAATCAAAAATCAATCTTGGAAATGTGACTTGAATGCATTACAGTTTAGCTTAGTTGCCCCTTGCTTAATGAAAGTCATCTTTGATAGGCAGGCACATTGAGTGAGGTGTGCCAGCAGGAGCTACAATAAGAGCGTAACAAACACTAGCCCTCCCATTCAGGAAGATGGGGAGTGAGACCTTGTTCGGGTTCACCAGCATGACTCCTTCGTGTGAAATCTTGTTCTATTTCAATACCCTGTGGTTTTTTGCTGCAATTTCATGTTCTGCTTAATTGTCCAGAGTGGCAGATGTGATTTTCATGTAAGTTTTTATCCATCTGTGTTTCGGCACCAGAAACGCATGCAGAAAGTGCTGGGACTTATCTGAGGGATGGCCTGATCTATACTTCCTGCCAGAATGACACAGACTACAAAAGGAGTCGGGCTAGTTCACAGCGAGCTCAGAAGGCCCATTCCTTGCCTTCTGTGCTGCCCCCCACTTCTCCATGCTCCCTGCGCTCTGCTTCGGGATTCTTCGGGCATGAATAATAAAGAGATTGCTTTCCATAAGCAACAGAGAATCACCATGTTCTTAGTACTCGAGAGCATCCAACACAGACGGCCCCCTGCCAGAACCTCACCCAAGCTGGCATGCAGTGTCTTTCCAGACCCATCCTGCTCCATCTCCTCCACACTTCGCCACTGATGGCACCAGCCTCAGGAAAGCCATTCTCTGTGTTCTGGAACCAAGGCTCCAGGCAGGGCTAGCTTTGTGTGTGTGAGACCTCGGCAGTCTCTCAGAGCCCCATGTCACAGACATCATGCACACCTAACATTAGCTCTCTAATGTACCACTGTGAAGTACTCGATATCCCTGAAAAATTATGTCTACTTATGCATGTGTGCACAGGAGTGCATAGGTTCACATGTGTGTACACAGCCCTTGTGTGAAGGGCAGAGGACAACTTGTGGAAGGGAGCCCATTCCTTCCACTGTGGGATCTCGGGATCAATCCCTGGTCTCACTTTGCAATGAGTCTCTTGACTTGGTGAGCCGTGTCACTGGCCCAGTATGTTTCGAACAATGGTTGGCACATTTCCCCTTTGTACCGGAGTCTATAACTTCCATGGGCAGCTCTGCTTCAGGATACACTGCAGCTCTACTATTTTTTGTGACTAGCAGCTTAAATAGAATGAGCACATCACAACGAGAGTAATTTCTATTTTACAACTGGCTTCTATCTATGTTTGGGATTTGGAATCCAGCATTATGATACTTATAGGAAATTGGTTACAGTTTGGGAGTGGCAAGGGTAAAAACCAAAAGGAATTCAACCTATTTATACATCGGAACCCATTGATGGGGGAGACCAAATTTTGGAAACTCCAAAATTTATGTACAAAGTTACACTTGGAAGGTGTGGGTCTCTCACTAGTCGTATGGCCTTGAATGATGCTCTACTCCTTCACTTTTGGTCTTGCTGTTTTTTTTTTTTTTTTTCTCCAGAGTCCTCAGGGGACACAGTCTATGGCAGGAATGGCGCAAATGCAGTATTCCTTATCTGCAAAACGGGGGCGGACAACGATAATGCCTGTGCCTCAGTAAGAGAGGAAGTGAGGAAATGCAGATGCCTGGGAACAAGATAGACACCTCAACTTTACAGTCATCTCTCAGTCCAGCTGGCCCCTACGCTTCTGCTTTCAGCCCTCCCTCCACTCAGTCACAGCAGAGATATCCTGGATGCTCCCCCAGCCGCCCATAGGCTCACCTCCCCATTCTGTTTCTAGGTTAACAAAAGGTTGACCCCCAACAGTGACAATTTGAAACCGCCATGGCCAGAAATTCTTTCATTCATTGCTTTCTCACTTTTCATAGGAAGCCACTCATCCAAAAGCCAGAGCCATATCTTCCTGTCTTTTGCCCCTCCCAAAGCATTTCGAATTTTGCTAGCGGTAGGGGATCCACCTAGAAACGGCTGTTGATTTATTCAAACAAGGTAGAAGCATCCACGAGGACAGAAGGTAGATACCAGCTCCGTTATCATATGGTGACATTTCCGGAAGCATTTCCCAGCTTGACAGAGTGAGAGTTCCCATGATACCCTGGAGACACTTGATGGTTTTCTCATTAGACAGACCCGAGTTACATCCTGGTGCCTCCGCCCTGTCAGCTACCTGACTGTGGGTGAATCAGCTCACCCTTCAGAGCCCCGTCTGCTGCCTCAGCTGCAAATGTGGGTGCACCTCATCTGTCTTCCGGGATTGCCATTTTGAGCTGACATGTGCCAAGTCATGAGAAGAGAGCGGGACACACGAGGCATCCCAAGTGCCTATTGCCTCCCTCTGCTAGGTGACTCGATGCTAAACATCTACTTGCCATTTCCTCCCTGGTATCTGCCACCAGAGGAGAGCCACAGAGATAGCCAATCAGCGTCACTGATCAAGCAGAGCCCTCACTTCCTGGTCCAAGCTTCCAAAACAAACTGGATCTCTACCCAATTTTCTTAACAGTGGGTGAGTGCTACTCTAACGCTTAATGCCCAATACTATACCTCCACACACACCAGAAGAAAATTAAAATAATAATAACAATAACAACAACAACATAATGTTGCCAGGTTAGAATTAATGGTGGGATTATTTGCCAGTTTCCATCTCCTGTGAAGAGGTCACCCCCAGAGCATCCTGCTGACACTGAGAATGAGGTCCCTATCGTATTCCTATATGTCTGATGGCCACATATGCAATGCTAGTTGAAGCCACTGGGCTGGTAAAGCGACAGGAGTGGAAGGGGGTTTTAATTTCGAACTATATAGGAATCTGTCCTCTAGTGCTGGAAAAGTCATTCTCAAAGATGAAGACTAACTCAGGGCAGAATAACAGTGACAAAAATTTACAAGACAGAAACAAAAGCCTTGAATGAAAAGAATGATGACTGCAGAATCTATTGCACATAATGCGAGCAAAAGTTTCAGAACTTATACAGAAATCCACTCACCTAAATATTTCATATAAATATGATATGGAAAAGGTTTCCTGTCTGGTCCCCTTTCACTATGCATCTGAATACCATACACAGACTTAGGCACAGCTAACAGTCTTTTTCATGTAGGAGGACTAACAGTTATTTAGACATATTCCAACCGAAGCATCAAGGCAAGGAAAGCAAAGGAAGAAAGAACCAAGATGCAGCAATGAATACAAGTAAATTATAAGAACAAACATCTGTGCTCTGGATAAAATACGTGGCAGTGTGGGCAGCACCATAAAGCCACTCCTGACATTCTGGAGACACTAGGCTGGCTCACCTATGAGTAATGTGGTCGTCCCCACAATCCTGCAACACAAGTACCAGGGCACAGTCTGTTGTCAAACATTCTGTATGGATTTGTGACCTAGGAAAATGACATTAAGGGGCCAAACTAATATATAATGTGAAGCACCATACGCGGATACACACAAATGCTTTCTGCCACTAACAGACAGGCACTCATTTATCACCTCACTTAACACACGCATACACACACTCATGCACACACACACGTACACACACGTGCACACACACACACACACACACACAATTGAAAGGCCCCTGTGAGGTGTCATGGGTGTGGAGCAAGCGTGTCTCCCCAAGCTTCTGGAACAGATGATGTAGGAACCGGGTACTGATAGTTCAGTGACGATAGTTCAGTGACGAAGACTTATGGCATCTCCGGGCTGCAGTGCATAAATACATGCCCAAGTACTTAGGACGTTGAGTTTTCTTCTGCCCTAAATAGAATGAATAATAAGACAACCTCTCTATTGGGATCACAGGCAGCATGAGGACCCCCTGACCTCTAGCTATAGAATAACTATAAGAAGTTGATCCCAAGAGTCTTCAAAATTGTACACACCATTCTGACTTAGGTGGGAAATAACATGAAGGAGGAATGTGGATTTAAGATGTCACCAAGTAAAGAGCCACTCTGGGGGTGGGGGCAGTCTAGGGACTAGAGCGGGCCTGAAGGTCGTCTGCTTGCGTGCCCCTGCCAGCGCTGTTGTGCTGTGGGATGCACACGCGCTTCCTCTGTGGTGATGTGACCTGCCATGCAGATGCCTAGTCACAGCCTGTTCACCCACATTTGCTGGGACAAGACCCATGCTTGCCGTTGCCGTGTCCGCTCACGTGACGTCACAGCTATGTTTCCCATCAAATCTCGACAACAAAAGTGACTATCCAGCCTGTCTAATCTGCGAAGGGAAGCTAGGGGACAGTGGGGTGTGAAGGCTGAGACTGAGTGCAATCTCATTGGGCCGTGGTGGCGCTCACCTTTAATCCCAACACTCAGATCTCTTTGAGTTTGAAGCCAGCCTGGTCTACAGAGTGAGTGCCAGGATAGGCTTCAAAGTAACATAGAGAAATCCTGTCTTGAAAAACAAAACAAAAAACAGAGAGAAAGAAACTTACTTCATTTCTAAAAGGTATTTCTATCAAATGACACATCTCACACTCACTTCCTGGAAGGTGGAGTAAAGAGAGGAAGGAGGTCTACATCTCTGTGGGCAGTGGAAGCCACCTTGAAAGAAATGCCTGTCTCAGATTTGTTGAAAGGGGGTCGGTGTGGCCTCTGTTACTCACTGTTGAAGTGGCTTCTTGTTACTTACGACTGAACCTAAACCCGCCACATCTGAGCTAATGGGTTTAAGTTGTTTCATGTCTGCTAGCTTGCTTTCTTCCCAGTTGGTCTGTTTCCTAGATGTGGATGCAGAGAGAAATAAAGCCCCCGTTCCCTCCAAGTTACTGTGAACGTCAAACCTGAGATAAAATACTTCAAGGGTACTTCCCATGTCGAACATTATTATCCCCATATTAATACTGTTGCTATTATTTTTCATTTTTATTCCCAATTTCCAGAGAAAAGTAGGTCAGTGATTGACAAACGGAAACTAGCTGGGACGAGAAACTCCGATTTCATTACTCGGGCAAGACTCGCTATCAGCAGAAAATGAGTCCAAGGTAAATTAGTTGTGAGGAAGTGATCAGGGGTTATTAAACGCTTCTAATTGTTGTGTTCCTAGAAAAAAAAATGTTACAAAGATGCATTTTATCTATCTGAGAGGTCTGCGTGGAGAGACACTTTCAATTCTCCTCAGGTTCCAAATTTTTACCCATCGTTCAGGCACCATCTCTTGAATGAGGGCCGATGAGCCAGGTGTCTGTGTGAACTGGGGGACTCGAGGGGTCCGTCTACGCAGCACACCGCAACACCAATCCTCCAGCGGCCAGAGGACCTTGGAAAGGTGGCTTATGGCAAACCACTGCGGAAATGAGCATGTCTTGCTTTTAACTGTGTGTGCATATGCACGTATGCGCTTGCCCGCACACGCAGGAGACAAAAGATAACGTTGGGTGTCTTCCACCATCATCCTCTCCCTTATGCTTGAGACAGTGTCACTCACTGAACCTGAAATTTGCTGATTCTCTAGACTGGCTGGCCAGCAAGCCCCAGGGATTCTTCTCTCTCTGCAAATCCACCTCAAGGGCTGGGATTACAGATGCAAATCACTGTGTCCAGCTTTTCTGTGAACGATGGGGATCTCAGGCCCTCGTGCACACATAACAAGCACTCTACCACCGAGCTACCTCCCTAGCCCTCAACATAGCTTTTGTTCAATTTGTTCTGGGGGTTGAAATCAGGGTCTTGTGCAGAGCATACCAGTCAAGCGCCCTACCCATGAGCCACATTTCCCAGCCCTCTACTTCTCTTTTATATTGCCCTGTAGGTCCCTTGACCCTTCACCTTAGTCATAGAAACTTAGAAAAATGTGGATGACTAGGACAGGTTAAAAATCAATAGCCCTGTTTAACTTTACAAAGATTTTAACAAACGGCAGAAACAAAACAGAACCCACGAGTGGGGCCCTGCAAATCAGTTTCAATGAGAAACAGAGTAAACAATAATTGTCAGGGGTTACCAACACAACCCACTGCCACGCCAGCTGTCAATCTAAGAAGCATGGCCAGTGCTTGCCCAATGCTTTGAAGTTACTGTTAGATATGAGAATCAACTTCTCCTCTGAGAACATCTCTAACACCCTTGGTTAGGACTAAAAATACTCTCACCTTGATATAATGCCTTCCCACTCACTACTCACCAAAATATTCACTAAATAACGTCCCACTATAAGAATACAGTTTGGGTATTTTTTGTTTTTTACAATATACCTCAAATACACCAAACACCTAAGTCTTTGGGCATGTGTGCACAACACACACATACACACACACACACACACGAAATACTATGAATTTCTAGTGAGAATGCAATACAAGATTAAATTCACAAGTGTGCATAATTTGCAATATAGGTGTGCTCTGTTCTTTTCGACCAATGTGACAGGCTGGGTATACATGCCACACTGTGAGAAGAAAGACTTTCCTCTGGCCACCAGTGTGTCCCTGGGTAAGGGGCTCAGGACTCTGAGGGTTTTGCTCTAGATTCCTGCATAAGTCATGTTGCCATCCCTACTAGCTCTGAGAAAGAAACAGAGTCTAAAAAGAAAGAGAGCAGTGGAAGAAAGAGGTGGGTGGCGGGGATGGGAAGCTTTGTTTATTCATTAAAGACACTACCTTAGTTCAAAATGAGAGGGATGAGAATATCCAAGTAACAATGACGGCTCCGTGTTGGTGCCCCCCAGGAACCAAGGAGAGATGAAACTGGGAAGCATCCCCAGCAGTTTGAGAAATTCCTATCCACCAAGCGTTATTGTATTATCCCAACTACGCACAGACAAAAACACAAATTTCAGCTCCCTACTTTCATTTATAATTGAACCAAGTCCAGAAGGATGAAGCCAGTGCCATCTGCAACACAGGCTGCATTAGCAGCCGGGAGAATGAAATATTCAAATTACTCTGGGCTACCTCACATGGTGATGGGGCTCAAACATCGACTTGCAACCAGGAAAGAGAGAGAGGGCAGGGAAAGAAGGTGCCTTGAGTTGGGTTTGCTTCATTTTACTGTTGCTGGAAGGGCAAGAGTAAAACAGAAAAAATTGGTTTCTTGCCGAGGACACAGAAAATACATCAAAACACATTAGAGAATAAGAGCACATATTTAACATCTGAAAAGGAAGGGGGAGGAGGGGAGGAGGGTGGATGAAAGTGAAGAAGGGAAACAAGACAGGAGGAAGAGATGAAAAGGGAGGGAAAGAGAAGAGAACCGGGAGAAGAGATGAAAAGAGAAAGGAAGGTGATAGAGGAAAGCAGAAAAGGAAAAGGTGATGTCATCCCAAACTTCACTAATTTGGAAGCCCTCCAACATCAGACCTGGGATGCTGTTGCTCTGGTGTTTTGCTTCATGTAAATAAGGGGTGCTCTTTTTTGGGGAGGGTGAAGCGGGAGCTGCTTGCTCTGATACCGTTAATCAGGGCTGCTGAAATGGTGACATGGTAAGTGGCTCTAGCCCCTAGCAGCAGTCGAGATGGAGTGACAGGCTCCATTTAAGATGTCACTGCACATAATAAAGTGTAAAACTATACTTAAAATAAACGAGATAGAAACAATAAACTTGACTCAGTATTTGAACTTTCACAGACACACGGAGCCTGGAGGAGGAAGCATGTGTGAGGCATGTGGTGGGACTTTCCAGGGGTTCTGTTTCTGCAGCAATTATCAGGTTGTTGCTTAGAACAGGACTGGGGGCGGGGGGGGGGGTGCGGTGTCCAGGTGCAGTCAGAAAGGAACTATCTATTGTGTGAACTGGGCATCAGACAAGCTCTTGCCCCAGATTCCCAGCGGCATCAAGGGCTACATGAAAGATCAACAACCCTGGATGGTATCTTCCCAGAGAGGCCCTGGAAAGGCAGTTTGTCACCTCCTATCTCCTGACAATAGAAGTCCCTCGTGGCCGCATGCTCTGTGCCCAATGCCTGTTCACCTGAGACAGGGCTGCCTTGCTGCAACCTGGCTTCATCTCGTCCAAAGGTTTAGCACAATGTTGTCAAGGCTGCTCGGCTCCAAACGGGAAGGATACGCTTTTCCCTCCTCTGGGCCCTGCAATTACTGTTATTTGTGGGGGTGGATTCGATGTCAAAGCAAATGCTTTCCTTATGTTTCTTTCTTTTAAAAAGGGGGGTGGGATCCTAAATGGGAGCCAGCAGGCGACGCTCCTGAACCAGCCACCCAGGACTCCACATCATCTAGCCAGGCACCTGGTGTTAAGTTCCTGCGCATTTGATTTGGGTACATTAGTTGAGAAAGTGCCCCCCCCCCCCCCGCCTCCACCTTAAAACAAAGAAAAACGAACAAACTCCCTCTCAATGCCACCTATCAAGGCTGGGCTTGGTATGCATCATTCTTAGCTGGAGTTTTCGCCTTATGGCTCTGGTATTTGGGCTCGGCCAGATCATGCAATAACCTGTGGTTTGCATAATGCTCTTCGTTGCCACCATCCAAACCCTCTGCGAAGTTACACTGCAAGGTACTCGAGAACTGCCGCCGTCCATGAAAATGAACTTACTGGGGTGTGAAAAGCATTAAACAAAAGCCCAGAAGTCACACAGATTTTTGCAAAATGCATACAGTGCGTTATCTAGAATGGAGAGACTGTGGCAGGTAGCAACCCCGTGGAAGGCCCTCTCACAGCAAGTGTCCACTGTCCTAACTGCTCCTGAGCGGAGGTTTTACCTGTCCAGCTTTGGAACTTTATCTTCCCTTTACTTGCACTAGGGCTGGCCCTGACTGAGCATCTTCTGTATGTCTGTCTGGTGAACACCATAGGCACTCAAGATATTCCAGCAGGACCCACTAACCTGGAAATGATTTTAGTTTCAAGTTTCTTAGTTACTGGTATCAAGGGGGAGGGGCTACAGTCTACTATTATATTTCAGAAGTCATCGTCTATAATTATATATTAGAATTTCCTCAAGTGTTGTGCATCCAGCGTAAAGAAGTCCAAGCAAGGCTGTTGATAGAGAAAAAAGGCAAGCGGTATGAGCAGGCAGGTTCTCGGGCAGCCACAAGCACCAGAAGTCACCTTCCTCCCGGCCTCTGACAGGGACCATTAGGCAGGGATCCTTGCATCATCTCTCTTATGTCCTCCTCTGTGGAGCCAGGATCAATCTCTGGCATCAGGTCACATGCGGAATCTGCCTCTTCAGAGTCTGCCCGCAGCTCAGGATGCCACTCCCCACCAAGCCACACTGCAGTCACTCGGAGTGGGAGTTTTATTAGCCATAAGCGGTGGCACCATGCATTGATATATTTAAGCAATAATGAACAAGAAAACAGTGGTTGTCTGAAGCAGCCACTGAAGTGGTAAAAATAACCAGCAGTGTTTTGTGAGCACGAAGCTCCACTCATGGATCAGAGATTCTGGAAGGAATGAAAATGATGAAGGTTTGGGAAGGCAAAGTCGGAGAATCCGAGCAAAGCTGCTGTTAAGACGTACAGTGCGGTGCACACCTAAGCTGGTCGAGGATACTAGTGAACTACTCGCTGGTTCTGAGAACACACGCCTCCAAGTGAAAATTCAGATCCCTCCCACTGCCCAGCCTCCCCCAAAGTCTAATTGTCCCCAAAGCCTTGGCGTGCAGCTTTAAATTACAACAGTAAAAATATTTCAGTGCAAAATACTAAAAAGCTCAGGAAAATTTACTGGGTCTCAGGAGATCCGAAGGTTTGCTCCAAGCAGCCCACCAAAGAAGCTAACCATGACCTTGGGCTGCAGCCTGAGCCAGCCTGGTGCTTGACAAACCCCAGCAAGTCTTCCTGGGTCACTGCAGCCTAGTGTGGTCGCCTTAATGGAAACATGCTGGGCTAAAAAACAGTAACAGCATGATTTAGAGGTTAAAAAAACAGGCTTAAATGAGCTTGGCAAATGCCTTTTAGAAACCTCTCACTCCTTGTCAATACTCAATTGACAACAGGTGCGACATGCTGACTTCACTGGCTAAACACGTTAAATGGCGATATAATTTATATGATTAAAAGGGTGGGTAAGAGAACAGTGTTTGAGTCCTTCGGCCTCTCTGAATATTTCCAAAGTTCAAACAGACCTCTGCGGTTGCTATTTGTATTCTTTTAATCAGTCCTTCAATATTACTTATTTGCTCAAACTTCAGCCAGTAATTGAAAATATGAATCTTCAATGACGAGATGAAGACCTCCATGTTGGGATCAATCATTATCTTACAAAGCCTTTAACTTCAGAACCTTCCTGTCATGTGAACCTGTTTAAAAATTACAGCATTTCCTGGCTTTTCTCATCTATAGTTTTTGAACTAGACCTTTCAAAGTCACGGCCATCCCATCAAAAATATCACTATCCTCTATCATGTTCTATGTTCCTGAACCAATGTATTTTATATGTGTTCCTCTATGAAAATCTGAGTTCTTGGGGACAGCGGCACCCACCGTCCTTGTATTGCAACCTTTTTCCTCCTTGATCTGAGAAAGGACCCTATAAAGAGCTGTTGCCTTTTTGTCCTAAGAAACAAAGCCAGATTAATTATAGAGACTGCTAGGATACATGTCTACTTCCTCAGCTCCTTCAATAAGTTTTTGTGTATAAATATCCAATGGTAATTCTCACCTAAAGCTTTCTTTACCAAGTATTTAAATTATGACATTTTCGGTCATACGATCTCATGATGCTTTGGATAATATTAGGAACTCTCTTAATCCCAATCTCCATGCTTCCTTTATTATGTTTATGTAACAAAAGCTGACATTACGCATCTTTGCATACAGAAACCAGAATTTGTGCCACATGTATTTCCTTCCTCCATGTTCCTTTACACTCTGAACTTAGTGAGCCAGGAAATACACCAGGAATTCTCCCGACGGTTCTCTTCATAAGAGTCAAATCTACAGTTGCAATTTTCCTACCATATAAGCCTCTATGCTCAATGATAAGGCTTACACCATGCCCCACCCCACGACCCTGCAGGTGATATTAGGGCATCTTAAGATGGCGCAGCCAAGCACATCTTTTAAAATCACAGCAGAGAAGGGCGGAAAAAGGAGAAAAAGGCAACAACTTTTCAACTCCAGTAACCACAAGTTTGATTGTGAGCATATGAGCACAGCACTTCTGAACACAAATGTGTCGATTAAAAACAACAAACAAAAAATTCAAATGTGTAAGTTACCACTCAGGAAAAAGAAAACTTACAATTTTTTAAGATGGCTGGCAGTGCTCAAATTAAAATAAGCTTTCCCTTAATAGAAAAATTAAGTTTCTACCTGAGACTACTAATTTTCATAAGACTACAAAGAGGGAAAATCTAGAAAGGCCTTTTGCGGCAAAGACTTGGGGTCCATAGGACAACGTGAGGAGGGATGGTAGCCCAAGCTTTGTGCTCAGCCATCCCCGTGCAATGCTATTTATACACTATGACAATGATGGCTTACATCAAAAGCCACAGTGCAAATAATCCCCTTCTCCATGCCGTCCACAGCAAAAGCCAGCCCCTAAAACTAGGGGCAGTGTGCCAGCGTCCAGGCTCCTCAGATGCCAGCTAGCTCTGTGCAGAGGAGTAAGCAAGGGAGCCTTTTCCCCTCTGAATTGGGTTTTTCAATGAATGTTGACTGGCACCAGGAGGCTACCTTGGGCCCCCAGAGCCTTCTTAAAACCCTGGCAGCCTGCCAGAGGAGCTCCAACTTTGCAACCCAGAGAAAGCCGTGTTGGCAGCTTGTCAGGAGCCAGGGAGTTACATGGCGCCCTGGGGGTAATAATATTTTCCAGAACGCTCAAGCTAATAGTCCCATGATGGGCGATTGAAAGGACTGTAGGTAT
Source organism: Chionomys nivalis (assembly GCF_950005125.1). Taxonomy (NCBI): domain Eukaryota; kingdom Metazoa; phylum Chordata; class Mammalia; order Rodentia; family Cricetidae; genus Chionomys; species Chionomys nivalis. The sequence goes on along the minus strand of NC_080090.1, from coordinate 53,037,876 downwards.
GCTCTTTCCTGTCCTTGGCCTTGGAGCTCTCATCCATCTCTGTGAAGGGCGGAACCACACTCTGCGACCTTTTTGGCGGAGTTAGGGACGCTGCCCTTTGTTTTATTTTACTTCCTGTGTTTTAGCCAAGTCCAGGCCACTTATTATCATGCTTTGAATTCATTTCGTTGAGAAAAATAAATGTTGATATGTTTTGGAACCGAATGCTTTTATCTTCTTTAAAGAAATAGAATTGTGTATTCCTAAATATGTTGTTTAAATTCACCCGAGTTCAGTAGGCTCTCTAGTTTGTACACATCGGAATCTTCCAACATGAATGACTAGGGGTCTTCAGTTGGTTATGTTTTAGGGTGACTGCAGAGAAGGACAGCGGATGAGCTTTTTGTTCCTTCATCAAAGGTCCTAAGAGGGGCAAGCTGTGTTCTGTGTCCCTCACAGCTATCCTTAGTCTCTTAAATTCTAATCTCTAAAATTCTTAGCCTCAGCAAGATGACTCTGACATTTTAGTAACACACTCCCTGTTGGACAGAAATGTGTAGGCTCTACATATTTTATTGGTTAGAAAGGTAAAGGCAGACTATTCAAGCTCAGTCTTTAAAGCTTTAAATTGAGACAGTGTGTGTGTGTGGCGGGGGGAGTGGTGCCCCTAGAATGTCACCTTCCAAGTGAGTTGAGCTATTTCAGAGGTTGTGACATATGATCTATAACATATTGAAATAGTAATATAATAATAATAATAGCCCACAAACTCGCAGATTCATTTGTAATCTCTCTCTTTTTCCACCCTTCTTTCCCACAGTACCCTGCATTTATTTTAGAACTATAAGCTGAATTTTAGTCACTCTAGCAAAAAAGTGGGGAGCCATGCCACATAACAGACAATAACTCCTCCAGGCCTCGAAATGCAACTCTACAGAAACCCACATACAGGTTGGTGCCAGTTTTACGTGTTGAAACAAACCAGTCACTCTTGCTCCCTCTAAGCAGTTAAATTAGAGAGTATTCAATTAATAACAGCTGAATATTCTGTCACATTTAGGAAGATGTATGGTAAGACAAGCGAGTTGTGATGTATCTGACAGAAATGATAAAGGCTCTCCCGACACAGTCTGGCAGATACTTGGCTCCTGCCGCGGCTCTTTCTCATGTTCGAAAACGTCAGCAACACAGACCCGAGATCCAACACTGGCTTCAAGGAAAGAAACACTCCAAAGTGAACGGGGAGGCCTTGCCAAGTTCTCAAAAGGTGTTTGCTCTGCCTGTTTGCTTGAGCTGGGACCCATGTTCCTGTCTGCAGACCAGTGGGGTATATGGTCAGCAGACTCGCAGTCACCTTCAGACAGCCACAGGAACCATTGTCATCTAGTCCCAACCCTTGCTCAGTCTCCTCTGGCAGAGATGAGTGTGTTCCAAGGGCTGGTCACCCAGTGACCAGGGGACTTGCTTTCCCCTTGACACACCAAACAAGACAAAGAGCAAAGACCTGGTCCCCAGAATGCTCATTGGAAAACCCTCCTATCCTGGGCCCTTCCAGGTGTCCTGGGCCACCTTCTGAGAATGAGGAAGCTGCTCTCACTACACACTGCCAGCTCCTGACCCTGAGAGCCTTTATGCACATTCCTTCAGGAAACTGCCCCTGCTCAAATTAAATAGGAAATAAAAGAGGCCACAGCAAAATTGCTAACATACGGAGCAACAGAGCGATCTGTGACACAATTCTGTCACATGTTTCCCATTCCCTTCAAGGACAGCTGGGTAGTCGCTGAAGTCTATGGACAAGGAGCCGTGATCATTTCTAAATTCAAAGAAGCCAGCACCAACCAGACAAGGGCTGTGGCACTCAGGAATGGATCTGGCTGAATGCCAAGGGGGCAAATGTGCTCTCGCAAAGTGAGTTTTTACCGAAATGTCTCCTAAACTTGGGGAATAATGCACTAAAAACAATGACAAAGGGGCCTAAAAAGAGAGTCTGGGAGGAAGACCAGCCAGGAGCCATGACACCCCTCCTCTAAAGGCAACCGCAACAACAAACAGAGTAAGCAGACCCAGGCTGAGCCATTTTTATAAAGCATTATGATGGAAGTGTTAAATCGAGTTGCATCACCTAAAACAAAAATCTCAGTTTGGATCCCCAGCACCCACACAGTGAAATGCTGTTGCGGCAGTGTGCTCCCCACCATCCTTGCACTGAGGGTGAGGGCAGGGAGACGGAGCAGAGACAGGAGGATCACTTATGCCACTCGCCACCCTGCTTGGTCCATCAGAGAGCTCCAGATTCAGTGAGGGATTCTCTCACACAAAATAAGGTGCAGAGTGATAGAGGAGAGCATCAGTGTCACTCTGGCCCACCTGTATAGACACACGCACATACAAACACACAGACACACACACATTCGAACATGCAAGTACAAACACACACACAAAGTTGAAAAAAATCTCAGACACACCCTTTGCATTTTTTAAAAAAAATTATAAGGAAATTTATGAAAATGAAGGGAAGACAATATATGGAGTGCCATTTTCATTTTACTTCCTGAGAAGAACATTTTGAGAGCAGAAATGAAACCCATGGGGTAATTGCATTTTCCAAAGCATTCAGGTCATCTGTACTGTTCATTCATCAGGTACATTAGCAGCAAATCTCCAAACAAATCTTAGCCATGTTTGCAGCAAAGTCACCACGCCATGGTCCTAGTCCATTTCCAACTAGATTTCTTTGAAACTTTGAGGCCAAACTATACATACATACACACAAGTCTTTCCCACTTGAAGGGCATTTAAAAAATTGAAATTGTTTCTGGGGATTCAAAACACATTTTCTCCCTCCTGGTGTGTGTGTATGTGTGTGTGTTAGTGTAATATATGTGCACATATGCAGCCATGTGTACATCTGGAGGCAGGCCAGAGAAGAATGGGGTGCCTATCACTCTCAACCATATTGCCTTGAGCCAGGGTCTCTCACTGAACCAGGAGTTGGGTTGTCAGGCAGCAAACCTTCAGGTATCTGCCTCCTTGGAGCACTGAAGTTACACATGCACACCTACAACCATGCCTGCTTTATTCATGGTTGGTGGGGATTTGAACTTGGTTCCTCATGCTTGTATAGAAAGAACATTGCCCCAGTGAGCCCTTTGACTTATACCTTGTCTTAGCAGAAAATACCCCACACACACACACAGAAATGTGGATGGTTGCGAAAGGATCTCATCTCTGCAGGCCACAGCAGAGACCAGGCATTGCAGACGGCACTCATCTCCCCACAGCCCTTAACACTGCATGAACACTGACCCTCCAGTTCTTCAATGTTCCATAAAACCCCGAATACTGCCAACTTCACCATCTACTTTATGGGCAAATACCTTGGATTAATAAAGTCCTCATGGTGCTTATGAGCAGAAAATCACTGCATCCCCTAATCCACAGAGTGACACCGTGGGGCAACAGGCCCACCACTTAATTAGATTGTATAACTGTCATGAATTGGTGAGGTTTCGAATTTATATTTCAATTAATATTTAATAGAGCTTAATTAGCAATTCCCCCCTTCTCCTCCACCCACATTCTGCATTCGCCCCTAATGTCTTATTTCTCCCATCTTGCTCTGGAATGGCAGCCTGGCTCTCAGGCATCACAGAGGGAGGGGCACTAGACGCCAGAGGCCACTCACCCCGCTCTTGGAGATGCCATGAAAATGAAGGGACGGAGGTTGGGAGTTGAGCGTCTCATAGAATAATTTAGCATTGAGGCCATAGAACGTTCTGGAAGAATCCAAAGAGAAAAACTAGTTGTCTGGTTGCTTGAGCTCCATTAAGAGTGACTTTGAAAGTTCCCACAGATTGGAAAGATAATAAACAGGCCTGGGGCATACATGGACATGCGCGTCCAGAGTCTAGACGCGGACAGTTTCAAATGTCTCAGCCTGGGGATCCATTCATATATTAAAAATTCACACTGACGTGCTGGAGAGATGAGTCAGCAGGTAAGAGCACTTGTGGCTGCTGCAGAATACTTCGGCTCAGTCGCCACATGCTTATGGCTCACACCCATGTGTAACTTCAAATTCAGGGCCGCCAACGCCCACTTCAGACTTCATCAGGCACCAGGCATTCTTGTGCTACATATACATACATATAGGCAGAACACTTGCAAACATAAAAAAGCTGAAATATTGATACTTAAATATTAAGAAAATGAGACCTCAACATTGAGAGAATCTGTTTAGATAGGCTATGCTTAATAATGTTAACACACATAATACATTTTTATAAAAATGGTATTTGGAGAAAAAAAAACAGTAAAAAAAACGGTGGAATCGTTTTACAGTGTTGTGAGTCTCTTTGCTGTCTGACTTAACAGAAGTCAGCTGGGTTCTCGTTTCTGCCTCTTGAACAAGTCCTTGAAAAAGTCTCTCTCCTTCTCTCTCTCTCTCTCTCTCTCTCTCTCTCTCTCTCTCTCTCTCTCCCTCTCTGTCACTGTTTGCCTCTCTCTTGGTGAGCGTATGTCAGTCTGATTGTCTTTGTCTCTCTGTTTCTTTGCCCCCCGCCCCCCGCCAGACATGCATGTTAGTAAAGCCAATACTCCTATTAACATTATTATCAATACAGAGTTGACCTTGTGGTCTTCTAGGAAGGGCTCTGGGGATCCTGAGACTGTTATTTTGAGAACTGTTGTATTAGAGATTTTTCAGTGTTTTAAAGACATAACACAAAAGTCCTAGTGCAGCTATGCCCCCATCCCCTGGCTTCCTCAGGCTTTATCCCTATCATTTTAAGAACAGGGGACACAGAGGCTATTAGCTAGCAGTCACAGTGGAAGCCACTGGGCACGCAGGCTTTCTGTTCCTTACAATCTAGCAACTTTCTAGAAGAAACAATTATTTAATAAAAAGACACTGAAGGAAGGAAAAATGAAAAACAGAAAGACAACGACAGTCTTCTCTGAAGTGTCCTGCAATTACATCTTGTTTTAGCATCCAGCCCCTTTAGGAAGCAGCTGCCTCCACCAAAGATGCTATCCAAGGGCGCTGGACCAGCAGGGGGATAACCTACTGCTTCAGATCAATTTCATCTCATTCCCACGCAATGGGAATAGCTTGCCCAGACACCAGCTATAGAAATTTTTTTCTCTTTTGCAGGATTTTTTTTAATGCTTCTGTTTGAGACTATATTTCAGTTGCTAAGAAACTAGTTTCTTATTGTAGACTCAGTGAGAGCAAAGATAAAGCAACTGTCAAAACAGCGTGTTATTTGACAGTAGCCATATCATAACCATAAATGATATAGTTTGTCTGTACATTTTTACCCTCGCTAATGGGGTCTAAATACTGTATTCTCAGATATTTCATCCCATACAAAGACATATACACAGGCATTTTAGTAAGAGAGGCCACCACATGGCTAGGTGTGAGAATTCAGGAAATCACACACACTACATGTACACATACACACTCACATGCAAGTGCACATGTATATGTGTGTGTTTCCACCCTTTCTAGGTAGCACAAACACTGGCTCTACCAGAAACGTTTATTACATTTGAAGTATTTTTTTAAGGGAGGGTGAAATACCCCAAAATGCAATATACATTTTTGCTTATTTAATTTTGTTTTAATTCTAACAGTCTATGTAAAGTACGACTGACTTGTATCTGTTCACTCAAGGGCATTCCCACATACTGATTCTTAATCGGCGAACTGATGGGACTCAGCACCAGACAGACAATACACAGGCCTGCTTGGCCTATGCTTCTCCTAAAGCCTGTCTTCATGCTTTATCAGGACCAGACTTGTTCTTTCTTACAGACACATCCCTACAGCTGTCCCCAGCCATTGTCCTTCCCTGAAGTCCTAGTATGGACAACCTTGCCTAATAACAGAACATTAATCAAATCTGCTGAAAATCTTTGGCAATTAAAAACCAAATACTTGAACACTTTATTCCCCCGCTGTTTTGTTGACAAGGGCTTGAAGGAAGAGAAAAACAAAAATGTATCATTTCCTCCCTGTATCTTCACAATGATAATAATAAATGCTACTCATCAACACTTGCCTGTTTCTATGTAATGGCACTTACAACTGAGGAATATTGAGTAGTTGTTAAAAAATGATTGAAAGGAACAGAGCAACATACAAAATTCCTAGCCTGTTTTAATGAGTTCGCTGCGTCTGTTTCCATTAAAACTATGTAATATATCTAATAACTGTCTAATATTTAACTATGTATTACATATAAAAATGGAAGTGAGTAATAAAAAGTTTCATTTTGGGGGCAGCACTAACACTATTTTTCTCTTACTTGCCATGCTTTTTGTAATGATTTATCGCTGCCCTGATCCGGTTGAGAAGCAAGCACACCAGTGTGGTTTGAGTCTGGATTTGGTCCCCAGACAGTGGCATTGTTTAGGGAGGTTGTTGCCCCTCTGAAACAGAGCCTACCTGCCAGACACCATGCCATATAGCAGTGCCTTGATGGATAGAGGCCAGCTCCACCTACAATCCTTTCTCAGCTTTCCAATCGACCAAAATGGATGGGCCGCCACCTCAGGCTCCTGCCACCCCGGAAGATGCTCTGCCATGCCTTCCCCATCATGACTGTCTGTTCCTCTTAAACTGGGAGCCAAGATGAATTTCTCCTCCTGTAATGTGTTCCCACGAGACATGTTTTATCAAGTGCTTTGGATGCACTTCTGCTTTTCTACTTTGGAGGGTTGAGAAGTATCCAGGAGCATAAAGCTTAATCGTTGAGAAGTATCCATGGAGCATAAAGCTTAATCGGCGGCATAGAGAGGAAAGGATGCTAACACCAAACCTCCTGCAGAATCGTGAAGGGTTTTTATTTGATTGTGTTTATTTGTTTCTTCCTCACATTTCAGATCAGATCTTGAAACTAAGTCTTCCCCCACTACCCACCACGGCCCCAACATCACACCATCCTGTTGAAGTCCCTGCTTGGATAGTCGGGCAGATGACTGGCAGTCTGGTGCAGTACATTAGACTTTTTTATCTTAGAAGGAGGGACGGGATCATGCTCCCCATGACAATTCTCATTCTTACCAGAGTACAAGGAAAATATCCTCAGAATGTAGCTACCTACCAAATATTCCTGTCATAGGATTCAAAATTTGTGATGGGAATTCTAAGAAGTGAGAGGCCTCTGCTGGGACTGTGCCTCCCCACCCTCATCCTTTCGAAGGCTTATTATTTAACCTTAGCTGATAGAGATCTTAGAGCTTGGGGCAGCCTCTTCTAATGACTGAAGCTGACCTTAGGCAACAAAGGCAGCAGAATCAGAATTGATTAGGAGGATTCGCTCCCTCTTTGCAAATAGGCTAGATATAAAGTTCTTATTTCTACTTAATTATCTCTTGACCAGTCCCCTGATCTACATCATCCCTTTTAGCAGCAGAAAGTGGGAAGCTACACAAGTCAGTGGAGCCTCAAGAAGCTGGCTCATGGGGAAAACAAACAGAAACGTGAAAAGCATACATGCAGGCGGGCATACACACATGCATGTGCACAGGTGCATGGGAGTACACACCACACACACACTCACACACCATATACACACATATCACACACACATCATATACACACACACCATACAAAGATACCATACACACCACACACACATCATATACACACATACCACACACACCACACACACACGATACACAGATACCATACATACCACAAACACATCATATACACACATACCACACACACCACACACACACACACCACACACCATACACAAATACCATACACACACCACAGACACATACCACATACATACAAATACACACACCACATACCATACATACACCATACACAATACCATACACACACCACACACTAACACACCACACACATACCACACATACTACACACCTCTGCACTCTAAATTATATTTTATAAAGTGATATGATGTCTCAATAGCTTGCATTTTTAAGGAAATGATTCAAAGCTCTTAATTATAACACATATCTAAAATCCTCCTGGTTGGTTTGTATAATCAGCAGAATGCCTTCACTTTATTTTTCTTGACAGAGGATTTTTTTTAAGAGATAAAATTGTGCCTGTGCTATTGGTCACAGTGGCTAAATGTCTTCATTTTGGAGCCAGGAGCTGCTTCGTGGGCAGCCTGACGTGCATCATTTTAATACTGCCATATCTATAAAAATATTGCTATTGTGATTTGAAAAAGTCATATCTCCAAGATCTCAGTCTCCAATATAAACAAAATTCAAATGCTGTCTAGTCTTGGGCATAACAATTACACAGCAAGAACTAGGTCTCATCGTTGTACCTCAAATCAGATCTGAGACAGTTGAGCATCATCAACCCTAAGGAACTTTTCTATTGAAAAGCTTCATTAATTAAGTTAAAACTGCTGTAATCATAAGCCAAAAATATCACAAACAAATCCTGCTTGGCCCACTCTTCATGAAAAAAAACTGTCAAATGTCCCCACTCCCAGCCTGAAGATGGCCACAAAACACTTAGAGAGGTACGGGGACTTGTTTAAAGTCATACTATGTCATGGCTGATATAAGTTGAGTGTATCCAGGAGACTAAGAAATAAACAAAAAATGTCCTGCCATATTACTTTACAACAGACCAAGAATATAAACATAACCAAACTTATCTGTAGCCAATGGTCCTTCTTTTTTGTGCTTTGAAATAGGAATCACACACAAACATATACGGCTCATATAAGTATATATTGGTGCTGCATGTACCTAATAAGAAGGGTACAGACAAGGAAGGAAGCCTAAACCCTTTACATATGGAATAGGGAGTCTGCAGCATTTGGTGAAATGGGAAGAAAATTTCAAATCAGAGGATGAGAGTTAGGGCCAGTAGTCAGACTTTCTTGGAGTACCCACCATTTGTTCAAGGCTTGATTTCTCACCTGGGTTTCTGGAGCAACAACGGTATTGCATCAAGTACTTGAGCAGAAAAGGAGAGAGGGGGAAGAGAAGAGAGAGGGAGAGAGAGAACACAGAGATGTTTTTTTTTAATGTTTTTTGTTGTTGTTGTTGTTGCTGTTGTTGTTGTTACTGTTGTTACCTGGAAACTTCTCTATGACTGGGAAGGTCAACAGCTGGAGTAGAAGGAAATGGTTCCACTCTGGGAGAAAGGTGGGATCCTATAAGCCTGCTTGCTGGCCTTTGCCCATGACTACCTCCCATGACCCTGCCTGACATCACCCGTTCCCCACTCCACACAATCCTGTGGACCCTTGTCCATCCTCACTCCACACAATCCTGTGGACCCTTGTCCATCCCCACTCCACACGATCCTGCCTGCCATCGCCCATCCCCACTCCACACAATCCTGTGGACCCTTGTCCATCCCCACTCCACACGATCCTGGGGACCACTGGCCATCCTCACTCCACACAATCCTATGGACCCTTGTCCATCCCCACTCTACACAATCCTGTGGACCATTGTCCATCCCCACTCCACACGATCCTGTGGACCACTGTCCATCCCCACTCCACACGATCCTGTGGACCCTTGTCCATCCCCACTCCACACGATCCTGTCGACCCTTGTCCATCCCCACTCCACACGATCCTGTGGACCTTTGTCCATCCCCATTCCGCACGATCCTGTGGACCCTTGTCCATCCCCACTCCACACGATCCTGCCTGCCATTGCCCATCCCCACTCCACACGATTTTACTGTTCCTTGCCCATTCCTACAGTTTCGCTGGCCCTTGCTCATTCCCACAAATTCCAAGGGAATCATGGGGATCCTGTAGAATTCTTAAAAACAGCCCTAAGTTAATTCACACAAATGCAACAAAAGAGGGTTGCTGTCAGACAAGGCTGCTGAAATCCTAGATAAGAATGGCTGTGGAAGACATCACACCTCAACATTCTCAACATCACACTGCCTGCCGTCTGTTTTCCCTACCGATGCCAGCCTCAATAGCTAAGGCCCGGAAGTCAGTTGAACCAACTACACTTCTGCTGAGTCTCTCATACATCTAAATACCAAACAGAAAAAGTTCTTCTCATACTTTTAACACCTACAAGCTGACTTTCCTTTTCTTTAGCTAACAAGACATAGGGAAGAGGGTCTTCATGGTTGTTTAGGTTAAAGCAGACTGCAGCCAAGGCTGATGACCTGAGTTCAATTCCCAGACCCCACACAGAAAGAACAAACTCCTGGCCATGGTCGATTGACCTCCACCTATGCTCTATGGTTCTCAAGTACATATACTTACATACTTACATATATACATATATACATACATACATGCATACATATAAGCTTGATTTTAAAAAAGGAAAATCAATGTTAAGGGACTTAAAGGAATAATTTAAAAACACCTATGTTGTATTATTATTGTTCTGTTATTATAAGATAGCCATATGTTTATGGGTAATGCCAAGAGACATGAATAGTGAATCATTGTGACTCACAGATGGGTGGCTGATGGATTCTAATTTATTTTGCAATGCAGGAGGGAGGCTAGTAGAGGGCATTTGTAAGCACGTGACTCATGGATGTGAGCTGCCTACCTTGGGAGGTCAACACAGTTGGCGGAGGCTAAATCTCTGGAATAGGACATTCCTTAGTCTCAGTCACATATGAAGCAAGCTGTAAATTTCATTAACAATTCCTCTGATGGCACCTGGAGAGGCCTGTCTCCCTGCACATAGGATGTCACTCTCTTAATGTCACTATCAGACACTTCAAAGCAGGAGTAAATTCTCTTTACGTAGAAGCTCTGATCTCAGCTCTCACCGACTGGACACGTTAATGACTAATTACCGTTGAACTGCTATGGTTACCATTTCCACTACCTTCTCTGGGCTCTTTACATGATGGTGCTCAGTTAGAAGACACAAAATCGCTTCTCCAAGTGACTGCGTTGACAAGCTCGGTGGCTTAATTTTTGGCGCTCTCAGCCCTTTGCAACCTAGCAATTCTTAGAGCACTTTGGTGAAGAAACAGTATGATCACCCCGATTTTCTATGGGTAGAAGTGGGGGTGGGGCTCTCACTGTGAGGATGAAATGTCATTCCTACCAGGCTCCATCCTTTATAGAGCTTTTCGAACACCCCGCCTGCAATGATAAAGCAAAGTTGCGAGGCAGCGTCGGGAAGAGATGGAATTCAGTAATTCTAATTTCCAGCCCATTGCTTAATCTGTGGCCCATGGGTATCTTCTATTTTTCACTATAAAGTTCAAATTTCCTGCTTTGCTTTTTTTTTCTCTCAGAGAGGCAAAGAGTTCTCATGGGGGAGAAATGTGGATTTTAATATCAGCTTCGCAATTTGCGCTGAGCCTTGTAGACTCAGTTTCCCCATCTTCTAAATGAGACAAGAAGAAATGCCTTGGAAAGTTTAGTGCCAGGATCAAAAATGTTTTGTATATTTGCTATCTCAAATGGTATAGTACTATATCTGTCAAATGATGCAGGTACTCAGTCAAAACACAATCTTTCCTCTTGTCCTTTCTCCGCCTTCCTTGTGTTGTTGAGTAAGACATGAACAGACTTATGGTTCAACTAACGTTTCAAGCCTACATCCAATTTTTGCCTATACTACTGAATAAAATGCCCTCAGGTTAGTAACGCATCCCCTACCTACTGATTAAATGTTCCCTAAGAGCAGAGGCCACGGCTATGACTTAGGCATAGAAAATTCATAAGCCTCTGAGCACATATGGTCATACAGTAGCAACTATAAGCCAGGTACCTTCTGGCCATGGAGGGTGGAGTATGGTTGCAGCTGGGCACAGTCTCCACTGGAATACATTGTCTGTTGGCAGGAATTTTTGAGATGCTGAGAAGCTGATGCATCTGAGGACCATGGGTACCTGACAAGAGGCTCTGTGAAACACCAGTGATACCCCGAGTCATGTTTTTTCACATAAGAGGGAGCTCTATTTACAACACCCTTGCTTAATAGACATACGCAAGGCATCACAATTGGGAATTCCTTCAGACCTTAATAATCGGGGGGGGGGGGATTCCAATATCTCAAACAGAACATGACACAGGAAGGAACTATGGGAAGAGGAAAGAGATTCTTCCAAAGGTGAAAGATTAGGCTAGAAATAAATCTAGGAACCATTTGTTGCTGAGTCAGATGTAGGCTTTTGAATTTCTAGCTGTACCTTCTTAACATCAAACACACAGGACATAGCAATGGTTGACTTGTGTCCCCTGGCATTCCTGAGTCTGCCTCTATTTTCGGATGCTTTCTTTGGAGTAGGGAAAATATTGAGATGAAGTGATTAAGATGGATTAAATGTAGCCAGAAGATCCCACCAGACTTCCAGTTTCTTAGCCAATAGACAGTCAACCTTTCCTTCCTAGCAACAAAAATCTAATTTTCTCAAAGAGTATGTCAGATACGCAATGATATTTCTCAGACTCCATTGCAGCAAGGAGAAGCCACGGGCCTAAGTACTATATAATTAATTATATGCATGTAGGCTTGTTGTGTGGGAGTTTTAAGAATGTTATTTTAAAGGGAATAATTCAGACGAACATGCTGGCTTTAGCCTCTCCTCCTTCTGATTGCCTGGAACATGGTTCTGAAGTCTGCACATCCAAGAATAATGCTAACTAGGAGGTGGGTTTCAGGATGGACCTTAATTAATCGCATCCTAATTCCTTAGTAAGGACCTAGATTTGCTGGTGGTTCATTTAATTCTATCCCATAAGACACAGTTTAATTCAACTTTTCAAACATTTTACAGTACTAGCAGACAGGTCCAAGCTTCAGTTAGGCCTGGCCCACTGTCTGACAAAAATCCTAGATTTCCTTGAAATCAATTTTAGAAACATACACGACAGATAAATGAAAGACGACAAGCAATCTCTTAGCCAGTGCCTCATAAATTCTAAGGGATAGAGCGTAGAGGTCTACGCATAAGCACAGGCTGGACATACATCAGCTCCAACAGCGGCAGAGAGAAGCAATGATTGAACGAAAAATATCAAAATAGCAGATGGCTAGGAGCGATGGATCCTGAAGTCCTAAGGGTTCCTTGAAGGGGGTGGGAGAAAGAAGAAGCAACTCCATGAATCAGAATCAACTAACTCTAAGGATTTGATGCAAAGAAAATATTGAACAAAACAGGTCAACAGAACAGTAAGTACCACTTTTATCAGGACCACCTATGCTGTAGTGACTGATGGAAGCTTGTGTGGAAGGCCTGCAACATGAGTGAGCCCCCAGGGGCACCAACCTCCGGCTAGCAGTGATCCCCCTGGAGTAGGACTCTTGCTCACTGCCTTACATTGCTGTCTGCCAGAGGTCCTACTGGAGTCAAAGCTTTGTCCCAGGCTGTAAGCTCGCTGCCTAGTATGCAAGCCAAGCCATCGCAGCTCCATTATAAAGTTACTCATTACCATTGCTCATTTGTCACTGTCACTGGGTCCAGATCACTTTCAGAAGCCAGGCCTCTGGTATGTTCAAGCAGCAAGCTGGCCTGGAACCATTAACTGCTGTTCTGTAGATAGCTAAACAAAAGCTCAGAGTTAGGTAAATTGATCTCCATGGGGTGCTTTTGGAGAGAGGTTGTAACCACCTGATGTTCTATTCTGTGTGTTGTTTAAGTCGGAGGTTAAGACAAAGTCTACTACAGGGCAGTTTCCTCAGACAGACATTGGAATTCTAACCTAAACCCTACTGTTCTCATGTTTGTTCAACCTCTTGCCTGTTTCCTAGGTCTGTCACTGATCTAGAATGGGTCGACTGTGGTACTGGCAATCTGTCCGTGTGCCTCTGACCTTTGATAAGTGAGTCGTCCTCCAATCCATCAGCAAGGCTGATGATCTGAAGCTGAAGGCCTTGAAGTCTTTTTCTCCCCTCACTAGAGACAGAATCGAGCATCTGTGGGTCTCCATGTCTGGTTTCTCCAGAACTCTCAAAGCGGCATACAGACCGGAGGAACCCTTTTTTAAGAACCCCCAGAACCCAGCCTTTCAAAGGCAGACTTTTGGCGGGGGGAGCTTAGATGCAAACCGCACCTCTTGGCTTTTCCTCTTGCCATAAATGTGTGCATTTCCAGATGGGACACAGTTTGACCTAAAAGAGTTAAAGAAAATTCTAAAAGAATTAAACCAGAGGCTGTTAGCTCCAGGTTTACAATTCCTGTTGGAATTGATGTTGACTTTCTTTTCGCTGTTAATGTAGGTGAATTTCACTCTAGTACTTAATTGTGAGCTCAGCAGTTCATAAATTATACACATACACACCCCACACTCCAGCCTCCTAGGACAGCAGACTTGTACTTGTCTTCATCTAGACACTGTAAGTACAATGGAGGCCAGGGGACTTATTAAAATACTCTCACCATTTATTAGAGTGGCAGAGTGAAAATGAAAGAAACAAAAGGTTGGCTTCTATCCCACCAGCGCAACCAACAGGGACCACACGGGCCCTTCTGCAGTTCCTTCCTTATACACATTTCCATGTATGTAAATGATAGGTACAAATGGCTGTGTCTCAGTCCATCAGTGTTCCAGCAATGTCGGAGCTAGAGGGCATCTCACTGTAAGCCTCTTTATGACTGCTTTGAGACGGCTGCCTGGTAATAAAAATTAGAATTTAGAATTTTGAAAAATCTTCCCCAGCCTGTTTTGAGTAATAAGGAATACTGAATAATACATCTAAATCATAGGATTTCTAAATCACTCAAAAACCTTTTATCCAGAAAGTCTTCCTGGCCCACTGAGTTCACAGATCTCTTTCTCACACCCCATGGATGCTTTCATCCCTCCTTCAGTCTCAGAGAATGACAGGGACAACTGAACCAGTGTCTCTGTCTCAAACAAAGCTCAGGCTGGTGATATGGCTTAGTCGGTCAAGAGCTGACCATGCAAGCATGGCGATAGGGAGTTTGACTTCTAGAACCCTCTCCAGCAATACTAAAAAGCTGGATATGGTGGCATATGCTTGCAATCTCAGTGGTGGGAAGGCAGAGACTTGGGGCTCTCTGGGGCTCCCTGGCCAACTAGCCAAGCCTGCTCTGAGATAGAAAGGAAGGATAAGGAAGGGGAAGAATTAGCCCTTCAGTGATTAAATTGTAGCAACTTTAAAGGAAGACCTGGCATCATATACTCATCACATTTAAAGCATATGGCATCAAGTCATGGCTTAGGATGTTCTGTTGCCATGGTCACAGATCACAAATAAAGATAACTGTGGCCCAGGGGCACTGGACCTGTGGTGATAGGTCTGTGCACAGTGGGCTCTAATAGTCCAGGCCACCTAGCCACAGGCGTTTATCACTGTCTCACTGTTCCCTAAATTCCAGTCTCCGCTCCCCGGTGCCACTTTTTATTTACTCTCCCCACATTTATACCAAATTTCGTTCTTTGAATGAAAACTGTCTTGCTTCCTCCTAAGCCTTCGAGGCTAGCTGCCACCACATGTCTTCTAGCACAAATACGGAGACTTTACATCTGTTGCATTTGAATTTTATTTATTATTTATATATTTATTCACCACGAATAGCTGTTACTTGGGCCTAGAGAGTAAATGGACCCTGGAATTAAAATATAAAATGTTAAGAGCTTGATATATCCTATTTTGTCTCTAAGATCCTTACTAATATGCAAACACACACACACACACACACACACCACCATCACTGTACAAACACTATGCCCAGGAGGACTCTGCCTAATACCAAAAAGAAGGAAGGCACTGCCCTCATGAGAAAGAAGAAAACAGACAAAAGGTAAGGAAAAAAATATAACCATCTAAACTCTTAAAGACAGCAATTTAAGTAAATCACCGTATCTGCTTTTAAAAATGAGAAGGTAGGAAAACGCTCGTGTCTTTTGAAGTAAAACCGGGGTAAATTCCTGGCTCAGTGATCTCAATAACCACCAACAAGAGACCAGTTTAGTGGTTAGAAAGGTCACTTTCCAGCAGGTGTGCTCTGGAACTCAGAATAAACTATGAGAAGGAACAGAGCATCATCGAGTCCAGCCTGCTGGGAAACACACCAGCAACCGACGTCAAAAAATAAAATCCACAGCCAAATGTTTCTCTGGCTTTATCATGTTATTTACTCAGAGGCTGAGAGCTGAACGCAGGGCTCATTCAGGCCACACGAACAGGCAGGTGAAAGGTTCTCTACAGACGATAAACAACCTAAGTGCATACGTGTGGGCAGGGCTAGCCTTAGCTAGAATCTCTGTGATGTTTAATAGATTTTACCTGGGGCTGGGAAAACGGCTCAGTGGTTAAAAGCAGGTACTGCTCGTGGGGAGGACCTGAGTTCAGTTCCTAGCACCCACATTAAGCCACGTAGAACCACCTATAACTCCAGCCCTTGAAGATCTAATATGCCTTCTTGTGAACTCCCTGGGTACTTGCACTCATATGTACAGACACACATATATTCCACAAAATGTTTTGAAAAGAATAAAAACAAATCTTTTTTTAAAAAAGGTGTTTTACCTTAGGGGGAGTGCTTATTTGAATTTTTGAACTATAACTTCTGGGAAGCAGGTTCATTTATTCCAGTGTTTATTACAGCACGCGTATACTACAATTAGGCAGCAGACACACTGGAAAGAAGAAGGGAAAGAGACTTTCTCCCTCTAATTTGTAGGGGACCTGTACCAAACTTGATATTACTCAACGCAGCCGCCAGAATAAAATGAGTGTTTAGAGACGTATGACCCAGCTTAGATGGCGCTCTGGGAAGATGACAGAAGTGACAGTGAAGGAAGAGAGATGAAGAGATACGACTGACGACTTCTCGGAGGAGTGAGACTGAGTAGGAACTGAGAGAAATAAGGACTTGAACCCTTTGGTAGCAGAACCATTGATTTGGGATTTCTCAAGCAACTAATAATGCAATTAGATCAAATGCTAATTAACGTTTGTACATTTTATAGATGGCATTACCTTGATGCCACTTAACTGTTAAAATGGAATCACTGGGACTATTTGGGTGAACGTGAAGACAGCTCTAGAGTGTGCAGAAACATCTCATTTACTATGCCTAGTGTGAGAAACATGAAGGAATCAAACTCGGAGGACGTAAAAGCCTTTTGCCCTAAATCGGACATCTATGGAACTTTCTCCAAGGCTCAGATAACACCACAGACGAGAGAACAGGAAAGGCATGAGAGTCGAGGGATGGTAGCAATGCAGCAGAAACATGCCTTCTGGACACAGCGTGGTGATTGCACTCATGGGTTCCAGTCAGCAAAAGACCTGCTCTAAACCGGCCCCTCATCTCCTCACAGAAAGAGTAGAAGCCCTTGAGGATGTCCCCTGCCCTGAGGGACTGCTGGCAGTTGGTGGCTACTGGCAAGAGGGTATCTTTTCCTTTTGTGGTACAGCTGTTAATACATTGTGTGTGCTCTCCTCCATGAGCCTGTAGGCAACTGTAAGTGTACTCAGTGGGCCACACCCACAAAGGAGACAAGAAAATAGGTTGGGATCTTGCTGGAAAGGAGGGTTTCAGAGAGAGGGAGGGGGTAGAAGAGAGGAGGAAGTGAAAATAACTAAAGGTCATTGTATACACAGAGCAAACTCTTAACGAATAAAAACAAAGATCTGGAGGTAAGACATTCCAGAAAATAGCATAGTGAGTGCCTATGTAATTAAATACATAACTACCATTTAACCTGGGGGCACTGATGTTTATCTAAGAGAACTGAAAATAAGTGTGTCTTATAAGCTTGCATGCAAATTTACATGAAAGAACTTTAAGCCACAAATATCCAAATGTCTATCAGTAGATGAATGGATACAAAAATTCTGAGATATTACTACAATGAAATACTACTCACCAAGAAAAAGCAACAAACTGCTAAGACAAGCCACAAGAAAAAAAAAAAAACTCAAAACACTATTTTTATTACAAGTAAGATATACACAAATGAGACACATTAGAGTCTTAGCACAAGAAGACTACATTGTATATAATTTCATTTATAGAATAAAATGTTAGAAAAGCTCATCTCTACCAACCAAAGAGATTCACTTTTCTAAAATTTCACCCAGTAATTCCTGGGTACAAAGAAGGGTGGTGCTGATTAAGCGAAATCATGAGAGAACTATCTGATGCTCAAGAAAATGTTGTTTTGACCAATGTGGCTGGTAAGGGGTGGGAGACATAATTGTTTAAAATCACCAATCTTTAAACATAACATTTTCAGAGTTAGCCAGCTTTGTGTTACTATAAATGAGTGCCCTGGATAACCAACTCATAAAGAAAAAAGGGTCGCTTGGGATCACGGAACTGGCTGGTCCAAGCCATGGTTCCTTGGCTCTCTGAGACAGCATAAATGATCTGTGAGCGGAGCTGCTAACCCTGTGTCAGGCAGGAAGACCAAAACGACATAAGAGACCAACTTCTCATGATCCCCTTCGAAGGCACACCTCCAAAGGCTTCTCACTGAATCCCTTTCACCTTCTCTAACAACACAAGCTATGGACAAGTCCTTGGGGGAGATTTAAGATCAAAGTAACAGAGACTAGGGTGGTGGTAGAAAAGAGGAGATATTTGTCAAGACTCTGTGCCTAAAATTGGGATGCTCATTTATGCAAGTGACACTCTAAGCAGATCAAAAATGAAGTTCCTAAAAGGCAAGTATTAATACCAAAAACTGATATGCTTTCATAAATTCACCTAATTTATTATTTCATTTTTAAGTTTATATTTATTTCCATAGATGAATATGAGTGTTTATATATGTACACGAGTGTTTTGCCTGTGTATGTGTCTGTGTACCATGTGATGCTTAGTGCCCAAGAAGGGCAGGACAAGGAATTAGAAACTGTGGAACTGAAGTTATGGATGGTTGTGACCCTCCATATGAGAGCTGGGAATGAACCTGGATCTCCTGCAAGAAATGTGCTCTTAACCACTCAGTCATCACTCCAGCCCCCTTTCAGGGATTGATTTAATTCACTATAAAATTATTCAAAGCTCCGATGCAATTCTATTCAATATTACTTCAAATAAGTGACCATTTTAAAGTTATCAAACCAATCCTCAGGGAAACAGCTTTCCCCATGGGGCTCAACCATGATGTTCTAAAGAGTGTGGGCAGATTTCTCAAGACTGTTGAAGAGTGGGCGTGTTTAGGCTCCAAGTGAGTGCAATCTGCTTAGGCACACTTCTTCCCTGTCTCCTCTGTCAATGACATCAAACACACACACACACACACACACACACACACACACACACACCCATTTAACATGGAAACTCCCTCGTAAAATACCTGCAGGAAATGATTCTCATAAGCTCAAAGCTTAAAGCATTTATGCACCATCTACTTTGTGGCTCTGCCAGATTCCAGCTAACTAGCTAGTTTCCTTCCTTCCTTCCTTCCTTCCTTCCTTCCTTCCTTCCTTCCTTCCTTCCTTCCTTCCTTCCTTCCTTCCTTCCCTCCCTCCCTCCCTCCCTCCCTCCCTCCCTCCCTCCTTCTCTCCCTTCCTCCTTCCCTCCCTCCCTCCCTTCCTATCTTTCTTTTGAGAGAACAGAACTCTTGGGTTCATTTAGGCACTTAACCAAAGCTCAGAAATTGCTGAATCTTTCACACTTCTTAAATGACTCATTCTCCTGCTGATTTTTAGACAAGGTTTTTTCCTGATCCCACCTCTCTTAGTACCCTGCTTCGCTGCCCTTTCTTTCCATGTATCGCCCCTTCGTCTGTCCATTTTGTCTGTCTCGCACTTGGCTGACAATTATTTTTCTGACTTTTGGTGCATCTCCTGATGGGTGCCTTTGTTAAGGTCTGTGTAGTTTTTGGAGGATAATGTATGTGTCATTTTCCCCGTGTGGGCTTTTTCCCTTGGCTGTATTCAAGGAGTAGAGGCTTAGATATTTTTTCCTAAGAGAAAAAAAAGAAAGACGAAAGGAAGAATTAGGATGAGATGGGAGAGCGTGGAATGAGAGGGGAAGGTGTCAATTAAAAAAATGAGCCCCACCGCATCCCCGTCTTGACAGGTGGGATGAGTGAACCTGACAGCCATCGCGTTCACTGGCTTTGGTAGAACCCACATGCCTTGTGGTCCCCTGAGCTCCAAAGGAGTAATTCTAGGGATGGTGGGCACACTCATATTTTTTCTTAGTGTCCCAGTGCCTCCCCCACAGCTATTTCTAATAATGGTAATTATAATGATTTGAGGCTTAAGCAGGGCAATTCCGGCCTGGAGGCAGACTGTAATGAAGTAGTCAGGACGAAGGAAAGGAGAGGGGCCTTGGTGGGAAGAGGCTTGGCTGGAGCATTTTCAGGCCTTAAATCACTGTGTTGAGTCTAGCACAGCTGAGGCAGCTTCATCTTAGAATCCAAAGTCTGGTGCTGCAGGAGATTCAAAAGCCCACCTCAGCTGGAGACAGAGAGGCAGAGGGCTCACTTTCAGCCAGAAACAGGCAAGACTGACTTCTAGGCAGGCTCAGTGCAGCCAGGGTCTCACTCAGCCTGTGGCCTGTAGTGGCTGCTGCTCTCTTGGCTGAGGCTTGAATGACATTCCCTTTGGCTCTGTCCAGCCCCTCCCTATTCCCTCACCATAGATAATACTGTCCTAAAAGCCTTGGCCAGAATCCAATTACTGCTGATATACATCTTCCCTTGACTCCAAATGACTCTTTCTGCCACTGAAGGATATCCAGGAATGTTGAAAACTTGTCCTGATTGCAGAGTTAATGGTCATGTGGTCCTCCGCACTGAAGGAATGGCCTTAGGGGGAGTCTTGATGGGCCTCTCTAGTCATCAGTGTTACCCCACCTCTCCGCTCTGCCCTTATTAAAGCCATTCTTTCTGGAAGCTAAATGAATATGTTTCATCTTCAAATGCTGAAAAACAATAGCAGGCAGTCGGTGATCAGTACTGAACAATGCAGCTTAATCACTGCCATTCACTTCCCTGCTCTCTCCTCAGCCTTGTTTCCACTCACACCAATGACGCCTGGAGCACACACTACCCCATAATTTCATAAGTGTGCGTGGACAGAGGCACACACATAAGCACATCCGTGTAGATGCCAGCTTCAGAAGCGTGGAGTCTATAAGTGAATTACATGTATGGCATACATGCATACAGAGACTATACTTATTTATGCATATTTATTTTGTCTCTTTAAGGAGTAAATACATATGAATACCAAAAGCTGAAAGAGAAATTATGACTAAATTATTTCAACCAAAAGTTGAAAGGAAAATTATGTCTAAATACTAATACATTATGAAGGTGGCATTTTTTCCAATGATTACAGTGATGGAATATAAAATACAGTTGGATCATAACTGAAATATAAGTGAGTTGAGTTGAACTATAGTGTGCATATATATAACATAAAAACATATATGTTGCATAGTTTATGAAACTTATGCAACATATAACATAAATACTGCAATAACATCAAACAAGCATTTCTACTAACACTTAACAGAGATGCATATTTAGGTAACAAATTATAGAAACGTGGGGAATGTTCTCAGTGGCGCTTTTCACTTCACAGCTGCTCTGGTTATCCAGTTTGTCAAACAACTAACGCGATATTATCTCCAGTCCACATCTCTTTACTTCGCAGGCAGCCCTATCGAGGTTGACTTTATTGGCCAAAAGAGTATATGAACGTTCTGTCTTATAAAAGTTCATCTTTCTGTTCCTTTCCTTTTACACACTGCTCAGGAACGTAAGAAAATATGACCCAAAGGAGAGGGAAATGTCTAATAACTGTATCTGCTACTCATCCTAATGGTGCTTTATTAATTTTATTATTCTGTAATCTGTTGCTACGAACAGTTTAATATCATGTTATCCTTCTGGTTTTTTACTGTATGTGGTATGTAACAGGCATTAAGTAAATACTCGTCAAATGAACTACCTGTATTCATTCCATGTAGCCAGAGAGAAAAATAAAAACAAAACCTGTCCCTAACTTCTAATAGTACATGGCGAGCAATGACAAATGCAGCAACTGAGTTAAGGCCTTGCCAACCAAAATTGTTAAAGAAGAAATCTAAATGGTGAATGAATTATTCAGGCAGGAAATGAGACACAGTTATATAACCCAGCGCTGCAGCCTTTACACTTTCTACATTTGAGACACACAAATAAGTTAGCCACTGAAGTTGATTTTGTTCACTGTATACAAGAAATACTTTCTTCAGCTGCTAGGAAGCATTTCCCACAACAAAATTCTAGGAGAAAAAGCAGCTAACTTCGGAGTGTATAGGTAATAAGAGCTGGGGGCTGGAGAGATGGCTTAGCTGTTAAGAGCACTGGCTGCTCTTCCAGAGGACCTGAGTTCAATTCCCAGCAACCACAACCATCTATATTGAGACCTGATGCCCTCTACTGGCATAAAGACATGCAGATAGAGCATTCAAATACATAAAATAAATACATAAAATTTTAAAAAAAGATCTAGTGGATTTCCTCTAGACATAAAGTACACACCCACCAAGATTACATATATCTTAAGATCCATTAAATTTATAATTAGCAAGCACATATTGAAAAATCATCATATATACAATGCATCAATGTACAGCAAGTAAAGGTAAGAGTATGCATATACAAGCCCAACAAACCATTTGCAAATCGGCCAAGCAAGGAAAAAATGTAATAGAACATTATTTGTGGACTCAGAAAGAAACACAGAAAGGTCAATGCACCAAAGAGCTCTCTGGAAGATACTTCCTTTAATCGATCAATAAATTTAGAGTCAAGACTTAGTCAAAAGTCTCTTTACTAAAACCTCATTTATTAAAGGTTAATTTTGTTGATTTCCTGAATTTTTAATGAGATAGTGCAGAGGTTCTCAAGCTATCAGTTGTGGCCCCTTTGAAGTTTGCATAACAGATATTTACATTATGATTCAGAACAGGAGCAATGAAAATAATTTTATGGTTGGGGATCACCCCAGCATGAGGAACTGTATTAAAGGGTCACAGCATTAGGAAGGGTGAGAACCCCTGCTTTAGACTTAAATTTCCACTTGAGTGATTTCATCCAGTCAATATGAAGACAGCTTCACTGATGTGCGAATGGGTCTTTTGGTAAAGGGGTGGTACCATATCATACGAGACACACTGCACAGTATGCCAACCGCTCCTTTTCTGTATCTACAATGTTTAATTTTATCACCAAAAAGTACCCTTTTTGGGCCTTTTGCAACAGTCTAATACTAAGTTTTCTTAAAAGGCAAAGATCAAGCTCCACAGACAAATGCACCAGATAAGGGCAAAAGTGGTACACAAAGCAACCATGGTCACTGAACCCTTCCTTGGTGGACAGACAAAGACACAGAACCCTGGGTAACATGGCCCAGGGTCCAGAAGACATCCATTGTGCTGTTGATAGCATTTCATCCCTGTCAGGTGCAACAGGAAGGAGGCATACAGTCTGACTTCAAAAAGTTCTCAGACTGGGGCTAAGGCAGACACCATGTGATGAAAGGGCAGATAAACAACATATCCAGGTGTAGGTGACCTGAGGTGGGAACTGTCCGCAAGCACCGGTATGTCAGAACCTTAGGGGAGAGGTGACCATGCAGGGGACAAAAATACCTGAGCCACAGAGGCTAAGAAAGCAGAGCTTGGAAAAAGTGATGTGTAGACCAGTGAAAACCAGCTACGAAGGAGATTTGAGAAGATGAAGACAGAAAAAACAGGAGGTGTTAAACTACTGGGAAGCCATGGGACATGAGACAGAAAAATAATCAAAGGTGGCATCAAAGGAAGGCTTCAGAGGGTTGAGAAGGGAAGGCTTGTCATTGAGACTCTGAATGATGAGAAGGTTAAGACTGTATACAGCTGAGGAGTTGCCTATGAAGGTTTCTGCAGGTTCCGTGGGGTTGGTCAGAAAAGAACATCCATGGGTAGCTAGGGTGGAATGCCAGATAAAGCAAAGACGAGAAGATGGAAGAAACTCGCGTGGGGCACAGTTAGAAGAGTCTGTCTATAAAGAGTGTCTCTCAGCGAGAAGAGAAAGGAAGCCAAGAAAGTAAGGGGAGATAAAAAGGATGGGGGTGTTGCCATGGGAGATGAGATAGCATTCGTGAACTACAGCACGAAGTCTTCGTCTGGGAAGAGGTTGAACTCTGCCTCCGACAGAGGAAGATCTGTAGGGACAAGTGGAATCATGGAAGAGTAAAGTAGGAGAGGAAGTACTTAGGGTGGTGTCACTGGACCTTCTATTTGTATAGGCATGTGGCACGCAGGACCTTTTTCTTTTTCCTTTTTAAATCTGTTTCTAACTTTAAAACTAAGAGCACACTTGAAGAGAAGTCAGTAGTCAGAGAGGAGTGGAGGGCACTGTTCTCCGCTCCCTCTATTTGTTCCAATGGCCTATGGCCAAGGTCTCTTGGGCCGGAGCACCTACATGGACTTTTGGCATCTCATCAGCTCAGAGAGTCTGCAGTGTAATCACAGGAAGAGAGGACAAGGCTGGCTCTCGAGCTTGCTGGGAAAGGCTGGTGTCTATGCAGATCATCCAGGCCCTCTCCCCAACATGGCCCTATCCTTCGGGTTGCCCACTGTGCACGGAAGTGCCTGATCCCGGGCACACTGCGAGGGCTTGAGCACTGACCCTGTGTGTACCTTTGGCCTCCAGTCCCACTGCTGCTACAGGAGGGGCAAGCAGCTTCAAGGCAGCGGGGGCTCAGGCAACACATGGAGACCTGCCTGAGCTCACACAGGCCGTGGAGCCGAGCTCACTTCTGTGGCAGACTTCATAAGGCTCCCGCTCTTTGACTGGCGTTGAGTTTATGTGAAAGTAATTAACAGTAATTAATCCTTAATTACAGTAATTAGCCAAGTCGCAGTAAATTAAACCACATCTGGAGCAGATGAGGGCTTCCGAATGGGAGGCAAAGAGAGGCGACAATCGGGGAGATGCTGAATTCATCTGACAGCATCTGATTAAGTCTACCTGTTGCTGGCAGCCTCATTTGCATGTTGTTTTTGTTTGCATTTCCCAGTAACCCTTTCATTGGCATTCACAGTGTGGACCTCTTGGTCCCCTCTTAAATACCAGTTAGGCAGTCCTCCTGCCACGGGGGTGAGGGAGTCCCTTCATATCCAGCAGGGCCGCTGGTTTGCCTGGGCTTTGTTTATATGCTCCCCCCTCCCTCCTAACAAACAAAAATATAAATAGCAGGGACCTCATCAAGTGACAGGCTGAAATCAAAGGAGAAGCCAAGAGAGGGTTTTTTTATTTTTTATTTTTGGCTGATGAAAAGGGGAAGATGATATGAGCTATCACCATGTCTGATGGGGCGGAGAAGCAGAAGGGAGAGGAGAGGCAGGAAGCTTGCAAAACAGGCCACATGGGCCATCTGTAAGGAGTCTCAGGCTCCTCAGAAAAGGAGCCCAGACTCCAAAAGACCCATTTTTCGTATCATATACATACACAAACACATGTATGGACACCGAACATACTAGCAAAAAAATGTTTTTGCTAGTATACTAACTCTTGGTTTCTCTGACCTCATTCTGATTGATGAATGTCTCTCACCTACTCCAGAAATATATGAGCATTAGAGGAAAACTGAAGCCTGCAATAAAGTATAAGGATAAAAATTAAAGTCACCCAGACACAGCTAGCTAGACACAGGTGTTGACCAGTCCTCGAAGGAGAGAAAATGTCTAAATGTAGCCGCCTGTGACCTGTTGAGTTACTTCTTTAGCACTGAGGGGAAACCACTTCATGTTGGTGGTCCTGTCTCTGCTGTGGCCTTGGCCCAGATGACAGAAAGCTGTGTTCTCTCAGGGTTCTGCATCTTGGAGCCTCACTTGCCTGAGTAACCTGATTCCTGCTTGGCTCTGACAAACAGAAAGTACATGGAGCCATAAGCTATTTTGCCTCCAAGAAACTTTTTATTGTGGATAGTGGCAAGAGCTTCTGAACCTTTCTATAGTGATGGGGCCAGAGAGGGGGTGTCCCAAAGAATTTCCTCTCTGCAAAACCTTTGACCTGTGTTGTAGACCTAGCTCAAGGAAAACATCCTTAACGATGTCATCTTCCATTATACATGGCACAGTCCCTAGACCTATACTACACCTCAATACTGTGTGCTGGCCAGGCCAGGCCAGTCTTTCAGGCTTTGGGGCAACAGACGGCATTGCAAGTGACAGTACAACATGAGCTTCGAGCCACTGAGCTACCCTGACCGTTGCTTCCTCCTTCCCATAATGCCATCCATTCTGGGACTCGTGGAAAAACAGCCTGGGGGGAAGTGGATTCTTCCTACTCTCCCCATCCATTTCACACGCTGCTATTCCCAAAATCCTGCATGGGCCCCTCCCAGTTTGGCCTCCTGCTACCCTCCTACCAGGTTATGGGGGCCTTTGGAGGATATCCTAAAGCTTTCCAGAGTCCACCCCAAAGTCTCTTCTTTTAACCAGTTCGGTAGCACAAGGCAGGTTTGGAAACTAGGACTGCTTCTAAACATCCGATGTGGGGTGATGTTGGGAAGACCATGCATGTTGGGTCAGGGACTCGCGCAGAGGAAACACTTGCTAGTATTTGATTATTAAAATTACAGTAACAATCATTAGCTTTTGTTCTTTTATCTAACCATTGGTTCCTGCACATATATTTGGAAGGTAGTACAGTATATTGTTGAAGGGCACAGACTTGTGAGGCAGACAGCCTGTGGAGCTTGCCTAAAAATACCATTTATAAGTCGCGAGACCTTGGGCAAGTTAGTTAACCTCTCTAGGCCCCAGGGCTCCTCAACTGTAAAAGAAGGGACATAATTGTACCTGACTCATCAATTTCTTTTAAAAGGTTAAGTGAGTTGCCTGAACCGATCCAGACACAGGAAATGTTGAATAAGTATTTCCATTATTAATAAACTATACACACACCCATATAGAAACCTGGGCACTTTTACACAACAATGCCAGCGTGTTTATGACCACTTTAATAGTGGGTGTTAACTTGTGTGCCCATAGAGAGCTAGTCCAGCCTACTGCTACCCTCACAGGTGAGTTTTTAATAACTACTTTTGATGATAAAGATGAGGAAAGGGGGAAAGAAAAATAGCAAGACATAAATAAAACCACACAGATAAATGACAAAAGATGACTCAGTAGGTCAAATCTGAGCATTTCATAGTGCATGAATCCATAAATACCCTATCATTTAGCGAAGATTCACTTTTTAATCAATAGCTGTATTCCAGTGACTTGACACAGATTATTTAAAATTTATTTCCTGTTCGTTGTAGGAATTCAACTGCATACACTTTTTGGCTCTCTAAGATTAGTTCCTGTGCTACTTGAAAATTCAAGTGGAAAAGGTATGTCAGCCACCTTTCATTCAGATGTCTGATAAGATGTGTGGAAAGGAGAAGCGGCCATGGCCAGCAGAACACAGAAGAGCACCAATACTTCACACAAGGCCAAGGTGCCTACCAGCAGCGACCCTGTAATTTCCTTGTGGTTTCCTAGAAGTTAGAGCGAGCTGAGCGATTTGGCTTATCCGGTTCCTGTGACTGGCTTTGCAGTTCTTACCCTGGGGTAGGTGGGAAAGACCATCAGGACAGAGAAACAACCTACAGCTAAAAACTACCCAATGGGTCTGAACCAGTACGCTAATGTGAGACCAGGGGCCCAAGGCAAAAGAATAACAAAATCAAAAGCTGTACTCTGAGGAAAATGATCAGTTCTTTGTCTGAGAATGCTCCCTCCCTTGCGATGAGTGGAATATGTTCTTAGCATGAATACTCGCATTTGCTGCGTTTGCTGCATTTCTTTTCAATTTCATTATTCCTTTCCTTGTCTAAATCAAAATGTGTTATAATTCTGAATAATGTGTTATCTGCTGCCTGTGGTGAAATGGTTATAATGATAATAAATAATTCCTGAAAGTTAGGAATTAATTCTAGCCTTTTGGAAAGCATGTAAATTGTTGATTTGCACAGGAAGGGAGACTGAATTTGCACCGAACCTCTTTAACCCTATGGGTTTCTAGTTCGTGTCCCCAAAAAGTACGATCTGCTTAAGTTTGCCTAGCTTGGCTGCAGCCATGCCCAGTTCCCACCAGGATGTACAGGAGGGAACATCCACCATTTTTGTTATCGTTAATGCCCATCTGTCTCCTCCTCTCCTTAGCAGAGGACCATAGGAAGGAATCAAATGTAGGCAAGTCACACTGGAAACATTGGGGGGGGGGGTGGAGATTGGGTGTCTAGTTTTGACCAGAAACAGACCTCTTTTCACAAGTACTCCATGAAGGTTCGGGCAAGTCAGTTTCTACTGCTCGCATAGATGCTGGCGTGAAGACCCTGGCATTCAAACAAGAAGCCACCCTTGAACTACAGCAATGAACTATACCCCAGTTTTATCAGCTGACAAAGACAAGGCCAGATACTACCACTGCAGGTGCCAAAGAGGCCATGAGTCATCTTCAGTGCAGGAAGGCTTTTGATCCACTAAACCCAAGCTCCCTTCCTACCATGTGTGTGTGACACTCTGAATGATTCCTAATACTTAAGATCGGATGGGAGTTGCAACTGTACAAGCGGATGCAGTAAGACAGCAGACCTACACAAAGAGCCACAGCTCCATGTTCTAAGTTATGGACCACTCCAGAAAGGCTATTTTCACGTGACTGTAGAAAGAATTTTATTTAAATGCCCAATGTAAAATCGATGCTCCTCTAGATTTTGACCAAATACAGCTTTCCTGATAGAACACAGAGCCTAAAAGTAAAACTCCACAGGCAGAGTATTAGGCTTTTAAGACAGCTCGGACCACCAACCCTGATGATCCGAACTGGATCCCCAGGACACACATAGTGGAAGGAAAGAAACTACTTGCACAACTTCTCTACTAAACTTGCACGTGCACATAATGGTATGCACTTATGCATACATTTGTATGCACACACATACAATAAATACATATATAATTTAAGCTTAAGAAAATAAAAAGTGACAGATTGTACAGATTTTCTAAGACCGTAAGACAGACATTAAGGGTGCACACTAAACAAACACATAATATAATTAAGTATGTTAATTGCTGGATTTCATTATACACTCCTTATGTGCATGCCTGGGGGTGAGGGTTGTAACTCATTCGGGAGCCCTCCTTTCTGGGGTCTATAACTTAATCAAGCCTAACCTTGATGTTACTTCTTAAAAATCAACCACAGTGGTTTTGCGTTGTTGGAGTGAGCATGTAATCAAAAGGAAGTGACCAGAAGTTGAGACTGGAAGCCCCATAAACAGAAGTGCAGCGTCATTCAGTGCTGAGGAGGCGTGAGATGTTCATGGGCTAGGAATCTAGGAATTCTTCTCTACTTCCAGCACAGTGGGTTTCGCTAAGTCCCTAGCTCCACAGAAGTTCGTCCTCCCCACCCACTCCTGTTCTCTTCTGATGGTCTGCAGGCCTATTTCATGGCTTGTAAGCTTGGGGCTGTTTCCATCAATAATATTTTATCTGGTCCTTACAGGTTTTAGTAGGTATTTCTCTCCTCACAAAACTTTCCAAAGACCATTTTATATCCCATATCCTCTATTTTATACTCAATAATGTCACACATGGTGTTAACTTAGAAATAGATAAGTGGCCATGCCAATAATGTCACATAATTTTTTGATATGGTTTCATTCATTCATCCACATTTGGCCGGGCTTGGGGATTGTTTGTTTGTTTACTTATTTATTAGGTAATTCATTGATTCTAGCAATATTTAGGGCTAAATGCCACATGGGTGGTGAAACGGATCACATGCCGCTAAGAGGTAATAATTGTTCTGTTCTATCCCTGCTCTATCCAGGAATCCCCACATTGTGGGGAGGGGGAGTCTTTAAAGTTTAATCAACACAATTGAATAACAAATATACCATTCCCTAAGGTAAGGCAACTGAGAGTTGACCAAACTGTCTGTATGCATAAAAAAAATAAATAAAAACCTCACAGGAAATCATCATACCCAAATTCTAATCATGCCAGAGTAATCTTATTGATTTTTAAAAAGCAGATTAAACTTTGAAGGCTAGAATGGCCAAACAAAATGATCATGTAGCAGAATTCTTTTCCACTAAGATAGTAATTTAGTCAAGACAGTAAGCAACTTTCCATTAAGAAAGGAGACAGACAAGAGGAAGAAATTCCAGAAGATTCAAGGTAGTAACATCTTATTTCAAATCTTGGGATCATCAAAGACTGCTTCCACTGAGTGGGAACCAGAACAAATCTTACCATCATGCCAAGGGCAAACCATGGTGGTTCCGACCCCCATAAGTTGGCTTTCTTGTCCCAAGAATGATGAACAGTGCCTTCAATGAGAATCCTGTCATATAGGCAAAGTAGTTGAAGACAGAACATACTAGAGGGCCATTACTTTGGTCCCGAAAATCATTTGGTGTAGGTTGCACATCGACTGTTCCTTGTCTGTGCGCTGGCCTGAGACTGCCAGACACACAACACAATGAGGAAGGAGACACATAAAGCAGAGCCTGGCAATGTGTTCCTGGGTCAGCAGGCTGTCTGGCAAGGCATCAAGGGCTGAAGTCCTTCCTGTGGGAAGGAGAATGCGACCTTGGAGGTCAAGTTGGTAGCAACCAAAGCCAGTAGGGGAGATGACCAAGATAAAGAATTTGAAGAGAAGCCGTGTGCTACATACTGTTGGAGGAGAGACTGTGTTCCTGGTTAAATGTGTCAACAAGAAGGCGCAGCAAAGGCCCCTATGTGAGGCACTAATAACCATTCTGAGGACCTAAGAATGCCCAAACCTTTGGGGGCTTATGCAACATTAGTCTGTATCATAGCTTCCTGTCATCTGTCCCTTTAGAACAAGAACTCTCAAAGGTCTGACGAGGAGAAATAGACAAGGCAGACTCCAATCTTGTTCTCTCTCTCCCTCTTTCTCTCGTCTCTGCTGGGAGAAGAAGCTGTCTTCATTAGGAGGTTTATCTCTGGGAAGGCTTTTGAAATAAATAGCAGAATCCAAAGATGCTGGGCACCACTGAACTCATCATTCAAAAGCCAAAATGGACCCACCTACATAGGCATCCCTCAAGACCCAGTAAAGGGCACTGAGAGAGCCCCAGAAAGCTGTACAAATCCCATTACTAAGGAGAAGTCCTCCATGTTACACCAGGAAATACAACAGAGACCAACACTGCACAGTGACCCAGAAGATGAACGCAAAAAAGGCCAAAGTACTTTGACAATGTGCATTTCTATCCCATGAGGAACCTTGCTTATCTTTCACTGTGGTGCTTTTAGTATAGCACTAAAATTGTGTGTGCGTGTACATGTGTGTGTGCATGTGCGCTTGTGCGATGCACATACCTATGAGCATGTATACAATGTAACTCTTTAGTGTCAACATAAATGTTCATACACATGCATGTGCATGCATGCACACGCACACACACACAGAGATACTGGACATAAAACATATCACCACCGCCACTCTGTCCTGAGGAAGGGAGTTATTGGCATTTGCCTCTCTCCCCATTTATATGGGGAAGGATTATTGAGTCTATTAACAGGACTTGGTTTTAATTTTCATTTATGCCCTCTGGACCTGCAAAATGAATAAAATTCTTAACGGAGCTTTCTATAGATCCCACAACGTATAAGGTTTCATGTTAACCCTGTAAAACTCTGACCATCTCATTTCTCCTTAAACATGATTTTTCTGGGTCTGGCAAAGTGTAACTCAAAACCAATTAAAACGCTGCCAAGCTCCTAAAAAAAATCCTTTCAAGTCTTAAGTGAAAGCACCTTGTTTCGGGCAAGCATATATCCATGGAGCCCCATAGAATGTTCCATCTCACCTACATGCAGATGTCAGCTGAGAGACATAGAATAGAAGCTGAGCTCAGTAAATAAATATTCCCCACACTTCAGCTCCTTGCAGGTTCTGGGCTCTGGCCCTTCTTCTCATCTGCACGGTTCAAATTAATTATACACTTTAATTTCATGAATTATTAATTTGATTCTGACTCGGCAGCTTATGATTATCCAGGGCTACAGACTATACAATTCCAGCTTCATTAAAACATCACCAGCTGCCTGAGAGACAGACATTAAATAGGGAGAGCAATAATAAAATTAAGCTTCCGGCGCATAGCAACAGAGTCTTCCTCAGCCGCAGGCACCATGAGGCTCAGCGGCTGGGCTGGTCCTGGCAGAGAGATAAAAGTCCTTTTAGAGACACATACATCCTCCTCCAAACGGGCTTCTTGCCCCTGTACCATGGACACAGCTTCAGGTTGTCACATGTACTGTTCTGTGAGAAAGGATAATATTTATCCGTCTGTCTCTCTATCCAATTCCTTCTATCCATCTACCATCTATCTATCCGTCTTCATCCAACATTAACTCTTTGATGACTGTCAATGTCCCAAGGACAACCAAACCAGCTATGCGACCCATTTTCTAGAGAAGCAGCTTCTGGCATGGGTCTATGCGGGCAGCAGCAGGGCAGATCTAAGGCGTGGAAAGAGTGAGTCCAAGAGCCATTGGCAACCCATCAATCGCTCATCCCTCTCTCAAGACATTTGGGTTAAAAAAGGGCAGTGTGATTTTGGGGGGTGAGACTGGGGTTTAGTAGCAGCTTTTACCATGGTCAACACAGGTTCTTGTCCATTCTGAGAATACATACGTGTAAAGTCTAGCCTCGGACCTGGTCCATAGCAAGTGGTCACTGGGTCCTGGTACTTATTTCACCTGCACACTTATAAAATTGAAGAGGTGAACTCGTGATATCTTAAGATCCTTCCAGCACTGACTTATGAGCCTCTTCGAGAAAGGTTTGCTCTTCCTGTATTCCAAAGGCCCTTGAAAGAGATTTGATGACTTTCCCCCTAGACATTCCCTGCTCGTTTGTCACAGGCTCACAAGGAAGCCATCTATGTTTGAGTCTTCACAGTCAAGGCCATTGTGTTTGATCATAGCCTTTGGATATAGACCTGGGACCACTGGTCTTGAGAAAGAAGACCTGGCCAGAGACTGTATACCCTTTGTGATGGCCATATCTATCTTCAAAGAAAGGAAGGGGGTCACTGGCCACCAAGATAGACATCTAGGGGAGCCAGAAGCATGCAGTTAAAGGGCAAAGGAGACAGATGACCAGAAGAAGAGAATTGTGTGTAGATGCCTGATGGGACCTAGGAAAGGAGGATGAAAGAAAACTGATCCAAACATATTTTTTTCTTCCATCTTATGGTCAAAGGGCTGGCCAAAAATTAAAGAATAAATAAATAAAAATAAAATGCAAAATCTAGGCTGGGGAGATGACTTGATGGGTAAGGTGTTCGCATAAAGACTTGAAATTAGATCTGAAACAGCCACATAAAAGCTGCATGTCGTCATGTATACCTGTACCTCTAGAGCGAGGGGTGGTGGCACAGGGACAGGAAGGTCTCAGAGCTAGGTTAACTGGAAAAATGGTGAGTGCCAGGTTCAGTGAGAGATCTTGTCTCAATGACATAGGGGAGAGTGACAGAGCAGGACACCTGACATAATCCTCTCCTTCTTCCACAGCCGTGTGTACCTACAGATGTGTCTCACACACGCACACACATGCACGCACGTATGTAGAATGCAGAACCCCCTGCAGATTAATATACTCCTTCCGGCAAACTCAACCACAGCACTTCTTCCCAGTTACTTGTGGCAAAACAATTTGTAGAAGGAAAGGGCTGGAATTTAGACATTCCATTTAGCTACTTCAGAAATCTAAGGACCTTGAACCTTGTGGGATTTCAGATCGATGGAATTAATTAAGGGAGATGTCCAGTACTCTCCACTAAGTAATCAGCAGGTACAGTAGGACCAGGAGTCTATAAGGAAAAATGGAACAGGATGACATTGAGGGAGGCGGTGGGGATTAAAAAATGAGCATCCGAATGGAGACGGCACACAACCCATTGATTGAGGCATAAGAGATTAAGGCTTGGGTGAGCAGCCAGAAGATTCTGTAACAGGAATGGCTACAGAGCAAGGGCCTGAGCCCTGCAGACATGTATAATCTGTGACAGCCAGGCATAGCCAGACAGGGGGCCACATGCCAGGAAGCCTGAAGCTGAAGAGTCAGTCCAGTTAAAATAGAGTTGAAAATTAAAAAAATACACATACTTTAGTAAACAGCTTATCATTTTACATTGCGCTGTGTCATATTTATTATCGATTTTCTTCACTAAAAAGGAAGCACCAGGAGGGCAAGGCTGCTGTCTGGGTTCTTCCCTGATATGCATCTTTGATACCTGGAATACAGACTGACATCACAAGGAAATGACCAGCAAGGTTGCAGACAGGGAATAAGTAAATGATAAGCACCCGCCGGTCACATGGCAAATACATGTACCCATTTTCCAGTCCTCAGAATGGGACCAGGGAAACCAAATCCGGGGAGAGAACAGTCCTGGCTGGCTCTTAATGAGACGATAAACAAAAGGTTCAGCATTCACACACCTGTAAAACATGCACGACCCTTTACTAGAGACACCTTTGATTTTTAATCACAACAAAGCCAGCAAAGGAGAGAGTGGGGAAATCTAGATGAAATACTTTGGAAAGCATTTTTGGGGCTGAAATAACTGCATTTCCAGAACAACGCACTCTAGCTTCAAGAATTCACTTGCTTTTAAGTCATTATCCTTCTTCTTCTGCCATTCATCCCAACCTGCACCAGGTTCAAAACTCAGTCTTGCAGGTGAAGCCACTGAAACTTCAAAACAGTGTCCTCACCAGATCCTAACACGGAGAATGGAGAAGGCCCTCCTGCTCCCAAGTTCACAGCCAACAGTCTGCTCAGGCCTTTAGGGAGGGAAGAGTCGTGAGCCACGTGTTCCTTGCGTTTGGTGGATCTTCCACCACACAGTACAACTGGAAACCCTCCATGGGTGATACCAGGAGGCCAGTTCCAGAAACTGAAGAAGACAGTCACTGTGAGCTCCAGAATACTTCCAGATCACTGGGATTAGAGACATTTTATAGACATCTGCCCTTGACCTTGCCTGCTCAGCCACCTTCCCTATTCACTTATGTAAACAGGACATGATGCTACCAAAGACATCCTGATGTTCTTTTGCAGACAGTGGAAACCCTTGATGCCATCACTATGCAAGTGGTCACTCGCAGCCACGATGAATATACCTCAGCAAGGAAATTACACAAAGCTTAAGTCAACCTAGGTCCAAGACAACAGAATTGCCTCCCAGGAATCAGAGATCACAGTACCATGAATAATGCACAGGGCATCTCTACTACCTTAATAGGCATCTCACCACCCCTTGCCCACATACTATTCAGGTTACTGGAGGATGCTAACTTACTCCTAGAAGCAGAATTCATGGTTCAGTGACAACACATCTCTAGGTGAGCCTTGTCTCTACTAGGGCACCAGCCAAAGATACCATCCTTGAGATATGCTGAGAAACAGAAGCTTCTGTATCTGGGACTTCTTCCCAGTGATGAAATCCCAGAACTCTTAAACATACAGGAGGTTCAGAAGTATCTCCTCCTTTGTGGAAAGAACTCTAGGTGCTGGTGAAATGACGATATTGATTTCAGACTGTCAGGTGTCTACTGTGATTCCAGGTGTCCATGAAAGAGGTCAGTGGATTCACTTCAGAATCGGGGGGTAGGGGGCACAGCACAGTGCTCTCATCTGGTATAAGATCAGCAGGCTTTGCCAGACATCTACAAGTTTAGAATCCAGACAGAGTGACATTTCCTGTGAGCTCAGACATCTACAAAATAGCCTGTGATCATGAGAACCACAAGACAGGTAATAAAAGAAAAGGAAAAGAAAGAGAAGAGAAGAAGAGAGGAGAGAAGAGGAGAGGAGAGGAGAGGAGAGGAGAGGAGAGGAGAGGAGAGAAAGGAAGGAAAGAAGGAAAGAGAGGAGGAGGGAGGGAAAGAAACAGAGAGAAAGAAAGAAAGAAAGAAAGAAAGAAAGAAAGAAAGAAAGAAAGAAAGAAAGAAAGAAGGAAAGAAAGAAGGAAAGAAAGAAAGAAAGAAAGAAAGAAAGAGGGAGGGAGGAGGAAGGAGGGGAGGGAGGGAGGGAGGGAGGGGGGGGAGAGAAAAAAGAAGAACAAAGAAAGCTATGAACAAAAGAGAACTACAATCTTTCATTGTTTCCTTTGTCTTTACAATAAACATTTATTGTTGGACCAGTCTGGACTTGGGGACTTTCCAGTTTCCACGAGGCTGGATGTTTTGCATTCAATACAAATTAATTCTTTAAACTCAGAATCAATTGTCAAAAAATGTAGGGAAGTATTTTCCCACAGGGCAAACATTTGTGGTAAAACTGGAAATGTTCAACTTGAATATAATGTTTCACGAAAAGGTCAGTGTGGGGACTCAGAGCTATACCTTGAGGACGTTGACTCTTGTTTGCAGACAGGGTGACACAGGGAGAGTCAGTTTGCCCAGGCTTGTCATGGACACACTGATCAGATCACATGTCACAGGGCCAGCAGCAAAGCACAGACCATGTGCCCAGGAAAGCAAACAAACACAAGCATTCGTGGGCCACACACACGCACTTCAGAGGCGCATGGACCACAGGAGCTTCCTGAAGCTCAGACACTTGCAACTCTGAGGGCAGGAATGTGGTACCATTGCTGAGATGTGCACTGGATGAAAACAAAGATAATACTGCCATGAGGAGATCTACAACAGGGGGATTGCACTTTAGTGAGAGATAGCAGAGTATCCCCTGGGGAACTTCCCAAAGATGCCTCAGCAGAGGTCTCTCCACACCCTGAAATTCTGAACCCGGGCATGAACAGACTTTTAAAATGTCCTCAAGTGATTTCAATATGCCACAAACTGACTCTCCGATCTCCTGCAAATACAGTGTTTTCAACTCGGATTAAAAGCTTAATGTTTTCAAATATTCAATCCAAGTAAAAATGATGGCCTCTTTTGGATACCCACTTTTATGTTCTCTAACTGTCCTGGAACTGAAACATTTTTTGAAATCATGCCTAGGAGTCTGCATTTTACTCTAGATATCAGAAAGGAGTTTCCTAGCTTTCCCTGTAGCGAGAATAGCAAAGAGAAGACTCTCCTTGCCCTCCCTCAGATTTAAACAAGAATGCAAATCTGCAGTTCTTGCTAGGCCCTGTATCTTGTTCTGTTTATCAGATAGGATGGGGTCCTTGTCCATGGGAAACTGAGTGGAGTTCCGACACACTTCTGTTGTCTACCAAAAGTTGTCCTTTGGCTGAATCCCGAGGGCAAGCTCTTCCTCTTCCAGCTAGGTCTAAGTGCTATTCATCTTGGGAGAGGACAATTGACTCTGAAGACTGGGGAAATTGAACTATAATTTCAGGTTTCAAAAGACCCAAACTCTGCCTGCCTCCTTGTCGTAGCATGGTAGTTTTACCTTTTGTAACTGGAAATTTGGAAAATGATCTCACCCTCTAAACTGGATCCTGACACAGTATTTCCACCACATTGACCTAAAGTCTTGATGGTCAAAGAGTCTAAATCGGTCTCAATTCCATATAAATTGAATTAGTATTGATTTTATAAAAGGAAAGGCATAGGCTGGGCTTAACCCAGAGCCTAGGCAACTCACTCAGAATTTGGTTACTCAGTGACATTTAGATCCTCATCCTGTGACAATGATGAGAACAAGGGACACAGATTTGTATTGGAAACCACATCTATCACCCACACCCTAAATACTCCTGGCTGTCCAATATTCTTCTGCTTATATGGACTGTGGCTAAGCCTGTAAGAACACTGCTCAATAAGAACGCCACCTTGAAACACTTCACCCTGCCCCCCGTCCCAAGACTACATCCTCAGATTTTCATTGGAAGCTGAAGACATTTACTTGGGTTGTCTTTATATGCTGAGATGGCATGTTCCCTTGCTAAAAGAAACATGTAAGCTTCCCCAAATTCCACGATGGATATGCTATAATGCCAAAAACAAAGATTAATTATTATATATTATGTATTAATGTGCATGGCAAGCTTAGAGCCAAGGAGAAAGGTTAAAGCCTGCCATATTACATGTAAATTATAATGGGAATGCAAATATCATTCATAATAATGCATCCATAGTTCCAATTCTGACTCAAAACATGTATAGGCAAAGTATGCTACTTCTAATTCTGGTTTCTAAATCCAAGCAAAAAGAACTTCTGTTCTCTACAGCACAGAGTCTACACCAATCCTCGTTAGAGAGTTACATAAGACAAGAAATAAGCTTGGTATTTGACACACGGTAGGTGTTTAATAAAAGACTGCCAGTGTACGAACAGTCACTGACATTATGATTAACAAATACAAATTAATCTCGTTGAGGTTCTGCTGGGCAACGGTCTGCGATGGAGAAGACCTGGACAGAATGGCAACAATATGAACTCTATCTACCTCTCTAAAGACACAGTCGTTCCCTAGTGGGGGCCTACTAGTTGACTTGTTTTTAAGCTCTTGTGGCTCCAAGCCAAGAACACCTGCTTCCAGGTAACGCTACATGAAATAAATGTTGTGTTTCCTCCGATCGAAAGGAGACCTCGATCTACATAAGGACGCGACTGGGGTGTGTTCCTACTTTCTAGGGATGATACACACCTGGCCAAGGAGCTGGGCTGCTGTGGTCCCACCATCCCAGAGCTAAGGCAGCCCCAGCTGCTGCTGGAAGTATTTTTAGCTGCATTAAGGGAACACCTGCCTGAAAATTCTAGACAGAGCTCAGTCTGAGAGAGGAGGGGTACTGGGACATCTAAGTGTCGCTAGTCTTTATCTATGCTGTGGTATATAGGAAGGGGGCTCCCTCTCCCCAAAGACTGGCCCTAAACTGTAGACAGAGGACTCCAAAAAAAAAAAAAATACCCTGGAAGCCTTGCTTCACAGAGAAGCTCCCAAGAAACATCGGTGCCTGGAAGGGGGAAAAGAAAAGGGGAAAAGAGATAATTGTATTATAATCTCAAAAAAGGAAAAGAGAACATTTTGAAAGAGAGAAAAACATGAATTAGTACCACTGTCCTGCGACAGCATGTGACCACAGACCATCTCACCCTGGAAGTTACTGACATTATTAGTCACCCTCAGCTATATTTCCGGTGGTGGCATACTGCCTCCCAGTATGGTTTCCTTTATTGTTGGCAGTCAGAAAACTGACACAGAAAAATATGCTACAGACATGGCATCCCCTTTCGGTGCTGGCTCGCTTGATTCTTCTCCCATATGATAGATACTCCGTGACCTTTTGCTGACTTCACTTTTATCCACTTTTCAACTCTTAGACCCAATATTTGTTCATTACTATCTCCACTATCACTACCCCAAAGCAACTGTTCTCTGCCTCTCACATCGCGTGCCGTCTGCATTTCAGTATTTAATATTTTATATATAGTTCACATTGATCCGTCTGGTACCCAGAGTGTGCTCAGCAAATTGAAAGAATGCTTTGTAAGTCTTGTAAGAAAGCAACGGTGCATGTACTAGCCCTTTTGGACCCATTGAATGGGTCCTAACTTCGTACTGGGCACACACCAGGTGCTGAGTAAAAGCTAACAGACTGGCTGAAAGACCCTTTTCAATTCTTCCTGCAATCTGCTATTAGTGAAATGTTTACAGATCGAAATCCTTGCTGCTGGCACTTAGGTCTGGCTCACCAGGTCATGCTTTCTCTGCGCATTCTGCCTTGGGCTAAATTGCCTAATTTTTCAATATTTAGGCTTCATGTTCTGTTCAAAGGGTAAGGAGCTTATTATTTATTTAACTCACAAGAGTCTTAAGTGACTGAGTGTTTATGAAAGGGTCTGTGATCCCAGAATGAACGATGTTGCATTTAGTGCAGAGCACCTCGGCCTAACACAGATCAGTGGGTGGCGAGGACAAAGACATACACAGAAAAAACACTACTTGGCAGGCACTATGCACGCCATTTAGGTATGATCTGAAAATACCTTGCTGGCATAATTCTTAAGCAGACTGTCTTTGTATTTAATGACCCAAATATGCCAGGCACATGCCTCTGAGAAGCAAGTTAGATTTAACAAAACAGCAATTTTGTTAACCTTCCTCTCCGCCCACCAAAATAATCTGGGCCACAGCCTCTGACCTCTCTGAATGGCTGCTTAGAGACTGGAGTCAGCATAGGCCTAAAAGGTAATCATGCCAGGCCATAGAGATTAGCAGAGGCTTGGGATGCAGATAGAAATGGCAGTCTGAGCTATAGGTCCACAGGCCCAGCGTCTTCAAGTCAGAATGTAGATTCAAGGGGAAAGAGACATCTTGGTTAATATTTCTGAGTCAGAATAGGTTTCAGATAATTCAAAGAATCATATACTTTGAAAGGGAAGCTACCAGTTACCCAGTCTACTATTAGGCTTTAAAAGCATGGACTAGTTGAACATGAGCAAGACACTCTGACAAAAACAAACGACAACACAATTTGAGATCGTAACCAACCCTCTGGTGTTAGGGTAGGTCTCCTTCCACTGTCACTACCCAAGGTGCCATTGTTTCTCCGGAAGACACAAGAACTGGATGGCTGAGCATTTGCACGTGGCTTAGGAAAACCATTTAATAAAGGAGATCACTGGGGAAGCCCAGTTACAAGTCATATTCACTCATTCGTTCACCTCCTCTACAGCCAGTGTTTACCGAGTAGCTCTGTATGCAGAACTGGGTAAGGTGGGTGCCTTGGGAAACACTGAGACGGATGGGACAGCCCCAGCTCAGGAGAAACTAAAAAAAAATCAATAGGGAAATTACAATGCTTACTTTACAGATGAATAAATGGTGTCATGGACAGTTGAAAAACTCATTTTAAAGGCTTCACTCTGCTATGAAATCATAATATAAAGTTATTTAAAAGAACTGAAAAAGCACATAACTAGAAAGCAAAATGTCTTGGTTTGGGTCCTGGTTCAGGCTTACTGGGTGCAGTGCACCCTCTCTCATGAGGCTGAAGTTGCTCATCTGAAGAGCAGATTCTTCAATCTCCAGGAAGACAGTATGTGAAGAATAAGGTTTGCTAACTAGAATAAATAACTAAGTCTCTGGATCAGAGGATTAATTAGAACAGTTATCTGCAGAATTGAAGGACCTATGTAAAGCCATAGGGAAGCTGGTCCATTCCGACAGCTTTGATGCATTCTTCATAGATGATGCTTAGGCGACATGACTATGTCCTCCTCTGTAGACATTACAACTGCCATTCCTGCCACCTGAGAAATAATGACAAGGAAAGTTGGTGTCCTTCTGTCTCCGGGTCCTGGGTCTTCCACTTAGTATTATAACAGGGCAGTGTTGACAAGGGCAATGAAGGTATGGTAAACCATCTATGCCTCATGCAACGAACAAAACTGTAGCCCACATGGCTGTAGCCATGCTTAATTCAGGTGTACCAGACAAGGGGGCTCTGCACAGAGAGTATGTCCTTTCCCGGGTTAGCTTTCTCTCACGAGGAATTTTCTGAGAACCTATAAGCTAACTGGCGACTCTACAGTGCCAATAAAAAGTGTTCAGATTAACACCAATTAACAAAGATAAACTAAGTTTGGGTTTTTAAAAAGTAGACCATTTAATAATTTCACTGCATTGTC
The DNA here is from genome assembly GCF_950005125.1 of Chionomys nivalis. Classification (NCBI taxonomy): domain Eukaryota; kingdom Metazoa; phylum Chordata; class Mammalia; order Rodentia; family Cricetidae; genus Chionomys; species Chionomys nivalis. The sequence continues at coordinate 52,996,366 of NC_080090.1, read as the reverse complement.
TCCCTCCCTCATGACAGCCTCTGAATTTGGATAATGTTGGATGCTGCGCCCCCCCTCCCACCCCAATTGCCAAGTGGTCATTTTGCAGCCTGCGAGCTGTGAGATCATCTATGCAGAGATCTGACAGAAGGGCTGGGATTGAATCCTTTTGTATGTATTTAATTTTTCCCCCCTTCCTGCTTCAACATGTCATTTGTCCTCTCTTACTTTTATTTTTGGGTCCAAGAGGCACAGGTGGTTCTTATTTCAGGCTGTAGAAGAAATTCTGCCATTCAAAGATTAATGAATAAAGAGAGCCTTGTAAATAGATTAGCATGATAATGGTCATAATACTCTCTGCTGCCTTCTGTGCCTACTTCAGTCTGTGTGCCCTGAAAGTGCCTCCCCTCCCCCAGGCTTGGGACCCTTATTCCCTCTTTCCCACCACCCGGTTCTCCTCTTTCAATCCTAGAAAGACAAAGTGACTCCCAAAACAGGCAGCTGCTGAGGGAGGGAGGGAGAGAGAGAGAGAGAGAGAGAGAGAGAGAGAGGTGGCAGAGGGGCTAGAAGAAAGGGGAAGGAAAGAGATGGAAGGAGTCAGACAGACAAAGTGGAGAACGAAGAACGCTTAAAAATCAGTTGTACTAAAAAAAAAAAATCTGTTGTACTTAAGGATAAGGACATTTGTGTAGAACGTACAAAGGAAATAAAAGGATTCACTGTTTGGAGCTGGGAATATAGTTCAGTAGCAATGTGTTGGCCTAACTTGCACGAGGCTCTGGCTTTGATTCCCAGCAATGCAATTACAATAACAACAACGATAATAGTAATGGTGATGAGAGTTCTCTCCCAAGACTAGGCTGCTGAATGTGCAGCACCTAAGAGCATCCCCTTGTTATGGTTAGCTCACTCAATTGTACTCCCCTCCTTCTGCTCTAACCTAGAAGGAAAAGCTAGCTACAGACGCGGCTTTTCTGTATAGTTATATAGGGGCAAGTTTGCGGAGGCTTTTCCAGGAAAGATGTACTAAGATGCAGAAATCGGCTCCTCTCAGGGAACCTATGACCCCTTCCTGGGGTCATGAGAAGACGACAAGCGGGACGCCTTGGGCTGCACTGATCATCAGTCGAGAAACCCTGTGTTCATGGACCTGCCTGTCTGTGTCCTTACTCTTAATCCTAATTCTGTGTCTGGTCTTTGCATGGGCGAGGATGTGTGCCTTTCAAGGGAAAAGTCTCTCTAGGGAGACGCCATGAAGATGCTCAGGCAATGTGGATTGAGACAGGAAAGGGAAGTCAGATCCTGCTGCTGGGGAGAGTCTGGAAGAATAGACTCGCAGAAGCTCAGCATCTCAGTTTGTCTGCCTGAATGGAAACTCCGACCACAGCAGAAGCCACTGAGCTGAACAGGCAAAGAGCCCACACACCAGGCCAGGAAGCACAGCGCTTCCCTTCCTTTGTCTCCAAAGACCCTGCTTGCCTTTTCCCTCATTTGAAGAGAGCCCAGAGCACCAGGAGCCAGGCTGACCCTCTGCCTTGCTGTGTTGATTAAAGTCCCCTCCACCTCACACAGACCCCCATCAGGGCACACATTACCACCCACCCCACCTCCTTCCTCTGGGCCTTCTGCTATCAACCGGGAAAAGGGAATCTAAAAATAAAGCCGGGGCCAGAGTGTGTACCACTCGATTGGGCTCCTGCGTTCACAGATCTGCTTATTTTGGCCTATCTCTCCCCAGCGATAAGGCTGCTAACAGCCTCTTATCAGCCAGTCGGTGAAAATGTGCTCCAGCCTGATTAGGCCTCAGTCTTTGCCAAGGTTATAAACAGCCGTTATCGTTTTCCCGAACAGAATAATCCGGACAGTATCAGCTCAGAAACATATGGGCCACACAGAGAAGATAGCCGCTGACGGACACTTCATTTTAATTGTAACGAGTGGGTCACAGCAGCCCGTAGACAGGCAGAGCTGCCCGATTGGCAGCAGGGTTCTTTTCTTTTCTTCTTTTTATTTTTTTTTAATCCCTTCTTCTTTCCCTGGTTCCTGATGCTTAAGCTACTGATATTCTGGGTGGCATAATGAACTGTCCCTACCCCAGATGTCACCAGCCACCAGGCATGACCTTTCCCTAAAAGGCAGATGGGGCCTTTCTGATCTACTCCCTAACAGAGGGAAAACATTATCACAGGGAACCCATGCCGCTCTCTGTTCCTCAGCCCCCCAAATCAGCAACACAGCCTGAGTGGTTACATAAACCTGGGCTCACACCCTGCCACCAGGTGTCCCCAGGACCACCCCCTACAGAGCTCACTCCCACCTCCCTGTCAGTCTCTCCATGAGGCAAGCCTGAGTATTTGTGAGGAATTTATACCCTTCCCCTTGCCTTCCCTCGACAGACAGTCATTAGCCAAGACTGAGTGTGAGGGGAATAAGGCCACGCAGATGGAGGAGTTGTGTACCAAAAGCTGAGGTGAAAGATTTCACTATGTGTCTCCCGGGCAGTAGAGAAGTCTTGATGACAGAGACCTCAGCTGGGAGCCACTGCTCTTGGCACGGAGCCAGAAGCCACCCTGTACTTCCCTGGAGTGATGCATTTCACTCCGCCTTGGGTGACGTCTGAAACAGAGTGGCGGGAAAGAAGCAGAAGAAAATGGAAGCACAGTCCAGAGCCAACAGGTCCAGGAAGCAGGTGCGTCTCTCCTCAGCAGTTGACTCTCTTCAGGGCCTCACTGTTATTGCACTACGCTTCACACCTGGCTGGCCAGATGGGGTCACTGAGAGCAGGTGGGACTCTGAGGCAGATAAGCACCCCACCTTGCACCAGCTGGCAGTGTTCATTCTTTTAACTCTGCATTTGTTTGGAGGCTCAAGTCGCTAAGCCTCTTCAAGTTGCGTTTCCTTGCTGACACCCATTGCTAGTTACCTTCCCACCTCCTCCTTACATCCTCCAGCATCTTCTGCATCTTATCATAAAAATGTGGCAGCATCTTTCACTAATGGGTCACATACTCAATACATCCAGTGAGCTGGAGATGTTCCCCCAGATGGAACTCAGCTCCTGGTGACGTTCATAAGGACAAACAAGCAACAATTGCAAAAAGATAACGATAGAATTCACGGAGAATTCCAAAATGCTAAAAAGGTTTCACCTCTCTTTTCTAAGCTTCAGTTTCCAGTTCTGCAGAGATAGCATGATAGAACTTTGCCCTGGAGGAAATACTAGAAACAGACAGAGCATGCATCCAGCCAGCGGTGGCACACAGGCAGATCTCTGAGTTCAAGGCCAGGCTAATTTATGGTTTATGGAGCAAATTCCATGACAGTCAGGGCTGTTACACAAAGGAACCCTGTCCCCCAAAACATTATTAGAGTGGGGAGGGGGAGGGTCCAGCATACACTGAGCACTGGCAATGTGCCATGTTGGTTTAACAATGATATAAAGGTACTTATGTGATCCTCAAAATAATAATTTTATGACATACAGAGAAGCAGCCTGAGACTGCTGAACCCCTATAAATCCAGGGTCTCACTAGTTCCTAACACCCCACATCCAGACACCACCCTTATGCTATCCTTCTAGAGGACAAGCTAATTCACACACTCCATGTCCACGCAATCTCTCAGGATATGAGGACAGAGTACCCTGGTCCCGAGATAACTACTGGTATGTCACTGTTGAGTCCCTGATAATGTTCCTGCAACAACATCAGATTCAAAAGGGAAAGAAGTCTGAGATTCCAATGACAACTGAAAGGAGCCCGAGGCACATTTCTGCATTTTTGTTTTTGTTCTCCGTATCTTTCCCATGGCTTTTCAACACCTGCATTTGCTCTACCGCATACAACTTCCCCAACTAAATACCACTCGGATTGTTTTGCAAAACCCACTAAGGGACTGGCCAGCAGGACATGCTGGACTCTGCAGTGGGAGGTCTGCATGCCCATCTTGGTGGTCTTGGTTCAGCACACTGACAAAGAAGCAAAGTTATGAAGGTCTTTCCTACGTGGTCACCAGTACCTGAAAATATCCAGGGAGTATGTGAGCCCTCCTCTGAGAGCAGCAGTGCGGCTCAGCCGTAGCTGATTCGAACTACAGTGTTTCTCCTCAGTTTTCTATTTTTGTTTTCTCATTCTTTCTGTTTCAGTGCGCCCAGTTTTGTTCCTTCACTATTTAGGGCTAACAAGAAGGGTTTTTTGTTTTGTTTTGTTTTTTCAAAGCAGGCCTGTTTCTCTGGGGCATGGCTCTCATTTTTATCCACAGCTCATTTGGCCTGATTGGCCTTCCACTTCTGTAGAAAATGGACTGGCTTACCCAGGGCCATAGGGTGGGGGCTGATGGAGAAGATGGTGGCAAAAATGAAAGTGCCACCATCATGCTCCTGCTGTATGGCCGAGGCTGTGCCATGAGAGCTGTGTCCAGCCTTCTCAGAGCATCTACGCATCGCTGCTCCTGTTGATTCTCTTGGGTGTCCCTATAAACATAAACACCCGAGGGACTAATTTCCTCCAGGCTCTACGTATCCCCAGCACCCAGAGTGGTACCCAGCAGAAGCACTGGAGGCAGAGAAGGAATAAATTTAACCCAAATCTGCCCAGATTGATGCCCAAGGCCAAGAAAGCCTTGGACGGAGTCTATGTTTAAGCTGCAGCCCCAGCTAACTATGTAGATCTGCCTTGCCTGTTTCCTTAAGAGCCTCAGTTTCCCCAGCTCTAGAATGGTGCTATAGATCTGTTGTGGAAACTGTGTATGCTCCAGTTACTCAGCCTGGCTCCTGACACAGACAGTCACCTAATAAATAGTTGTTTATGAACATGTAGCTCTTGTTCATCAACCCCTACACCTCTGCAACCACACCTGACTGCTCTGGGCAGAGAAACCCTGGCAGCCAAGAAGCTCTGGTTTGAATTGCTGCTTTGCCACAACTACAGGCGTTGCTGGAGTCTGTGGCCTGCATCAGGCTGAGGTCACACTGCTTCACCTGGCTATGAGCCATGTATCAGATGTGACAAAGCAAAGCCGAGGCATGCTGGGAGAGCCACTGTAGCATGCTAGCACTGCACTGACCTTGTCTGTGACTACCTCGGTGTCCTGCCCTAATCACCACAGCACAGTGCAAAGCCTTACTTGGTTCATGGCCCTCAGCTTCTGCTGGTTTGAACATGAAACCACCTCATGGGCTAATACCCATAAACTTCGTTTTGCCTACATTTGTGTTTTAGCAGGACACACAACTCCCCCTCAGGGAGCAGCTGAACACACTTATGCTTCCTGCAGTGTCTTTCCAGTATAAGAGTGTGCATTGCTTTTCCTTTCCTTGAGAAAGAGATTGTTAACCCATTTGCATTCCCAAGACAAGCTCTTAGGCATAAATTCATTTCAGCGTGGGGGTCCTCTATTCTCTCTCTTTCCTCTTGCCATGAAGCTGGGGTGAATTCATAAGTAGCTCTAGTGTTTTCAGCATTGGAGTCTTGCACGAGACAGGATTACAGGAATGGAGCCTCTCTCTCTCTCTCTCTCTCTCTCTCTCTCTCTCTCTCTCTCTCTCTCTCTCTCATAAACACACACACACACACACACACACACACTAATCTCATCAGTACCTACCGCTTTCATATCTGCACTTTCTAGGTGAGCCCTACCCAGGCTTAGTCAATGTTATCTTTCCTGGCCTCCTGTGGGAATACTGCCAAATAAAATAACAAAATATTCTTCTGGTAAGGCAAGTTAAAACCTTGGGAAGATTTAAACCTGGGCTTCACGTCACGGACGCTCCCTTCTGTAATCGGTATTCCAATCTTGTTGCTGGCAGAGCTGAGAGCAGAATATCCAAGGTCTCATAAAAGATCCAGTGCTTACTGACTTCTCTGACATTTGCTGCTTTGTGTGGCCCAAGCTCCTTCCTGTTCAGCCCCCAAAGGCGGCGCAGTCCCTTTCAGTTCACCTCTGCAGGTGGCAAGCGTGTAGAAGGCAGTCGGGACCTCAGAGCAAGGATTTAGCTCACTCCGCTAAATACACGTCTGGAGTTAGGGTTCTCATTTTATAACGCAGCTCTTCTCTTTTCCTTGAGCGACTTTATATGATTACAGTCCCGCTACATACTGCACAGAGGTCGGACGGATGCATCAGACAGGTTCAACAGTCTTAATGAAGATCCTCCTTCTCTGGAGTGCTATGGAGGGCTAAGAATTCTGTCCTCCACTCAGGGTACTCAAACCTTCCTTCTTCTTGTCATTACTTAAATCTGACAGTGCCTTACTTAACCTTATAAGGTTTTTAGATCATAATCTATAGGGATGGCAGCTTACCAAATGGAATCTAAGAAGACTCTCCAATGGCCTGTGTTCAGAAACAGGCGTATTAATAAATATATGTGACTTGGAGAATCCACACGGTTGTAGATGGGCACTAGAAGAAGCACGGAGACAGTAGCTCAGAAGTTCTGGCAAGGTCTACCACAATCAAAGAGAAGCAAGAGGAACTAAAGGAGAGACAACGGGTGCACATTCTGGTTCCCTGGAAGGATCACCACAGGTGTTGTAGCCAGACCCACCAGCAGGATCCAGAGGTTTGCTTGTCAATCATATAACATGCCCATCTTACCAGCAAGACACTCAGGAAACAAAGGGATCCTGTCGTACTTCTAAAGGGTGCCACCTCTTACAGAGTTCCCAGAATGAAACCCCACAGACATCTACAGGTTAAGGGCTCGGTGAAGTACACTTGATGGCAAGAAAGCAAAGGACATATTGTTACATAGCTAATGCTACTAAGCAGCCAAAGGCAAAAGGGATAAAAAAGCATGGTGTCTCCACAAAAATACTTCAGAGATGGCCCCTGGTAAACCCACAAGTACCCAGCTACTTTAGAAAAACAAAACAAAACTCCCAAACTCAGGCAATAAAAAGCCAAAGGCCTATTATAACTTAAATCTCTTTAAACAGTGCATTAGTTTAATTATCTCTGAAGCTGCTACCTGTGGCCATTAGATCCATTAGCACGGAGCGCCAGATCAAAGTTCCACGTACACACAGGTGTCTGCAAATCAGGTGACAAGGGGGTAACCAGGCGCTATCAGCAATGTGTTGGGATGCTTTTAATCTCTCCACTACTAAAACCTTCTCCAGAGGTTGAAAAAACTTAGAATGCAAATTGAAAATTAAAGACAAATGGACAGTACCTCAAAATTAAACTTGTCACCTAAGAAAATTATTATCAAAATCATCTCTGTGCTTCTCAAGTCTTTCACTGTGTTTAGTCACATAATACACACACACACACACAAACACACGGCTCTTTGTAGGCATATGAAAAACAAAGAGGCAAAACATATTAGTGAAGTTGGGTTGTAGTGGCGCATACCTTTAATCCCCGTGGTCAAGAGACAGAGGCAGGCAGATTCCAGTGAGTTTGAGGCTAACGTGGTCTACAGAGTGAGTTCCAGGAGGGCCAGGACTATTTCACAGAGAAACCCTACATTGATAAGAACAAAAAAGAAAAAAGAAAAGCAAACAAGCAAAAACATATCAGGGCTTAGACATCAGATAATATGAACTGTGGCTTCAGAAGTTGATATGCTTAAAACCTGCAGATGGAAGCTGGACAATAGGACATTCTTGGTACATTGTAACGCAGAACTGAACGGCGACATACAGACTCTTAGAGACAGGTACGCTGTATTCTCTAGGAAACAGTCATAAAAACAATGGTCAGATATTTCTGAAAGTAAATACTCATATAATTTATGGTAACTAATTTTGAGGTATTTTATTTTTAATTATCAAACACCATCCATAATACTTATTTAAATGAGGGCCTTTTTCTAGGTCAGTTACAGTATAATAACTGTGGTTCACAACTGAAGACCTTATGTCTCCTAGAGGACATCTGGCAGTATCTGGGGGTACTGGGGTTCTGTTAGGATCTGTAGACAGCACCTAGGGATGCGACTGAACAGGACCACAAGAAACTAGGTGACCTCAAACACTAATGGTATTGAAATTGCAAAATCCTTACACAGACTATCATCAGCACTGTAAGATCTTTCAAGCCATGCCCACCCACCAAACTTTCAAGAAGTGAAGAAGGAGACTGACAAGGAGGAAAGGAAGGGGAGGGAAGTGAAAAGGGAGGAAGGAAGACAGGGAGGGAGGGAGGGAGGGAGGGAGGGAGGGAGGGAGGGAGGGAGGGAGGGAGGGAGGGAAAGGGGCAGAATTCGAGAATTAGTAACATTTTTAGTTATCAAAAATATAGTTGAAGGGCTGGAGCATTGTTTGTTCTTCCAGAAGATCAAGGTTCAATTCCCATCACCCCATAAGGTGGCTCACAATTGCCTGTGACTTTAGTCTGAGTAGACCTGACTCCCTCTTTGGTCTCTGTGGGTACTGCATGCACATAGTACATAGATATATACTCACTCAGGCAAACACTAACACACATAAAAATAAACAAAATCTAAAACAAAAAGTATTCTTGCTGCTTGTACATGCTACAATATATTACTTTATTATCAAATGTGCTCTGAAAGCAGTGGTTCTCAACCTATGAGTCACAACCCCCTTGGGGTCAAATGACCCTTTCATAGGGGTCGAATATAAGATATCCTACCTATCAGACATTTACATTATAAGTCATACAGCATCAAAATTATAATTATGACATAGAAATGGAAATAATTTTATGGTTGGGAGGTTACCACAACATGAGGAACTGTATTAAAGGGTTGCAGCTTTAGGAAGGTTGAGAACCACTGCTCTAAAGCCTCCCACCTGGGCTCACATTTGAACCACACACTGAAAAATGCTGGTCAGAAAGCAGGAGTTTGAGGAGGGAACATTTACCTTGAGACACCCGTGGCTAAACAGAGGAGTATACTGACCCATTGCATTAAAATCAAATAAAGTAAGATACACAGATGTTAACTTTTTAGCTAGTGAGAAATAAACACATCTGGTTTACCTGTTCCTATATGTGTACACCCATCCTATCCTACAACCCCATATCTCTGACACTCAGTAACACAATAATATTTTTTTAGACCACTTAGGGTCCAAATCATGCGTATTCTGTCTTTAATATTAATAAGTTTTGTAACTAGCAGTTTCTCGTAGCTCCGAATTCTTGAGCACAACTAGAAAGGGCACTTATCCTGAAAAATCTAATAAATTTACAGTTTTATATACTTCCTTCAATTGTAAAAGTCTTGTTCAATAAACTTTAAAATGCCACTATAGAGCAATAACACAGACAGTATAAACCCAGCCCTGGGAAAGCTGTGCGACCAGAAATTGTTCCCCTTTCTGCTACAGCAATAAAGTTTTATATGTTTGAACTGACTGTAAAAAGGTTTGAATGTTGGCAACTGGGGAATAATCTGTCTTCTTTATAGTTATTATCATATTTCCCACAAGACCCCTTGGTCTGTGTCAATCCTTCTTGTATATGACACCTTTGTACTGTCAGCGAAAGCAAGTCGACTTTGCTTTTTTTTTTTAACTATAGGACTTGTATCTGTTTTCCTTCAGATTACAGCTAACAGGAATAAATTATTTCTGACAAGCATCTATTGCAGCATTTTACCAAATAAAGCTGGTTGTGACTGCTTTTCCAGGAGAGAGGGAGAGGGGAGACCTCCTCCCATCTCCTTCCCCTTTTTTCTCTCAACTGATTCAAATGCAATTCAGGGCTGGTTAAATTGGAGGAAATGCCAATAAAAAAAGATTTGTAGGAAAGTTGCTCTGAATGGCAGAGCCCGTGGAACATGGCACTGCAGTCCTCCCGGGTGCCATTGGGTCTGTGTGGAGGAGTGAGGGAAGACAGGAGGGGGTGGGTCGTCCCTCTCCTCACGACCTCTCTCAGATCTCAGAGCATTGCTGCTACACAGAACCAAATGGGAACTTTCCTGGGCTCAGATTAATAACTAGTGGGAAGGGGACTAGCTGCAATCAGCATGAAAAGTAGCCAAGTTGCCGTAGGTATACATGGGCTCGTGGCTGACCAGTCATTGTGGCTGAAATAAATTTAGGTTCATGTTAATAAAGAACCATGCTGTATGTGTATGTTTGGGGGTAAAGGAAGGCATGCAACAAATAGACAAAGGTCTCTCTCTGAGATCATGAGATTAACCATGGCAATATATGCATATACATATGCACATGCATACACAGTATGTGTTCGAGTGAGTACAGATACTCAAATACAGCTCTGCTCTGTCAGGAAGGGCACAGGTCAAATGCTGTCTGTGAACAGAACAACTGGACCAGAATCAGGCGACACCAAGCAACATAGAATACACATGGTGAGCAAAGTCAGCAAAGACCTGAGTGTCAGGTTTGTGCATGTGAGCTTGGGACATCTTCCTCCTTGTTGTTTCCTCTCCGTTGTCAAAGTTTACTAATTGTCTGCCATTCAATAGGTTCTTGAGATTTCATAAGGAAAACCAGAAAGAAGCATTGTGGCTGATAACAGAAGGTGGTGGTGTGATACCAAGGACCCACAGGACATAAACCTATTTTCATGTCATCAAAACTATTTGCTGAAAGACAGGTCTGTGGGCGCAATACTGGCACAGATATCATGGCAGCAACCAACCACTTTCTCCTTGGATTTAAAATCTACTCCACAAGAAGAAACACATGCCTGGTACCACAAATCTAACCAAGAATTCATGCTCTTGGGAAGCTCACAGGTCCAAGGGTGAACCTATTAATACTATTTCATTGGATGGACACAGTATCAAACTGCCCTCCACAAGTCTATCTCAATGCTCATAAAAGAGTGCAGCCCCCAGTCCGTATCAGAGAACTGCCTTTGCTTGTTGGAGAGAATCAAGGCAGAAACAACTGATCAGAGTGGAGAAAATAAACGCCAAACTACAAATGGGACATCTACATCACTGGCTTGCTATACTCAGGGGTCACTGCAGAGAGGCAGCAGAAAGAGGGTCGGGGCCAGAGGGTAGACAGGGCCAGAGGGCAACTGTCTTCTGGATGTGACCACACTGCTGTACTCATAGGCTCCCAGCAGCTACTGCTGCCTGTGAAAACTATCAAACCAGTCAACATTATAACTTGGAGAAGGCAGAGGTTCACATACCCCTGCTTCCCCAGCTGAGTCACTACTGACAAGTGATGGCTTCTGGGAGAGGGAGTGTCAGTTTGCTTTAAGGGTGTGGCCGCTGGTAGGTCTATCAGGCTCCAGGGGATGCCCCCACTCCTGTGGGTAGACGGGCAGCTCAAACTGGACTCGGCAAGTTATTACATAGAATAAATACATAAATAAATAGGGCTGGAATGATGACTCAGTGGTTAAGAGCACTTCCTGCTCTTGCAGAGGGCTGGGGTTCAGTGCTCTGCATCCATATGGTATAGCACCTGACCATCTGTAACTCCAGTTGTAAGGAATCTTATGCCTTCCTCTGACTCCGCAGACACCAGAAACACACAGGGTGTGCAAATATACATGCATGCAAAACTCATATATATAATAAACACATCTTTCAAAAATAAACAAGAATAGGGGCTTGAAAGCAGGTAGCGAGGCAGGGGGATCTGGGAGGTGTGACGGATGAATATGATCAAGATACATTGCATAAAATTTTGAAAGAATTAATAGAAATATTATATTCTTTAGAAATCCTTTGAACTCACATACAAAGACACTCAAATATGGAACCATGTGAACCTCCAAAACTTCTACATAGGTGCTACTTACATATAGGGCAAAACTAAGGAATTCAGCTTTTAATCATTGGGTTATTGTTGCTGCTGTCATTTTGAGGGAGTGTCGCACTCTGAAGCATAGCTTGATCCAGAATGGATCTTGCTCTATGTAGCCTAGACTAGCCTAGAACTTGGAGTCCAATGGTGATCCCCCACCTCACCTCCTCAATGCTGGGGTCACTGCACACTCACTAATGAACACAGCATTTGACATCAGAGACAAGTCGTATTGGGAGGAAAGCAGAAGGTGCTGCCCAGAAACTTTTATTTCTGGGGTAATGCTCTTTACCTAAGTAACATAAATAACATTTCTACACACCTTGTTTGTGGCTTGCCAAATTTTGATCAGCATGTTTACTCTGGCTATACTTTTAGGGAGTAGTTTTATATTCGTGTTATTAATGAAGAAATTCACAACCAGACAAACTAAGTGTCAGTGCTCAAGCCTGTTCACTGACTTGGCAGGCTTCTGGTGTGCTTTGCTCATCTCGCCCAGACTGCCTGGGCCTCTGCATCATCCCGCCGGCTCCAGGTCTCCCCCAGCACGGTCACCTATGACACCAGTATGGCAGGCGCTAAAGCAGAAAAGGAAGAAGGACCAGAGGAGCTCTTCTGTCCCAGCTCACCAGTAAAACCATTTCACTCCAGTCCACTGGGCACTTGCTATATCAAGTGTACAGAATCACCAGGGATCCAAGCGACACTCCCGAGTAACCAAAGCACTCATCTCAAGTCTCCAATGGAGAATTCAGCAGAGCCTGGTGCACCCCTGACATGCCCACCCCTGCTTCTTCCTGAGCCAGCCATGCTGGCACACTCTGTCTCACGCTGCCACAGGGATGCGAGGCCCCTCAAGAGCTGCCAAGCTCTCTGATGTACGGGCTGCTAATGCAGCATTATTAAGAACACGTTTGTCTCCACTCCTCTAAGTATGCCGCTTCCCTGCCTGAAGGAAAGCCCCACATGGGTTCCCACAGAGGGACCCAGCAAAATCGGCCCCGGGAACCCACAAAGGGAAATCAGCATGCCAAGGGTTAAGCACACCCTGTAATGAGCATCTCTGTTCCGGCGTGTTGCGAAAGCCCATTACCTCCCGCCACATTACCTCATTCATTTCTTATATGCGGATGGTTTATTTTCCCATGAGCACCCTGGCTCTCAGTATTAAGTCCCCTCCTTCGCCTCTATTTCTCTATCCATCACATTTAACACTCTGACAGTAACAGTCTATAATGTTTCTATTCTACAAAACCGCTCTGTCAACTCCAGGCTTCCAGAGCACCAACTGAGGAAAATAAATAACATCAACGCCAGCGACGACAGCATCACAGCTCCCGTTCTGCTGGGTCCTTTTTTTTTTTTTTTTTAATATTATTCTACAAAGAGAAAGGAGAGAGGGAAGGAGGAAGGAGGGAGGGGGTAAGAAAAGAGAGAGAGAGGGAGGGAAAGAAGGAGGAAGGGAGGATAAGGAATGAGAGACTGTGAGAGTAAAGGAAAGGGCAATTTTCTCTCTCATACCAGAGATGCTTAACAGACCTGGAGGGTCCATCCAGGCATTTATTTCCCATCCAGACAAAGGAGTGTCTTCCCTGCTCTGCCCTCTCATCCTGTGACTGCCTCCCCCTTTCCCTTCCTCCATACCTTGCTAAAGACTAATATTTACTCCACTGCCCTCAATCCACCTGCACCAGAGGTGCAAAGCAACACAGACCAGAGCGCGCGTGGGTATCAGCCTGCTTACCTAGACGGTGACTCTTAAATAGCTATCATCTTTGCTAGAGCTGGGGAAAGGGGGGTGTGGAGACAGTTCTTGGTCTACCACCTTTGTTCTGGGGGAAGACAGCACAGAAGGAACACTCTGGAACCCAGGAGCAGGTAGGGAAATAAGAAAAAAAAAAAAACACACTACTGAAAAATCAGTCAATCTGGAAAATTTGTCTTCTGTTCCTGGGGTTTTATCAAACTGCTTCTACTTCTATCTGTCCAGATGGAGGGCTATCTTCTAAAAACAGGTTATGTTTCTATTTAGCTTCTTTTTAAAAACTATCTAGGTAGGAGAGATAGAATCCTGGCTATTATTTGGCTTCTTTTTCATGGCTGAAATCATTTGCCAGAATGAAAGCCAGTTATGTATTACATGGAGCACTATTATATGGGAATGTTCTGACCTATTCTACCCAGCCCCTGTCTGCTGGGCTTTTTAAACCCTCCTAATTTTATTGTGTTCCTAAGTTTCCCTCAGTTCTGAGTGGAACAGAACCACAGTGAAGAACACGCGGAAGCCAAGCCTGACCACTCACTAGCCCAGGTTCCTGTTTCGGAACCCTCTGTGCTGCTCTTACCTTTCCTGGGGAGAACAGAATGGACCCTGGGCCACAGAGTGGCCTGTGTCGGCACCTGCTGTAATTTAGGATGCTGTCTCTGGTCAATCAAAATTCAGAGAATGCTGATGACTGACATGTGTACACTCTGGGAAAGAAAGCATCTACACAGTAAAAATGAGCTGAAAATAAAGATCTGCAGAGGTTGCTTTGATGAGTCAGTGCCCCAGTACCCTGATGAGTCAGTGCCCCAGCTTGGTTAAGTGCCTGGGCTTTCACTGTGTTACCGCCCTGGCTCTCGGCTGCCTCAAACACGGCAGTCGTGCCAGCACTGGCTCCTGAACGATAAGATGTGACTGTAGAGAAACAAATTCAGGGTAAGGAAAAAAGGAAGGAAGGAACATGTTCTCATATACTGCTGCCAAACCGATATTTGTAATTCCGTCTGCCACCTACCTCCCCAGGCTGCTTCTCAGAGGACAATAGGAGGTGCTGTGTGCAATACTACTTTGATAAATAAGAACTAGCCTGTGTATCATTACCTTTGCCAACAGGACCATTTCCCTAGAGTAAAAAGGCCCCTCTCAGAGCAAAGAACACACTGAGGACCACGAGACACTCACTCACATAGACTCCTCGTACCCGTCTGTTTCTCCCATCCCTAAACAGGGAAGACCCCTGCAAATTCAAGCCAGTTACTTTCTATATAACTTGAGAGCGATGACAGCTTCCCAATCGGAAGTGTGGACACGAGAGACCATTAAGATTGTATGGGACGTAGCAAGGCTGAGACCTGGTGGGAAAACCAACGGGCTTGGGCACTCCATTTCTGGCCTAGTTCAATTCCAAATGTTACAAACCTTCTAACTTATCGAATCAAAGATCACTTTTGTTTTTAGGATGTTTTTAAGGGTGTATGTGTAGGGGGTGGCAATATAAAGACCACAACCAGGCTAAGTGATATTATTTAATTATTTTAAGTGACCCTATTTTGTAACTGCTGCTGATAGCTCTCCTTGATATTTCAATATTTCTATGTAGCTGACAAAAAGCAAAGGTAACCTTAGTGCACCCAATGGCTAAAGGTGTCTGCCGGAGAGGAGGGGGCTTTTCATGTTTCTTTCCTTGAAACTGGCATTTAAGAGTCCCGTGTGTAAAGCAAGCATCAGACAATACATAGGTGGGCGCAAGTGTTTCTATTCAAAAGTTTGTAACAACTGAAGGGGAGACATACAAACTGACGGCTAAAGCTAAGGTCAGAAATGGGTCTATGGGATGCTCAGCCAGCAAAGGCATATGCTGCCAAACCTGACAACCTGACTTTGAGTCCCAGAACCCACGCGGTAGAAGGAGAGAGCCAACTCCTGAAAGTTGTCCTCTGACCTCCATGAGTGCCGTGTCACATGACACACATACACGCGCACACATCAAAAACTTACAAGTCTGAAAATGAACGATGTTAATTACTTCAGGTATTTCGTTAGAGGGACATGGTAGAGGGTGTGGCTAACGTGGGGAAGTGTCTGAGCAGAGCTGTCCTAAGGAGAGGGAGATGGGACACTACCACACTTCCGGTTTTTAGAGGCTCAATACCTGTGGTCATTCAAACCAGGCTCCGAACGCTACCCAGTTAATTTCTGTTTAATCTGTCTGCTGGCCAGTGTCCAAGCGTTCCCAGCACAAGGCTGGTTAATGTGATGGGGGAAATGGCAGAACAAAACCCACAGGTTTCTCAGGGAGTAAAGAACCAACTCGGAGAACGTAAGTCCTAAATAAGCCCATCACTGAGCCACATGAAGCAGGTGGCATAGTCCCCACTTTGAGTTTTGGAAGAGTAGACATTAGAAAAATTAGGCAGCCTGACAAGCAGATGAAGGATCCAAAACACCCAGTTTTTTCCCTGCCATTTAACCCTGGTACACCACTCATGGGTACTTCAGGCCTCTTACTGAAAAGAAAGCTCTCGAACCAGTGCGCTCAGCCTAGCAAAGACCTGAAAACCTAGGAACTGCCTCAAAGCACAGCATGATTCCAGCAGAGGGAAAAGAGATGATTGTTTGAGAGGCAAAACCAAAGAGAAAAATCAACGATTAGGGTTAGGGCTGCCCCAGGCCCTGGGTTCCACTCTAAGCAACACTGGGTGTGGGGAGGAGAGTTTAAAATGAAATAAACAAGTGCCCGGATATTGTCAAAACAGTCATTAAACTTCCACATTCTGGAAGGAACAAAACTGCTCACGCCTGTCCATTTCCTCAGTTCTTTATTTCTTTAATACCAAACCCATCTTTCCAGGCAACCAGACAAGAGAAGCTACGTGCTTCCACACACACAGAGATGGGCCTGTCTGATTCCAGTTCGAGGCTGCACACAGTAAATACCCGGGCAAAGCCAGTTTACAGCAGTTACCTGATAGTGCAGAATCTCTGACCACACCCTCCACCACCTGGGAACTGATGTTGTCATTCAGTTTAAGGTTATACTGAGCCGCCTCCCTCTTCTACGGAATCCAAATATCTGGCATCCTCCATCCACAATTTTCCTCCTGTCTAAATCTAGGTGTCACCAGGCTCTGCTAATTGTTAAGATAACTTTCTTGGGGCTGGGAAGACAATTTAGTGGGTAAAGGCACCTCGTTATGGCCAAGCCTAATGACCAGAATTCAATTATTCCCTTGACCCATGTGGTGAACAGAGAGAACCAACTCTCATAAGCTGTCTTCTGATCTTCACATAAGTGTTGTGCTTAGATGTACACACAAAACATAAAATAACAATAATAAATGTAAGAAAAGATTTTTAAAAAACTAATAATAAGATGTTCTCTGAAGAGTCTGATGTTTTTCATTCCTAAGACACCCTTGTTTCGTTGGGGCCTGTGTGCTTTTGTGTCCTAGATAAAATCTCCATAGTATTTTCTGTAAGTGTCCTATTTAGTACATTATATATATATATATATATATATATATATATATATATATATATATATATATATATATATTTTACCAGACCAAAAAATCCTTTACTCGATTTCAGCATGCAATTTATGCACAACAAACAAAAAAACAAAATGTGTGTATTTCATGCAACATGTCAAGGCCACATAGTCACCACAGATGTACTAGGCCTGACTCCAAGACTGTTGGGGACAGTGGTCAAAATTACAAGGTACCCATCACGTGTCCAAACCTGTCCTAAAAATATTAATAATTAAAAAGTTATCAACACCAAAATGCATTCAACCTAAGGGCAAATAAACATACAAAAAATGCCATGTAGCCTTACAATGAAAGGGTATATAAGGAAAAGCAGATGCTAAGGAGAAGGAATGAATAGATAGGTGTGTTCAGACAGGATGCTTCCTTTGGCAGGCCTTCTGCTAAGGTCATCATGACGAGTAGTGGTTCTCTATGGAGACAGTAGCTATGGGGAGCTTCTAGCAGAACAGACAGTCTCCAACAGCATTCTTTTTTAAACCCAGCATGTTTAAGACACTCAGGATACTCCATCTGTTTGGGCTGTCTGTGGAGACGGAAGAAAACGGTGAAAACTAGGTTGTCAAACTAGATGACACGGCCAACCTAGATTATGATGAGGAATACAGACCTTAGCCCAGAGACTTTCCACCTGTGTCCATCCATTCTACAGGCACATGCAATCATGAGAGCCAGACTTGGAACACACCTCTAGAAGAATTCCCACAGAAGTGCACAGATCCCACCCAGCTAAACACAAACTCTATTGCTTCCACGCAGGAAACTCCACAGCAATTCAAGGGAATGAAGGTAACAAGTCTACGGTGATAATTTGAATTAGCTGAACATTTTAAATGACTGACAAATCTCAGGTGCTGGACCATTGTGACTATGAAATGTCACTTCGGAGATGTTTCATAACTGAGTGTGGCGCCAGAGCATTTGACAGTGGAGCTGTTGGCCACGGATTCTGAGTTAGGGTTAAGTCAAGTGGGCTTTGCCTGCTTTGACTATCTTGACGGGCTTCTGGAGAGATGGACTGTTTGAAGGCATCCAGGGCAGAGATCCCAGTGAGGAGGGCAACAGAGCTGTCTGGGTGAAAGACAGGGAGAGTCTGACCTAGGGCCGTGGCAGACGGAAAGACAGGGAAAGCCTGACCTAGGGCCGTGGCAGATGGACAGAGGACAGATGAGGAATACGATATGTTTACCTTTCTGATCTCTTACTTGGCACACAGTCAGGCATGAAGAATTCAATACATGCTTGCTGGCAGGATCAATACAAATTGGCTAATTATTGATGGCGGGGGAGGGGCTGTATGGAAAAATCCAGAGTCTGGTGCAAACATGACACCTCTACATTGGGACGAAGACAGTAGGAAAGAACACAGGGGAGGGAGTGACCATGGCAGAAGGTCTGATGAGGTCTGCCTTGTGCATGCCAAGCTTGAAGTTAGTTGAACTTGAGAGAGAGAGAGAGAGAGAGAGAGAGAGAGAGAGAGAGATGCCAACCTGTTGTGCTACAAATCAGAAATTCACAGAAGTCAATCAAGGATGAAAGCACAAGTTTTAACTTACCATTTCTTCAATAAGTATTTATTGGCTACTTGCTTAAATCTGAACATTGTGGCACTTGCTGGGCTTTTAGAGCTGACAGCGTAGGCCCCTGACTTTGGTGATTATAGCGGATATATTTTAGAGCACTGGAAGCTAAAAGAAGGCGTGGGAATGCTGGGTGGTGCTTTAGAGATGGTTAAGGGGCAAATGGCACTGACATTAACTGAGAAGATCCATCCAGAGACTGAGGGCAAGATGAGGAGAAGATGGAAATCAAGAGGGATGGAATATAAGGTCTTCGGGACCAACTGCAGCAAAACTGTAGATGAAGGAGCTAAAATGTCAAATGGGGAACTTCATCAGCAGAAAAGATGGAAATCTGAACTTGGGAAAAAGCACTCTAGCACACCAGAGTTCCTGGAATTCATATGGTAGGTCAGGAAAGTCTGAAGGAATCCCAGAAGCTCTGTGGAGATGGGACCTGGGACAGAATGGCAGAAGATGCCGGAGAAAGCTGCATAGGAATTAAAAGCAGGACACAATCTATGGAGGTTGAACTGGGAGACCTGAATTCTTCCCAGAAACAAGCACTAGCACAGAATCCCCATGACTAGCCCCATTTGATGGAGGACAAAGTCCACAGTGACTGAGGAAGCAGACTGCCTTCTGGAGTCTACAGGAAAATGTGCTCCCCATTGGCTGGGTGAGTGCCCTGTAAAAGGCTCAAGCTATGAAGTGCACACAGGTGCAACTAGACAAATAGGTAATGCTCTAGACTCACTAACAACATAGGTTCTGCCCAGCTCTGCCAGCAGTGGGGCGGGAGAGAAATAGGAAAGGTGTGAGCAGGGGCATAGGTAAGACGAGAGACCTCGGATGCAGCTTTGGTAGCAAGCACCTGCATGCGCAAAGCAAAGGGTGACAGCTACCCAGAGCAGGTCATTAAAATGTCACTCTTTGCCCTCAAGGATATATGCCATGTCACCCTGCATTTACAAGACCAACAACTTTTGGCATTTTTTCAATGCCAGATTTCTCCTCAGGCCCTTTGTGGCATGACAACAATGATAATAGCTCCCTGCTGCCCAGCAGGTCCCCAGAGTATCTCAGGCCCACACGGAGGACCAGGTAGAGGCCATCTGTTTTAGCATCCTCCTTCCAGAAACAGCCAGCAGGATCGGCAGGCCCAGAGCACACAGCTTCAGGCGTGACCATGCTGGGGTTGGAAGTACTGGGTGCTGCAAAGGCAGTGGGGGAGGGTCAGGCCTCCAAATGTCTCCTACACAGACCAAAGGAACATTCAGAATTTCTCCCTCCTTCCCTCCCCACCCCCCATGCATGTAAAGGGTTGCCCCATTTAAGGCTCCCAATCAGAAACCAGCTTGGCTTGGATTAGCACCACTGGGCTATGCTGTAGTAGAAAGAACTCAATCTGAATTTCGTCTTGACACTACTTTACTGACTTCATCACCTTAGGTGAGGTATAGGAACTCTGTGTCTTCGTTTCCTTATGTAAAATTAGAATCTAATAAAAAGCCCCCCCTTGGGGTGGCTGTGAAGATTAGGCAAGATGATGCTCCTGAAGACCTTTTCATTTTAATATTGTTTCTGAATAGGTAATAAATTTCTGATATAAAATATATTTATAATAAATCCTTGTGTTCCCCACTGGCCATCAAGTCTTGTTCCCGCCCTTGTCCTCATTTACCCCGTTCCGACTCTCGCACCTGGCCTCTACAGATAAGCACTTTTGTTCATTTCTTGTTTATCTTTTCAGTGGCTCTTGAAAGGGTGGCTTTAAATATAAAGTGTGCTATCATTATCGTAATGGGAGGGGGGCTGGGGCGCAGGGTGGTGTTATCTGTACGGGGCCCCATTTCCTCCAAGCAAACCTGCCTCATTATCGCTCTTCCATTTTCTCCTATATTCATTCATCTCCTGGATCTGTGTTTGCTAAGTGTGGCTGGACTCAAAACAAGGCCTGAGTGGCCACCTAGAGGAACACTAAGAGACATTGGTGGTCCTTCTGGGTCCGTACAGTCCTCAGGCACACTTAGCCTACTTAGATGACACTTGCCTCTAGCCAAGTCTGAGGCTTGAACTGTCTGGGACCAGTGGGAATGTTAACGTTTCCCCAGCATAACGCTTAGTGCACACGAATACATATTGCAGGTGCTCCTGCCTGACAACCTAAGCTATTGTGTGCAATACCCTGCTCAGTCATAAGGGATCAGCAGGTTTTCTATGAGACCTGAAGACTTTGCTCTCTACCCAGGGTGATAGGAGCTCCTACTGGTTCTGGCTGGATCAGTTCCTGACTGTGGCTGGGTGGGACCAAGGAGAATGAGTCTACAGGCTCTTTTTGGCAAATGGAAGTAACGAGTCAAGAAAACGGGGTTAGAACAACTTAAAACAGAAAGAGCTAACAGGGGGGGGGCGGGGAACTACTTAGAGGGACATGTCACATGTTCCCATTTTTTAGTACAGCTGGTATCACTCCCGGCTGCCTAGGGTCCACGGGAAGCCCCTGTCTTTAAGCTTTAGCTGTTCTTGGTCACTCCATAGCACATTCTCACTCTGCCTCCAGATCACTCTTCCTCATTTAGACACCAAGCAACCTTGTGACCTTGAATTGTGTGTGACCCAATGCAGTCTTCAGTTTCATCTGCGAAATGGGGCAAAGGGTATCAGCGCATGAAAGGAGTACTCTTTTTTAAAAACAAAACAACTAATCATCCTCAAGGTAAGGACTGACTCTCTCTCTCTCTCTCTCTCACACACACACAGCAACCACCCCACAACTTCAGAGAGGCGTTGGGGGCTTGTTCCATTGCAGGATAGACAGCCATCTTGAGAAAGAAAGGAGGGAAAATCAGCATTTAAAAGATTTTTAGCCCACTTCTCCATGACCCTATATAGGATCTGTCTACCAAATGTGCTTTTTTTCCCTCACAGGCCCACAGGCCCCTCCCCCTCCAGGCCCCAGCCCACATCTGAGGTAGCAGAAATGATAACCCATAATGAAAACCTGCGGCCCCACAGACACCAAGAGCGAACACACAGAGGGGAGGCCGAGGAGGAGCCGGTCAGGAGGCATGTAATCACAGGGTTATCTAATGCTGCCTCATTCTAATTGAGTCGGTACCATATGTCACCCTGCAATAACATCGCAAGCAGCATGCAACTGAATACATATTTAATTCACATAATGGGTACAGCAGTAGAAGTAATCAAGGCAGTTTGCCATAAGCCATAAAGAAATGTAGCTTGTTCCTATCAAGAAACATTTGGCACTCAGGGAGAGAACTGTATCTCCAGAGAGGGGACCTGCATTACTGCAGACACTGACGGGGAGGGGAGCAGCCATGGGGAGAGAGAAGGAGGAGAGGAAAGAAGAAAGGAAAACATAAAAACGCCAAAGAGATTCCAGCCAGGACATCGATCCCTCGCGAATGAAAATCAATGACGGAATATTGTCAGCGGATCGTTGGCCATCTCAATATAATTAACAGTAATGGATTTATTGGCAGACACATAACGACTTCGCGTTAAGTGTGTCCCAGAATTTCCTGTACTGTCCCATGTCCTTCCCACTCCCACTTGGCCCAGCCCTTGGCACAGGAAATAGATGTAGCCACAGAGGGTTAGAAAACACTCCCCCACACACATCTCTTCGTCAGGATTGGCATCTGACAGAAACCTGCTCACCCATTCCCTTCATTTCCTCCCTCAAGGAGATGATTAATACGGCCGGGCCCTGCTCATCAATATCTTTGGACAGATCAACTGGAGTTTTCATTAAACTCATATTAATGTCCTAGATACACAGCTGCGGACAGGTTACTCCAAAAAAAAAAAAAAAAAAAAAAAAAAAAAAAAAAAAAAAAAAGAAGAAGAAGAAGAAGAAGAAGAAGAAGAGAGAAGGAAAAATAAAATAAAAAAAAGAATGGGGAGAATGGGGACCACAGACCAAACTGTGGCAAGCCTGTATCTCAATTAGCTATTTGCCTGGAATTATCAGGAAACTCAGCCACTTCCCTCATTAGCGCCTCTTCTACCAACAAGTTTTGATGTATATTTCATGAGGATAAACAAACATTCATTTCACTTTGGGAAGGTGTTTGCTGTAATGTATTGTCAGCGTACCCAGCAATGAGGGGACATTAATTTCAATTCTGGTGTTTAAACACTTTGGCGAGTCCCAATTATTCATTCCCCGGCTCAATATCTGGAGGCCTGAAGAAAGCTCTCCAGGCTGCCCTCCGAGCCAGGGGGAGATTGGGCTTCACCCTGGGGCCACTGGGCTCCAAGATGGGACTGTCCCCTTCCTGTTCCTTAGTCAGATGAATATAGACATAGAAGGGTCACTTCAGCAGATACCCACTTTGGTATTACAGTCATCTCTTTGAAGACCTGTGTACAAGCAAGAGTTTGGGGAACTAAATGCTATAGTTTTTCTTAACTACCTTTGCGGATTCCAGTCATTTGAGGTGGAAGAGCACGCACAGTCTTGGAAGGCGGAGAGGGAGAATGGCTAGGTAGGAGGGTGGCTATGCCTTTAGGGACACATGTCACAGAGAGAGATGTTGTTTATTGTACAGGTAGGGTCTCACCGTGCATCTCAGGCTGGGCCTAAACCTAGGATCCTCGTGTCTCAGCTACCTCAGTACCAGGATCACCATGTCCCCTGATACAACTGCAAGTCCAGGAGAGTGGCTCCAGGTACCCCACCGCTCGTTAGACTTGTAGACAACTCTGTCCTGCAAAGGATCACAATGGCACTCCCAATGCCAGATGAGATCCACAAGTCTGGAGAATGATGTGAACTTTAGTCGTCAGCGTTCATTCGTATTTCTTTTGCTTTCTTTTTCTTTTATTTTTTTTGGTTTTTCAAGACAGGGTTTCTCAGTGTTACCCTGGCTGTCCTGGAACTCACTCTCGAGTCCAGGCTGGCATTGAACTCACAGAGGTTCTCCTGCCTCTGTCTCCGGAGTGCTGGGATTAAAGGCATGTGCCACCACCTCCCAGCCATATTTCACTTTTCACGGTAGCTGCACTGATAGCTAAAAGTGTGCAGTGATGCACAGTGTGAAATCAATATTGACCTCCACACATGACACCCAAGAGTCTCCTCACTTACAGAAGCGGATGGTGAATCCTTAGACTGGGGAACATTTTAAAATATGTGAAAAATTATGCAAACAGTAATTTCTAAGTAATGACAAACTGCCTAAAAGTAGTTTCAAGAATACAGCCCTCGCTGGGTGTGACTATGCCCGCCTTTAATCTCAGCACTCAGGCAGAGGCAGAGGCTGGCAGATCTCTATGAATTTGAAGCTAGTCTGGCCCACATAGTTGCAGGATAGCCAGGGCTATTTAGAGATATCTTATCTCAAAACAAACAAACAAGAATGCAGTCCTGACTTGGACTGAGGAAACAAAAATAAAAACCTGGCTTGAGTTGCACAGTTCTTAGACTATGGGGCTAAGATCACAAGAGGCAGGTGTCCCCAGGAAAAGAAGAGTTTCTAGAAAGAATCATGAGAATTCCAAGGGAGAAGAGCCACAGGGCCTAAGACAAAAGCAAGTCCCTAAAGCAGAATACAAGTAGAGAGTTAGTAAGATCTGAAAAAAATGAAATCAAGAAAAAGAAAGACCCATTGAGTTCTTATCAAAATGACTTCTTATTTGAAGTGTGTGCTAAATCCACATTTTCTCTCTATAAGTTTCTCAAAAAGAACTCGGAGTTAAGGCCCAGGAGCCAATTCTGGTTATGGCTCCTAGATACTATTGCCATTGTAATCTATAAAGCATCCTTACACCTTGCACGTGTTTTGGGATGCACTCAAAGGAACTCTGGGGGCCCTGTCCGTTGTGCTCTGAGACTGTTCTGTACCATCAGACAGATGAGCATCCAATAGTGCCATCTGACAGATAACTACGCCTGGTATTACATCCCTGCTTGCAAGTGCTACCCACAACCCTCTGCTTTGCCTGGCTCCTGTACTTCCCATGCATCCAGCAGGCTAAGTGTTAATAGAGTGTGTACAGAGTCATCTTGTTGGCAGCATCCACCCTAACTGGCTGGTTCTTGTTCTTTATAAATAGTCTGAAAGCATCCAGGAGTTCTGAAGGTTAACACATTACACATCTCTGGAGCAAACATACCCAAGCCTGAGGATCCTGCTGGCCTGTGCTGTGTGACCAGAGAAATCAAACAGCGGATCCCTGGAGAAATGACCCCCAATATACCTGGAGGTCACCGTGGATAGCTCTTGCTCTGCAGCCCTACCCTTCATTTCCCATTCTTTCCACCTTTTGATATCAAATCTTAAACTGCGTTCCCCCCCAACTCCCACCCCGAACATTATGGGCAGCCCAGAGAAGTTCTAGTGGCCTGGTTTGTTGATTGGCTGCATCTGTCTCCCAGATGCCTGGTTCAGTCTGTGGAGCCAGGAAGTCTCCCCGAAGCCCACACCAGATACAAAGGCAGGTCTGATAATAGCAGAGAAGGCTGGTGCGACAGATACGTCTGATGGAATGGGAAAACGGGCCTCGAGGCTGAGTCAATCTCTCAGATGTTTATGTGTTGAAATCTCAATTCCAACCATTTGTGGGGTGGTAGACCAAGTACAGGTGGAGGTGCCTGGGTCATGGGGCGGAGCCCTGGTGAATGGGGTCATGCCTGGCTCTGGCGAGTGTTGGCTCTTGCTTACTTGCAAGCCCCCTCTTCTGCACATAGCTGCTTGCCTGACAGGTGCCACCACGCTATGATACAACATGAAAGCTGTCACCAGGTACATCGGCTCCACCTTGGCCTCACTCAACGTCCAGAGCCGAAAGACACTACACCTCTTTCATATATAAATCACACTGTCTGTAGTATTTCAGGATAGCAACATAAAACAGACCAAAACACTGGGAAATCAGCAAATGGCTCATTCACAGATCAAAATACTTAAGTATTGGACAGCCCACACTTTAACGGATAACCAGGCAACCTAACATGCCTATCTAAAGCAAGTATATTAAGTGAGGATTACACTAATAAGAGTGAATAACACTGGACAAAATGTAAGCTTGGTTGGGGCTTTACACATCCTGTTACCTCACCCTCACAGGTTTCCTGCCCTGAATCTCACTCTTTTTTTTTTTTTTTTTTTTTTTTTTTTTTTTTTTTTTGGAGTTTTCAAGACAGGGTTTCTCCATAGCTTTTTTGGTTCCTGTCCTGGAACTAGCTCTTGCAGACCAGGCTGGCCTCGAACTCACAGAGATCTGCCTGCCTCTGCCTCCCGAGTGCTGGGATTAAAGGTGTGCACCACCACTGCCCGGCCTGAATCTCACTCTTAATTTGATATGTGAATAGCTAGAATACTAAAACGAGTACCACTGAAGTTATGAGTGGTCACTGTCTGAGGCCAGATCTGAGGAATTCTTCCAGGTTCTCTTTCCAGAGTAGGGCTGCTCTTCATGTGTTCACTACAGGTAATAGGGACTCGACGCTTCTCAAGGCTGCAAGAAGGCCACTGTCTGACATTTCTTGCAGTGCCTACCTCTCCTTGGAGCAAGAGAGGGTATAGTCCATGTACACTAAAGACACATGGTCTCTGGAATCACACCATTCAGAGTTTGCAGTCACAATTCGACTCTGACTGTGTGACTAGCAACGTTACTTAGGCCCCTGCTCCCCCACACGAGAAATGAGAATGATGCAATCTTCACAGATTTGTGGTCCACGGATTATGACATCTTAATGTTGTCACTTTTGATGAATATTAATTCCCCCCGATTCCCAGAATCCCTTTCCTTTTGATGCAAAATTGAAAGGCTCTCAAATAATCTCCTGGCTCTGAGAGGCAGAAAGGAAGAGAGGGTGTAGTGTGGGATCAGAGATAAGAGACTCCGCCCACTTTAGGTGTTCACCAGAGGAAGCTGACCTTGCATTGCTTCTAACCCAGGGAGATAAGGTGAGGTAAACCCCTCCAACTGCAACACCCGGAGAAGCCTTTACTTTGTGGGCTAAAAACATGAGACTCTTGGGAAGAGAATAACTCTTAACATCAGAAACCATGCAGCTGGGCAGAGGAGAAGTTATGTTCCCATCTCCTAGGAACAACTGTGACAGCAGGAGGTCTTAAGACAGTGATGGGCTGCAGAACCCTGGGAACAGAAATGGGGATTCTGAGAACAAGGTCCAGGGATGGGTTTTGATCCCATCGCTGAAGATGCTGTGTATCCTTGAGGAAGCCATGAGCCTTTCAGGATGTGTTTCTTCCTAATGAATAACCCAGTTCTAGCTACTTAGACAGTTCTTACAATTGTGGTAAGAATGTGTCAAGTTCAATACTAAGAGTCTCTCAATTAAAATGCTATGTCAAGTTTAGACACTTCGTATACAGGGGCAGACAAGAGGGATATACTCTGTAAATACATGTGCAGGGGAACAGGAAGTGTCCTTACCGTGCTCGGACCTCTTTTTGCCAGCACAGGATGACCTAAGGATTCAAGATGCTCACGGGGAAACATCCTCCTCTTCTAAGTGATTTGTGAAAGGGTGTGTATTATCCTCAGCAGTACATCCTCATATATCTTGATGCCCAGAAAAAGCCAGGTCACTCTGTCCTACTAGCTGAAGACACTTGGAGGAGTGTCTAACATGCCTTGTCAATCAAAGAATGGGAGTCAGAGCAGGACCTAGGTCTTCAGTGACAGAGTCCTTATTTTCTTTCTTTTTGTTTTTGTTGTTTTATTTTGTTGTGTTTTTCAAGACAGGGTTTTTCTATTTAACAATTCTGGCTGTTCTGGAACTCACTCTGTAGACCAGGCTGGGACTGGAATTCACAGAAATTCCCCTGCCTCTGCCTCCCAACTGCTAGAATTAAAGGAGTGTACCACCATTGCCTGTCTTTCTTTTTTTTTAATGTACATTAGTGTTTGGCCTGCATGTATGTCTATGTGAGAGTGTGTTGGGTCTCCTAACACTGGCAAGAGTGAGCTGATATGTGGGAGCTGATATGAACCCAGGTCCTCTGGAAGAACAGCCACTGAGTCATCTTTCCAGTCCCAGAGTTTTTTAAAAGATTTATTTATTTATTTATTTATTTATTTGATATATATACAACATTCTGCCTCTGTCTATGCCTGCACGCCAGAGGAGGGTGCCAGATTTCATTACAGATAGTTCTGAGCCACCATGTGGTTGCTGGGAATCGAACTCAGGACCTCTGGAAGAGCAGCCAGTGCTCTTAACCACTGAGCCATCCATCTCTCCAGCCCGCTCCAGCCCCAGATTTTATTTTCAATCTTCACCTATTACAACTTCCAAACTTTTCAAGTCATTTTGAAATTGTTTCTCAAAAGTTAGGGAAAATAATAATGCATGGGTTCCATTTTTTTCTTCCTCAAGTTTCAGAATTCACAGAGTATAGGAAGATCAAAAGAATGAAGCCAGCTCTTTTATGTCTGAAAGACTTTCACAAAGTGGCAAGAAATAAGGAAAACATGATTTGCCAGAAAGAGGTAAGATCTACCTATAGATACCTGGGCAAAATGCAGAGCCCGCTTGGGCTTCAAGGACTTGCAAGCATTATTTTTTAATGTTTTTAAATGTAGGTCCAGCTAGTAGCTACTCTGCACAACAAAGAACAATCTGGAGATGACTATACATCTTAAAGGGATCCTCCATCAGGGATGGGAGAGATGGCTTAGCGGTTAAAAGCACTTGCTGTTCTCTCACAGGACCCAGGTCTGGTCCCCAGCACCACTCAGTGACTCACAGCTTCCTGTAACTTCTATTCTAGGAAATTCAGCTCCCTCTTCAGGCCCCCACATGGCGCCTGCATGCATGTGATACACATATTAAACCCACACAGGCAAATGCACACACACATTAAATAAATAAAAGAGAAAAAGAATTTGAGATAGGTTTTCTCTGTGTGACTTTGACTGTCCTTGAACTAGCTCTGTAGACCAGGCTGGCCTTAAACTCAGACATCCATCTGTATCTGCCTCCCAAGTGCTGGGATTAAAGACATACAGAACCATGCCTGGCAAGAAAATTTTTTTAAGTGGTCTCCCAAGAAAAAGACAGCAGCAAAGCACATGGCAGAAACATCACAGTTTGTTTCCGACCAGGTGCACAGCCTCCACGTAGCTTCCATTATGACTGATCCAGAGCAAATGTCAGTGTGCATATGACCATGGGCAGGCATCTAGGCCTGGCAATAAGCTGTGAGCTGCCTCAGAGCAACTCTGTCTCAAGAGGTAGGTATCACTGACCTTAGAATTACTCCCTTAACCCATCAAAAGTCAAAAAACTAACAATATGTTAATTAGGGCCAGGGAGAAGATTGCAATTGTTCTTGCAGAGAACCCTGGTTCAGTTCCCAGCAATCACAGGGTGTCTGACAACTTTTGTAAGACTAGTTCCAGGGAACCCAGCATCCTTTTCTGTCCTTTTATGGCGCACAGTACACATAAGTGCACGTAGGCAAATCACTCATAGACATAAATAGAAATAAATTTAAATCATTTTAAATTAATTAATTGTACAATGTCTTTCTCACTAGTCCCACTTCCTGGCGTTCACATCTGCTTATATTACTGATACAGTACACATGTGACTATGGTGCATGCACATGTGTATTTCACGTTCTACCTTGTGAACGCAAAGTAGAACAGTGCTACCAACCTCCCATTCCCTGGTTGTTCTTGGGCTGCAATGCAGATTTCAAGTTTTTCCTTGTGTAACTTTAAAATGCCAAGCCCACACACAGCAGGCCCTCTGTAAATGTCTGCAGAGTCATATGTGTCGAGAAGGAAGCATGAACAATACAGAGAAGCACATGGGATCGGGAGTGTTCTGCTTAAGGAAGCGAAGGCGAAACGTTGAAAATGATCTGGAAATTCCTCCATGGTTTTTGCAATGGACCTCTTCTCTGCTGGGTCCAACAGGAGGCCTCAGATGGATGGGGAACGTTTCGCTCCGCAGACTCAGTTTAGCATGAATAGAACAGCTTGTTTGATGTGTATAATACCTTAATGGTTAGTTCTGTTCAATAACACTCCTGAAGACTTCTTTAAAGATAGAAAAAAATGTTATGATTCCCCCCATTTCGCGCGCTCTCTCTCTCTCTCTCTCTCAGTGTGTGTATGCATGTGTGTGTGTGTGAGTGAGTTAAAGGTGATGCCAGATATTAACCCAAGGCCTTGAGCAAGATTGGTGGTCACTCTATCACTGAGCTACACCATCCACTTCTCTAGTCCTGGGCCTTACCAAAGAACATCAGGCCATGTGACCGTGACACTGAGCGACAGGGTCCCCAGGTGGTATTCTCCTAGCAAATCCCTTAAGAATCTATAACCTGGAGGCTGGAGAGGTGGCTCAGTGGCTAACAGCACTTGCTGCTCTTCCAGAAGACTCAGGTTGGATTCCCAGCATCCAAAATCAGCAGCTCATAACCACTCTAGCTCCAGGGGATCTGGTTGGTGTCTTCTTCTGCTCTCCAGGCTCTGTATGCATGTGGTATGCATACAGACAAGCAATATATACATAGATTATATATACAGTATATGTATAGAGAAATAAAAATAAATGAAAAGAAAATTTCAAAACCAAACAAGTAAAGAACCTATAACCTTGAATTCACAAGTAAGTCATATTAGATATACCCCAAATCCTGAAGGAAGGTTATGCCTTTGAAAAAGTGGATATGAGGGG
Source organism: Chionomys nivalis (assembly GCF_950005125.1). Classification (NCBI taxonomy): domain Eukaryota; kingdom Metazoa; phylum Chordata; class Mammalia; order Rodentia; family Cricetidae; genus Chionomys; species Chionomys nivalis. Next base: position 52,966,103 of record NC_080090.1, on the reverse strand, counting down.
CCAGAGAGATAGCTCAGCAGGTAAGCCTTACTTAGGAAGCCTAACGGCTCACACTCTCCTTCTGAAACCCACAAAAACATGGGAGGAAACCCACACGTTGTCACCTCACTTCCACATACATGCACTGTAGTACAAGAGAGCATACCCACACACGTCATACACAAAATCAAAATAAATACACTTTTAAAAAGTGAGCACATGTCTGACAAATATTTGCCTTATGATCTTCAAGCTCATGATTTTTTAAGCAACTAAGTTCTAGATTCTTAGAAAAGGTCAACTTGATCTGTACCTCCAGGTCCCCTCAGCCAACCACATTTGGGCAGACCAGACTTTCACACAGGGAGGCTTAGCAAACATATCTCACCTACATTCAAAAAGAAGAACCATTAACTAATGCCACACAGCCACCAATACTTCTAACAGACGTTGGCACAGCTGCGATCAGACCAGGGGTTAAAAGCAGCAGCACCCGCAGGGTCCTGGAGCCCTGAATCCAGGCACGACATCCTTTGAGCCTGAGAACAAACATCTTGAAAATCAGGGGCGGTCAAAGCTGGCCTATAAGACTCTTCTAGGGGTGAAGATCAATTAGGACATAAGCAAGTCTCCAGGGCAACTCAGAGGAGGGAAAATGCATTCCAGACAACGTTAGAAAGTAACTATCAAGCATACGGCCATAACAAACCACGTTTTACTACTTTCGTCTGCTAAATGCACACAGCCCGTTTTTACTTTTCCTTAAAAAACAGTTATCTGCCAGGTGCAAGGATTTTGCATTTGGTCTATTCTTCATAATCCCCTTGGCTTTGATTGTGACTTCATAAATAAAATGGCCAACGCGAGTTGTCCCCCTGCAGTAAATGTCCAGAAGACTGAACACACGGTGTCCAGTAGCCTGTTTGGAGAGGAGTCTTTACACTCTATCACCATTTCCCAAGTCTCCCAAGGTCCCCAAGCCCTTCTGCTGTGTCCTTCCTCCAGTGTCCAGAGCAGCAGACTGTTAACAGTCTCATTAGCTATCTCAGTCCTTCCTTCGCACAAACAAACAGCAAGCACCAAGTTTGGCGAGGACTCTGTAGGCCTCCGTCTCCTCGCCTGAATCATCCCCTGCTGAATCATGGTTCGTCATTCATCACCCAAATAAAAAGACATCGCCCTGCTAGCCCAGCCTAGGAAACAAATTATTTGATGTGGCTAATTAAGAGTGTGAAGACCTGTGTAAACTTCAGGAGGAGGGGGTGGGGTGGGAGGGAAATCTATGAATGGCGTCTTTGCTTATTGGCAAGCCATTTCTCAAAACATTAGTCTTGATATCAGAAGATACATGTAGAATTTGATTTCCCCCGCCCTGCTTATGTGAAGACGTTTTCCTCACACTGGCTTCTTTGTAGTTACAGAAAAACTGAAATGATAATATCTTTAGAGCTCCACTTCCTCTGCTTCCGGGCAGGTCTCCTCTGGAATTTGCAATGCCTGTCATTACCTCAGGAGAAAAAAGAGACGTTCATAAAATGACCCTGCAGAGCTGAGGCTGTGTGGGGCTTGTGGACAAAGGATGCTTAAAGTCCATCTTAGCCTTGTGTTGGGATTAGCTGATTTTCAGACAGCATTATCTTTTGTAAAAAAGAAAATAAAATCTGCCATACTTACTTAGCTTGGATAATTATTAAGGCATATTGGCCAGTGAAAACAAATACATGACAAAACACAGTTCAGAGTGCCATGGGGTGGGGCTGGCTTCCCCCTAAGGGCTTATGGCAATGGACTGAGCAGCTCCAAGGATGTGTTGCTGGAGGCCCAAGCTACCAGCCCGAGTTCTCAAGTGGTCACGTGGAGAAAGCCAGCAGCTCTGCCCATCAGAAATGCAGCTCTCCTATAAGGACTGCAATCACACAGAACTTTCTTGTTTCACTGGCAAACGAATTGTGCTTGGTCATCTGGAAGTGCCATAAATTATAGAGACAGAGACAGTGCCTCTGACGCTGGCTACAGCTAACAGAACACCCCGTGTGGTTACAGTGAGGCTGGCCACGACCGGCCATCTGTAGGAAGAATGCCGATCTCGGGAGCTGAGTTCATCTGAGGACGGTAATGTTTTGTCTTGTTGGTGACGTTTACATGCAGCAAGCAAGGATTCGCCTTGTCCTCCAAAAGCAGATGATTCTCTGCGTGGTGAACCATTTTATTGGCTACTTCCTTTCACTTATACTTTGTCTTTTCGAAGTCTGCAAGGTTCTCCGTCTTAATTTTAGAATCCCACCTGGCATGCAAGATGCCATGCTGCATTAGGAAGTTCTGCTTCACATTCATAAGTGTGTTCGCCATCAGACATATTTCTGAGACATGGGATAAGAACTACTGAATGCATGGGGCTTTCAGAGAATGAATGAATCTCCTACTTTAGGCTTCTTTTGTTTCCTCTCCATAATCTGAACTTAACTTGCGCTATCCTATTCCATAACTAGTAAAATCCGACCCCACATAATAGGCAGGCCCATCTCCTCATGCCCATTCCTTTTCTTTGCCCAATAACTTCTACTTGTGTCTTTTCTGAGCACTGATTGCCACCACCTCCCCCCCCCCCATTATCTCTATGTGTCGGCTCCTCTCTATCCTCACCCTATACCAGCTACTCTACAGAACTAACTTGTGTTACCCTGGTCTCCAAGACACTGCTTCAGTTTCTGAAATAGCATTATACTTTTAAGCCACACCATGTCATTAGCCACAACTCTGAACATTATCATCTGTGGCTTATGTGTGTTAGTATGTCAAAACTAGGGGCTGGGGACTGAGGAGTTAGCTCTGTTGCTACACAGCACAAGGACCTGGGTCGCAATGTCCTACATAAAAGTTTGGCATGACCACAAGTGCCTATTACCCTGACATTAAAAGATAGAGACATGCCAGGCGGTGGTGGTGCATGCCTTTAATCCCAGCACTCAGGACGCAGAGGCAGGAGGATTTCTGTGTGTTTGAGGCCAGCCTGGTCTACAGAGCTAGTTCTAAGATAGCTAGGGATGTTACACAAAGAAACCCTATCTCAAAAAAACCGAAATGAATGAATGAGTGAATGAATAAGTAAATAAATAAATGGTGGGGGCTTGGAACCCAGGAGCTCATTGGCCAGACAACCTGGCCAAAAACACAAGCTGCTGGTTCAGTTAAAGACCCTGTCTCAAGGTAATAAGACAGAGAACAGCAGAGGAAGAGAACTGAAGTCCTCCTCTAGCCTCTTGTATGCATGTGCATAGCATATGTGTGCTCATACATGTGCGTGCGTACACATACACACACATACACACAGAAAGAGAGAGAGAGAGAGAGAGAGAGAGAGAGAGAGAGAGAGAGAGAGAGAGAGAACAACAGCAGCAACAAAATGGAAAATCAGAAGCTCCCCTAAGGCAGGTATCAGTACTTTTTTCTCCTTTTTTCTTTTTTGAGTAGATGGCACCTTCAACACATCATTGGCAGTACAGAAAAAAGCGCTCTGTAAATTCTAAAGCAATTTATGCATGAAAGATATCCTAACCTGTCAGAACCACCCGGACATGGTTATAAGTCATGTTGAGACCTTAGTGTTCCTTCCAATTGGGAAAGGAGTGGAAAGTAGGGCAAGGATCTTAACTGAGGCACCGAAACTGGGTGACGGTGATCAGAGGTGCCCATAAAGGAGCCTGTTCCAATTGTACTCTGCTACGCAAACACAAAAACATCCAGACGGTATGTGCTTCTGGGAAGAAAGGGCCACGTTCAACAGCATGACCATTTAAAGGCAGACCCCTAGCCCTGTGCTAAGAATCAGGGCTTACACTTTAAGGAACTCCTGACAGCTTGCGAGTGAAAAAGTTGGGTTCCTGGAAGAATAAAGTGACAAAGCCAACAGCAACAATAACACCAACAATACTTAACCAAAGTTCAGATGCAGGCTTTGGACCCAGGCTATCCCACTCCTGAAGCTTTCCTCTTAAACACATTGACACAGTCCCTTTGAAGAGTTGGTATTCTAGGCCCAGGGGGCCTTATTTCTATTCAGTGTCTGTAGGGAAAATGGCTTTATACTGTTTTAAACAAAACTCCCAGGGAATAGATCTGACGACATCGTTTGTAATTCAAGGATGAGGATGTAAAGGCTCCAGGTGACATTAGGTTACACAGGTTAATTAGGTTAATGTAATGACTTTGCATTCAATCATTAAGCCTCAGTTTCCCTACCTTCAGTGAGATGAAACGCATTACTCTTGCTAATCGTACAGGACTGAGGGTCGTTCTGAGGGTTGACTAGGTAAACGTGGAAGCATTTGGAAAACGATAAACCCCAATGCTAAAGGAAGGGAAGTCTTGGCATCATTCTATTAAGCTAAGGATCCTTTCTTGTGGGAAGGGCTGTGGTTTCTTTCCATGAACAACTACCTGCAGTCACTGTGTCTACATGAGGCCAGGCCTCTTGACTTCCAGGACCAAGTGGATTCAGGGTGGGAAGTCATTCTCCATTTTTCTTTCATTAGCTGTGGTTTTGCCTGCCTGAAGATCAACCGGACGGTTGGTCAATTGTGGTAAGGATCTTTAAAAATGGCTGCCATTTTATAAATCAGCAACAAGTTCTTAATGGTACTTAGTGATTTGTAATTTATTTCTCTGCCATACAATTTTCCGAAGGTCTCCAGGACTCTTGGAGCTCAACATGGGTCCCTAGGTTGTCGCTCACTGGAAAATAGGCTTTAGTGGCAATTACCAACAGACGGGTCTAACATTCCTAACTAACAACGAAATGGTGACCTTGAAGTAGAGAACAAAGAAGAAAATCAACTGTAGGAACACCTGAACCCGAGATTGGACTAGAACTACAGGCAGACATAAAGATACCATAGCTATTTAGCCTGATGTCAGTCAACCTCCCTTCATCTTGTTCTTGTAAGCCACACCCCAATGCACCCAAACTTGATGCCATGACAGAGAACACAGGTGCAGGAACAATTTTCCTCAGGATACAGAAATTGTTATCTCAGGTGAAGTTAGAGTGAATACATGAGGATGACTGTTGAGAGACAGGCAAACAAACCACCATGACAAACTGTAACTTGGATGGGAAAAGCGAGTCATATTTGGAACTATACAAACTGTTGTCTTGCGTTCGGCTTGCTCTATCCTTCTTCCCTGGAGAAGGACACTTAAAAGAAATCCCGCACTAGCTCAGAACTGAGAATAATAGATGGGTATTTAACGCACCGGAAGCTGTTTGCAGCACACCTCTGTGCTTCCCTACCCCTAGCAATGAATATTACTGGGGTTTGCAGGGACCACGAATCTCACTCACTGGTCCATGCAAACCACAATCCTGCTGCTCTGCCCCCTAGTGGTTGGGTGTGGCACATGCTGAGATCTGAGATCATTCGCTACCCTACAAGTTGCTCCCAGTTTGGAGGTTTACACTGAAGAAAAATGCCTTTACTGAATTTACGATGTCAAAATACAAGCAGAGCTATGGAAGTTACGTGTCCTAAAGGAACTTTGAAATATCAATAACGCTCAAAAAAAAAAAAAAAAAAGCAGAGGTTGGTCGGACAAAAAAATGGGGAGAAATGGTGACTCCCAAAATTTGGACTTGGAGGGCAAGCTGCATATGAAAGACTGGGGACTCTGTACTCCTAGCTCCACCCCTAGCCTCTGGGGAAGAGCCCCGATTATTCTCTGTAGCCCTACACTGCTGAAACATTCCAAGGCTAACCCTCTGAGGAAATCCTGTCACCGTGCAATGTTTCTCTGTTGGGTTCTTTTTTCCCCCTTTTTTTCCTTTCAAGCTTAATATGAAATGTGTCATACACCACAATCTATCTGAGTCGGATGCATGCGCTGCTGGAGCTCGCAGGGTTTACTGGAATTCCTTCGAGAAGGACTCCATGTAAGACAGGGTTGGGCTGTGCATGTGCACACCCACTTCTAAGTGAGGTCATGGATCCAGGGTTGATATTCTGAGTCTGGTACAACAGTGGCATTATGACAGACAGAAGGACAAAGTACAAGGAAACAAAAAAAAGGGGTGGGGAAAATGACAGGAAGAAAGGGGGTGACATTTTACCCTCGCCTTTGAAGTGGCTGCAAATTCACCAGATAAATTCTGAAAGGAAGAATTATGGGCAGCCCCAAGGTCAAAGACAAAGTGGCTAAGGCTGCTGCTCAGTAAAGAGTGGTTCTAGAAATCTCCAAGTGCTGACACCTGCTTACGCACACGTGCGAGCAACCGTATGTGCACACAGGAGACGCAAAGACGTAGCCCTGCCGTAAGAGGATGTGCAGACCTGAGTCGAGGAGGCCAACACCTTCCCATAAATACATTTTAGCAAGAAAAGCATGCAGAATGGCCACGGCTTTCTGAAACGAAAGGAGAGAAAATCCCGCGGAAATTATTAATACCTTTGAACGTCTACGACTCAACCTGAATGCAGACGCTAAAGCTCTCGGCTTTGCCATTAAAGCTAGGGCCTAAATTATTGATCTCTTGCCTCTATCAGCATAACAGTCACGTCCCAGTATCGGGATCTAAGTACACTGCAGTCCCTCTGCTGCAGCCACTGAAATAATTAGGAGAAATTCTCATTAAAGGAGAGTGAAAGGTTCAGAGACAGCGGCAGAGCGCAGGGTCTGGGAGAGTGTTTAATGTCTTCCAAGGGGCCGGGCGATTACTGGGATCAAATCCCTGAGCAGTGCCCACGCATGACAGCTTATCAAAGGGGAACAGTACAAACAAAACACACACACACACACACACAGCGACACTCTCTGGTGGGTTTACATCCATGGCTATCTGTGTAGTCACACTCATGCCGCAGGAAATCAATGCCCGTGACTGTGCATGTGGATGCATGGCTGGGCTGAGCAGGGCATGTCAAAGGGGAGGGGAGAAGGGAGGCAAGGGGGGAAACCAAAGTGCATGAAAAAATAAATAAAAAGAAACAAATTAATAATGGAAAGCCCACTATAGACTTTTCGATTTAATTTATTTCTTCTTTTAAAGCCGAAGGGGAAAGACTGAGCAGTGGGGTACAAAGGAGGGCAGACACTTTCCCGTGGGCTGGCAGAGACACCAGTAAGGAAGCCACAACTCTCTCTCAGGACCTGATTTCAAGTGAAGCAGTCTCCTATTGATTTGAAAGCAGTCACCTAGCCTCGCCTACCCTCCCCCACCAATTAAAAAAAAAAAATCAGTCCTCCACACATGTTCCCAGAAACGGCTTAGACTTCCAGACAGAGCAAAGGACAGCCAAGAGCCCTTCAGAACCGTGCTGATGGAGAGAAGGAACCAGCAGAGAGAGAGTGAAGAGGTGTGAGGGGCATGGGTGTGTGCCTCCTGCCCAGCTCCAGGCAGGCGCAGACACATGCAGAGGAATTTGGGCACATGTGGGCACACTCAGGCACACAAAAAGTTGGCCAATATTTAATGTCAACATGCAGTAATTTGGAAGAAAAATTCCATCTCACACAGCTAATCGGAATTGTTAGAGAAACCATTACCACAAACACTGGGAACATCTGAAATTGATTATTTTTACTTCATTTCGTTAATGAAATCCTCCAGCGACCAAAAACTAACCCTGAACAAATTTCTACATAATGAAAGGGGGGGATGATGATGAGTGACTTCTCTTTTTTTGAAAAAAAAAAAAAAGGAAAGGAAAAGAGAGCTACCTTCATACTTGACATACACACATTTACATGTCTGTGTTACTTCCGGATTTCCGGCGGTGTGAAGTCACTGAGCCGAGCTGGAATCTGTCCCCTCTGTCCCCACCATTTTGTGAGCACCGGAGCATTAGCATGGGCCTCACATCCAGAAGGAGCACCACATCATTAAATGTCTTGGGCTGGTGCATAGGGAAGAGGAATGCGGGATGTCACTGGCTGATAGGGAATGATGTTATTTATTAGGGAACACTTACCAGAAACTGCATTTTCTCCATTTGCATTGGCTAAGGCAAGGCTGCCTTTTGCAAAGTGCACACGGGCGGAGAGACATGCAGAAGAGGACAGGCCTCAGATCCTCCCCCATGCTCTCTCCACTGTCCCTTTAATCTCAGCAGCTTCCAGACCTTGGCTTACATGACACTCTCTCTGGACACTTCTCCTCCCTCCCTGGCTACTTTGAGCACTCCATAACTCCTGACTTTCTCACCTTCCCCTCCCACCTAGACCAAGACTGTTCTTGGGTTATAAAAGCCTCATAAGCCCCCTTTCTTTCCCTTAGTGCTGACAGGCTCGGTGCATTCAGCTTCAGGGGCTCTCCTTTCTACTCTCTGCCGTCTTTTCAAACCGGACCCACTCACACCCACGCCTGGCTCTGCAGAAAGCTGGCCAAGAAAGAAGTCTCCGTACCCAGGAGAAAAGGCCACCTAGCTGTGCCTGGAGGTCTGCTTGCCCTGAATTTGTGATCAGCAGTCACACCGGCTGGAGCAGGGGGAGAAGAGGGTAGCTGACATCCATACTTCTTAATGAGAGGAAGGAGAAAACTGAGTTAGGGTTTCCAGTGGAAGTGGAGAAGTTTTACACCAAGGGATCGTCCTGGAGAGGGGTTGTGTGTGGAAGCATAATCGCAAAATGCCGGCCCCCAGCCTCTCTTCTCCTCAGCAGTTATTGAACAATCTAGAACCTTGCTCTGAAGGTGCCATCCTCAGGCCAGCCCCTCAAACAGAGGAGCGTGGCTGTTTTCCCACGTTCCCCAGAGGGCAAGCGACCATAGAAGATAACCTAAAGCACTTATCCAGTTTGAGGAAGCACTTGGTCACTTGAGGGCAGAGTCTCCCATCCCGGGGAACTCATCCCCTGGCAGTCAAACCTGGGGAGGAAATATTACAAGTGGGCTGGCAAATCTCTGCAGGGCTAGCACCTTCGGACTCGGGAGAGGAGACAAGGCTTGGATCGTGGGTATCTGGGGAAATCCATGAGAAAGAGTTAAGAACTGGAAACATACACGGGCCCTTCATATGTGAAACAAATGTCAGTATAACTGAAGAGGAGAAACAGGGAAGGATCCACTCACTAATGGCAGGAGATGGTGAGTGCCCATACCAAGCCCCCAGTGGGCACACGCACAGACCAAGTGACAGGAGGTCCTAGAAGGCTGTGAACATGGGTTTGGGACAAATGCGTAAGACAGTGAACTTCCTAAGACTCCGTGGGTTTGTTACATAAACCCAAGAAAAGAAGTGGGGACAGAAAAACAGATCATGCCGATCTCCTGGAATATTAAGCTTCTGGACAGAACGCCTGGTGCATGACCGTGAGACAACTTCCAGGAAGTACACGGAGGGAAAAAAGAAGAGACTGGTCTTTCTAAGAAATAAAATTTTCTCACCTGCAGTACACAGATCTGCTGGGAGAGTCTGCCCCACCCCTGGTATTTATTGGGGGGATCCCTTATCCCCAATCTCTTGGCCCTGACTCCTAATGCAGGGGCCTCTCCCCCACCTAACGAAAGTGGCCGAGTGTAATTATGCAGAAAGCACCACTGCAGCTATATCAATAAGACAGACGTCTGTTGTATCATTCTCTCTCAGTAAGGCATTTCTTCTCCCCAATTGCTCATATAGAATCATAGCCTAATAGCTTCCCATTAACATAATTGCCAACACAACTAGTGTTCCGTGTCTCAGAGCCATTTACTTACTTTACCATAAAGAATACCAAAACAGCCCTAAAATCACAAAGAGGAGGGAAGATGAGGGGGTGGGGGACGAGGGAGGCGAGAGGAAAATTCTACCCTTTTACATCCCCCTTGCTCCCCAGAGTGGGGGCTCCAGGATGATAAACACAGGAGTGCCTCTCTCATCTGCGGGAATCGTAACACAGGGCCTTCCTACCAGACTCCCAAGCAGACGTGTGCTAAAATCTAAACGGATTCTGCCAGGCGAAATGAAATTCCCATTATTTTTAATTAATCCTTAATTAAAATATATTACTCCGCAGATTCCGCAAATCTCTCTTAATATGCAAATGCGGCCCATTCAAGGATATTTACATATCATTAATTAAAACGGCACATTCTTTCAGTCTAACAAGCTGAGGGGCTGTGGCTGCTGCCACATTGGCGCGAGGAGCCCTTCCTGGCAGTGCCAAGCTCATCTGATAAAAAGATGTCAAGCGTTGGCCGTGCCTAGGGAAGGTGGGGTGAAAGGGAAGGAGCACCTAATACTTTGGAGCACAAGGGCTTCAAATATTATCTTGGGGCTGAAGCCAAATGATTCTGGCAGGGCTTGGGGGCCCCCCTGCTATTGACACCTATCTGAAGATCCCTGGGTGGGGAGGGGCAGCCCAGCGGGGTCTTGGCTCTGAAACCAGTGTGTTTCTCACTTTGGTGAGTAAGTCATAGTGGAGGTAGGCTGGGGGGAGGAAGAGGCCTGGCCTGCTAGAGGAGAGAGGATTTGTGAACACTTATCTGGGGTTTGCCTTAAAACTGAAGGTTTTCTGAGCAGGGGCGAAGTCACCTCCCGAAATCAAGATATCATCAGCTTTGGTGGGAAACACTGAATTAAGTACACCTTACCAGTTAGTTGCTTAGGTAAACAACAAAGGATTTCCCAGGAAGCATGAGTCTCCCGGGTGAGGCTCTCTAGCTCAGTTTTGCAGTCTTGCAAAGGTAGGCTCAGGGCCAGGTAGCAGGGGCTTGACTGTTGGGAACTGGCAATGGGAAGATGATCACACTGGACTTCTTGACCAATAAATAAGATGGAACTCATCTAGAGCATGCACTGAGAAGTGAACATCTATCTCCAGACAAATCCTGTCAGTCAGGAAGGAGCCTACAAAGGAGCTCCATCCATGAGTGAGGATACAGAATGGGCAGCCACTTGTGAACAGAAAGAGGGCCTACTGGCTTAGACCTCCTGAGGCTAGGACAGGGTAAAATGTAAACTAACCACAATAAGATGTGTTGTCCTGAGGCTGCTCTGCTCCACACACTCCCACTCAGTGACATGGGCAGCTGAGGACTAGCTGGGTTCCCTTGCTAGCCGAGTGACTCAATCTGGTGTAAGCATTTCCCATTGGTGCCTTAGCAAAATTACAGCTGAATGTGTGCTACAAGGCATCCATGGTCATTTTTTAATACACGAAAGGAAGAATATTACATTCTTGAATACCAATGGCCTACTGTGCTCCCTGGAAGCTACTTATTGAATCATGACAGAGGCCTATGCACATGACATCCTGAGGCTGAAGCACTACCCAGTACCCATAACCCAGAGCTCTTGGGTCTTACCTCTGGCTCTCTATACACAGTAGTTCTGCCATAGTCAGAGTTATCACTCCACCAATGATGTGGGATTCCCCTTTGTATGCTGTGAATACCATTGGTGAATAAAGGAACTGCCTTGGCCTGTTAATAGGGCAAAACTTAGGTAGGCAGGAAAAAACTAAACTGAATGCTGGGAGAAAGGAGGTGGAGTCAGAGAGAAGTAGTGTAGCCCCACCAGAGACAGACACTGGGAATTTTACCCAGTAAGCCACAGCCTTGTGGCCATATACAGATGATTAGAAATGGGTTAAATTAAGATGTAAGCCAACAAGAAGCTAGAGCTAACGGACCAAGCAGTGATTTAAATAATATTTTATATGTGAGATCATTTCAGGGCTGAACAGCTGGGAACCAACAAGCGGCCCGCTACAACACTCCAATATTTAGTTTTTGTACATTGTAAACTCCATGAGGCACAGGCCTTCACTGAAATTACTGCACCGCTTTCTACATAGCTAATCATCATGCAAAGACAAGCTAAATGTACACTCAGCCTGAGATCAAGGAGGAAATGGGAAGGTATCAAGGGTAAGGGTCACGAAGACGGAGCAGGTGGCCTGAAAAACTAGAAGTAGTGGCACTCTGTATGGGGAATGCACAGACGTTTTCAAAACACCTAACTAAAGAGAACAAAGCTACCCCAAGATGGGTGTGATGTCAGTCACTACTCCTGAGAATTTACTTAAGGACACATCCAGAAACAAAGGCCAGCTGTCCCTAGGTCAGGCTGTAGGATAACAGTTGGGTTCCTAGACTCACCATGCCTCAGTCTATTCATTCTGGAAATGGGAAACAAACTCTATGAGTTCAAGGTCACCTGGTCTACAGAGTAAGTTTCAGGACAGCTAGGTGTTACACAGAGAAACCCTGTCTCAAAACAAAACTAAGCAAGCAAACAAAAAAGAAAAAAGTAAGATGGAGAATGGTTGGGGCAGGCACCTGACATTGCCCTGTCTTCCACATGCATGTACACAAACATGTACACACACACACACACACACACACCACATACACACGAGCACATACAAGAAGGTAACACTTATTAAATAACTACTTATTACTATTACTATGTTTTTCTTCTTTTGACAAATGCTAGGGGACCTGAGCCTATGAAGCCCTTCCCAAACCTGAAGTCCAATGGCTCTAAGGAAACTCGTCGTCCCTATCTCGTCCCAGTTTATTTCAGTCCCTCTCCTAGAGTCACACACATTATTTACTGCTGGCCCTCGAAATCAGTCCCTGGCTATTTCCATCTCTCACACGGCGATAACAAAAGTCCCACAGTTCTATGAGTTTATCAAGTTGCAGACTATCTGCTCCATCAGCCAGAATCTGTTATCGGGCTTCTGGAAGCAGCTATCATGACTTCATTTTTCTTTCTCGGGCTAATCTGAGAAATGAACACACTAGTACATTATAGCAACGTAAGCATTAGCTGAATACATCACCGAGTCTTTGAAACCGTAGGCATATTTATATACAAAGGCATCCAATAACAATAATAATGGGCTTCAGCCTCCCGTTAGCATTCATGATGTGTCCACTGAACATGGAAATGAACAGAGCCTTCCTTTCTTTTCACCCAGCTCGAGCAAGCTTCTGGGAAGGACAGCTGAGATGCCACGTGGCAGCTGATAAAGCCCCAGGAGAGACCACTAAGGGAGACATATGCCCCAAGAGTACGGCAAATGGGACACCCTCTGAGAGGCATGGGATTCATGGGAATTGTGACTGTACCCAGGAGTCCTGCCCTGTGTCTCCTTAACTCTCCATGGCCTTGCACACCACTCCTCTTGGAGTAACCCAAACTGAGAATGTCATGCTGTACCTAAGTTGTATAACTGCCCCATGTCTTCGAGATATTACATATTTAGTGATCTTCTGCATCCTCATGGCCTAGCTACAAAACGTAAAACCATAGGCACTCTTGCAACTAAGTACAGGCAGATAAGATGGGTCTCACCAATCTGATGAGGCCCCATAAGACAGCAGGAAATGGTGGAGACTCCTTCATGTGTAGCAACAATGATCAGAAACACAGTTCTTGTGTACATTCTTGCATGAATGAGTTCATGGATGTGCAGGTATATGTGTATGTTTTAATGCACATACATATATATGAACATGGAAACCAGAGGAAAACCTTGGGTACCATCTACCTTCTTTTTGGAGACAAGGTATCTCTCACTGGCCTGGACCTAGATAAGTACACTGGTTGGGTGGGCACAAGTCCCTGGATGTACCTCCTTTTTAACATGAGTTCTGGTGATTAAATTTGGGTCCTCTGACCTAACCATTTCTCCGGCCAGACACATACCTCTACAGGGGCAGAAGTAGCCTTATCATTGCCACAGAATACCAGGTCCCGAGCATCTGTCTGGGTTGCCAGAGCAGTGGGAGTAAAGAAGCCGCCATGACACAACTCATTATTATAGAGACAGATTATCAGGGCCTCTAAAGAGCCTATGGGACCACCTATTTTTACCTTGTAATTTTTTTACACACTATGTGCTTTAATAAAACTTTTATTCTGCTTCAAGTACTCAGCATGGATTATTTTTGATAAGCTAAAATTTCTGAGCAATAAATATTGTTGCCATGTGACCAATGTCAAATATCCAGGAAATCAATTCTTTCTGCACAGAAAAAAAAAATCCTAGAATTAAACTCATCACAACTTCACTCTAGTCCTTCAAATACCATCAGTCTCTTTTTGAAGATTCTAGCAGACAGATCCCAAGTGTGGACCACCAGAAACCACAGAACGACCAGAAGGGGTCCGGACCTATTTCTTGTGATGGAGAGTCAACCGGAGCCCAAAGCCCTAACACGGTCTAGTGCCCAGAATGACTGGCCTTAACACTGCCACCACCTGATGTCAAAAGCTGTGTGGACATCTGAAGAGAGAGGCAGCCACCAACTGACAACTCCTTCACCTCATAGAAGCAGGCAGACCATCTCAGAAGTCCAGATAACCTCCTGGTTCATGTCAGATGATACTGACAGAGAGATTTCAGAGCATCAGAGACACTTGGCCTCCCCTGATCTATTCCAGGGCGGACGTGCACGTCTGTCTCCTTGCCATACAGACACCTCGTTTGCTTGCATACATCAATGCTAGGTGGCTCAGTATACTCAACACAGGCAAGTGGTGGCGGTGTTTCTGGTACCAAAGCGGCCCTTCCGGCTCTGTCTGTCACACAGGGGAAAGCTACTTAAACCCCTCAGGGGAGCACCTGGCCCCACTCAGCAGGCGAATAAGTTCCCACATAGAGGACCACCAGTCCTAACTTCCTCAGAACTCGACTTTGGGGGAAGAGTAATTAGCTGAAACCACCCAATTAGTCATAGCTGCACTATGACAGGCGGCCTAGGGTTCACCCCAAACTTACCTGCCAATTGATATTTTACTTAAGGTGCCAACATACTTCACCAGGCTTTCCTAATACAATTATTTGCAGAGCGCTGTGATGGATAGGATTTCCTACCCAGAGCAATACATCCAGGAGCACTCTGCAAGGTGTTTGAGGAGCTCATAAATGTTTTAATTGCAATGACAGACAGGTGCAATCATCTCATTAAATGTAAGTATCTTTGATATAGTTTTACTTCTAAAGAACACACAGCACGTTGATAAGTATCTTGCATTTGCAATCTGGACCAGGCCAGCTCACAGGCCGGAGCCCAAAGCACATTAACACTGAACCAGCATGACACCAGGTCATACTGCAGCCACAGGGAGAAGTGCTCACAAAGATACCGTCTTTTCCAACTCAGCCTGCAAATAAAAGACTTACTAAGGAAAAGAAGCTGGGAAGAGGAGAGGAAGAGGGAGCCGAAGGAAGGGATGGAAATATCACTTTGCCTCTGTCACTCATTGTGCTGGCGCAGGTCTAATGCTGTGGCATTTGGGAAAGCACAGGAATGCAAAGCTGGGGAGGACTCCTTTTCACAGGCTGTGCTAGTGTGACTGTCCATGCAGTGACCAGACCCCAGAGAACTTGAAAATATTTGTGTTCTGGAGATGTAGAGTTTCGTAGTGATGCTCACAATAGCATAAAGAAACAAGGGAGGTATTTCTAGACCAAGGGGAAGAAAAACTTTATGATTAAACGTTTGCACAGGAATCCTATCCCCTACACACAACACACACACACGTTTACAGAATGCTAAGCCTGTGAGGGAACAGGAGACAGAAAAGCCGTAACCCCTGTCTCACAGAAGTCCTGAAGTCTGGTCCGGATGAAGTTTACAAAAGCAGACTAAGACATTTGTTTCATGAAAGACTCTTCCTTCATCTCTGGGAAGAATCGATTTCTTAGGACTTGGAGAGTATTCAAGGAGAAAACATTCCGACAACTGATGCTCTCTGTGGGGTACACTTTAAGGTGTTCGGGGTAACTGTTGCTACTGCTCTTTCCACTCCACAAGCAACCAATCCAGTCCTGCTTAGTCAGGAAGGACTAACAAAGGAGCTGGCACTAACGAAGTGATAACACCTATGTACGTATCGACTAATAACAAAAACACCATGCCCCAAATCCACCAGGGTCAGCTTACAGCAAGATTTCTAGCAAACCCTGGACTACACTGAAGGGACACAGTGTCCCAAGGACGTGGAGGCCTCTCTGACAGAACTGCTGGCAACATCAGGCAGTGTGTTCTACAGACACCTGGACCAGAGGGCCTCTGCTGCATTCAGATAAAGATGGATGTTCAGCACATTGGTGCCTATTTCCCTTTTGATTATTATGGATGCTGAAGAAGTAAAAAGGAGAAAACACTGTCCAGTGAGGAAGAGTGAGGAGAGACATGGAAACCAGATTTTTTTTCACCCTCTTCCTGGCAGCTCACAGCCTATGGTAACTTAAATAAGGCTGCCGGAGAGCACCAAGGCAGGTAAAGGCACTTGCTGTGCAAGACTCGGCTTAATCTCTGGAACCCATGTAAGGCTTCAAGAAGAGAAGTGACTCCACAAAACTGGCACACACTCTGACCTCTACATTTCCACCACAGCATATGCACACACACACACACACACACACACACACACACTCAAATACAATAAACTAAAATTGGTTAGCTACAATCAGACATTGAGCCATTTGGTCAAGACGTGCCTGCATGTCTGAGCCTGACAGTGCACAGGAGTAAAGTAGCTATCCCTCAAGGTGCGTGGTGCCACCGGGGAAGCAGGGGCTGAGAAAAATTTTGTGGGAAGGAGTGCATGAAGTCTATTAAGAGAATTAGTAAAATCAAGAGTTCTGTATTTATAGTTGTAGGCACAGAACAGTCCACATTACCGTTAAAACTGAGATAAAAATGCTACACTGAAAACAAAGCAAATGTCCTGGGCTGGGGGTGGCTTAGTCCACAAAATGACTGCTGTGGACAGTTTAACTATGGAGCTCTACACTCACATAAAAGCCAGGCCCTGGGGGGTGGCAGGATCTTATCATCTGAGCAGTGGGGAGGAGACAACAGGATCCCTGGGGAGTGCTGGTCAGGCAGCCTTGCTGAATCCAGAAGACCCAGGCTCTTTAGGAGACAGATTATGGCCCAAAACGTAGGGTGGAGAGCGGCTGAAGATGAATCTGTCATTGACCTCTGACCTCCCTGTATATGTGTGTGTGTGTGTGTGTGTGTGTGTGTATGTATGTGTGTGTGATACAAGTCTGTTTACTCCCTACGTGTGACCCCACCCCAGTCAACCTGGGTTTGGTTTTCCAGGCTGAATGAACAGCGCTGATACTGGGAACTGTTTTAAGAATCAAACCAGCCCTACTGCTCCCTTAACAAACAAAGTAAAAGTGAGCTAGAGAGATGGCTCAAAAGTTAAGAGCGCTTGTTGTTCTTGCAGAGGACCTTGCTGGATTCCCAGCATCCACAAGGCTGCTCACAACCATCCACAGCTCCAGTCCCAGAGGACCTGCCCTCTCCTGGCCTCCATGGTTACCAGGCAAGCATGTGATGCACAGACCAAAGGTGAGCAAAACACTTATACACCTAAAGGGAAAGTAAAGGAGTCTAAAAAGATAAAATAAAGATAACAAAAACCTGAGAAAGGTACAGCAAGAGCAGTAGGAACCACCCCACCCACGTGCGGCCTCCAGACAGCTCACTTCCTTCTTCCACTGCGGATGCTGCTCCAGCTGCCTCTGCTTTTATCTGGCAAACAGAGCAAGCACGAGCAGCAGGAGAACGCAAAGAAAATCAAAGAACAGACAGAGCTGCTACAATTTGTCCCAAGCTGAGGTCCTTAAAGTGCCCTTGCTCTTTCCCAGGCCCCCCACCCCCACAAGCTGAAGCCCAGACTCCTGGCCTCCTGGCAGCTGCTTGGCAAACCCAGCACTAGTTCCCCAAAGCTCCAGGCCCTAGCATGTCCCAGGCAGGCAAGGTCCCCCACTAGGCTCCAATCAAAGCCAAAACCAGTATTTCGGGTTTAGACAACATTCTCCTGTTTCAAAACCAAGTACAATCCCTCTCCAGTTTGCTTAAAACTGATTTTCTAACAGAAATATTTAGTACATCCAAAAACCCTGACCTTCCCAAAACCTATCCTGAAGAAAATTCCCTTCTTCACTTTCCTCTGGGCAGCAGTTTCTGAGAGCGCCTTTGTTCTTTAACTTTTTCCACCAGTCAAGGGTTTTTTTGGGGGGTTGCAAACAACCCGGATGGACTCTGGCTCACCTATCCAGGAAAGGAATTTACTGGACAGATAGGCAGAGCCTCAGAGTCAACAGGAAGCCCAGGAGTCAAATTCGGGAAAATAAGCAGAGGCGGGAAGGACATGAACAAGGTTCTGCTGTGGAAAGTCTGTCTGCAGACTTGGGCTGCCTGGCTTGCCTTGGGCACGCTTCCCGCTGCCACCTCCAAAGCATCTGTAGCCAGCTGCTTGGTTATCTTCTTCAAAATTCAAGGCTGGATGTATCTCCAACTAGCCAACTAGCCAAGTGGCTAGGAGTCATCCAAGTGGCTGGGGAAGCAAGGACCAATGGCAATGGCTCTGCTACTGGCCAGTATTAAGTGCTGACGGGTGTCCTTAATACTCAGGTCCTCTCAAAGGGCATGAGGATGCCCCTTTCCAAGTTGCTCTGTCCCCTATTTCACAAATCCCATCTTCCATTTGTTCATTTGAGCACCCCTTCTGAATTGTTGAGTGTGTGTGTGTGTGTGTGTGTGTGTGTGTGTATACACTAGAGGCTGGTGTTTTGGTGCTTTCTTCTATGATTTCTATCCTTATTTGGGGGACAGGTTTCTCACTGAGTTTCAATTCACCTAGACCTGCTGCCCTATAGGGCCTCTCCAGGTCCTCCTGTTCCCAGCATCTTCAGATCTCAGTTTCCCAAATATTAGGATTACAGGTATGTGCCTCAGTGTCTGCCTTAACACCCAGCTGTTTGCATGGGAGCTGTGTGCCCCCACCCCGTTTCTTTTCTGTTTGCCATTTGTGGCACAACTATAACTTGAGTTATATAATCCAAGCTCAGAACGCATCCAGCCTTAGACTTTCAGGTTCCCTTGTACATCACCCCATTGCCTCTCAGCACTTCTGCTCTTTACCTACCCAGAATCCATCTAACAGTGAGACACGAATGCCCACCCCCGTGACATCCAAGCTGCTGGAATGCACCTCTCCTGAGGTGTCCTAGCAGGAGGCCCTCATAAAAGCTACCAGGATGACAGGATGACCAGCCATGCAGTGGCAGGGGCGCCGGAAGGTTGCTTCACTGTGGGATGATCTGTCCATCACCTTTCCTCTCCACACAGCATGTGGGATACAGAGGCTTCCACCAGCAGGTCATGAAGCCACCCACATCAGAAAACGAAATGAAGGACAAGACAGGTACTAACCACCATAGGAAAAAGCAGTTCTTCTATTGACCGTCCTATCCTAGTAAAAGCTGGTGTGGGCAAAAGAAACGATGGGACCACTTAGATCAAGCACTTCAAACAAGAAGATGTGTTCCACAGCCAGTGTTCCGCATTTCAGCCCCAACTAACTTGTTATTGGGCATCTTGTGTGAATGTTGTGTTCTTGTCTCTTCCTTCTTGGAACAGGTATCGTGAGATATGCTATAATTGTGAAATGACTGCTTCCTTCTAATATTGGAGTAAATATTACTTAATGTGTTGCATACACATTTACTGTTACTTTGATTTTATAGCTTTGATTAATCTAGTTTTAATGCATGATGATAATATGAGGTTTGGCTTACTGTATTATTATTACCTACTGTTAAGAAAAGCATCTCCCAATTACATGAAAAGCAGCAGATGTCCCCACATTCTGAACAGAAACCAATGCATGGCCTCTTTCCTCAGTTCTATGACGTTTAACTGCAGCAGGTGAATGCACCCTAATCATGGAAACAAGGACTCTACTGTGATATCCTGCAGATGTGATGTCTCAAGAGTCTGTCCCTCCCTCTCCCCCACTTTCCTCTGTGTCCATCACTCAATCTTAAGTTGACACAGCAAATTTTTCAGCCACATCAAAGGGTATGTCATATCGCAGTCAATCTCTGGACAGTTCTCTCTTCAAAATTTGTTGAGGATGAAGGATACAGATGACCTACAGTCTTAGGCAGTTTCAGGAGCCTATTTCCTCTTCTGTATGTGAGTGTGGTGTGTGTGTAGTATCCACACACACGTGTATGTATTTGCCAGTGCCTACGCACACAGAGGGCCTCTGCACATTCTCACAAGGCTTGTCGTCCTCTATCTCTCTCCCCACCTTATTCCTGGAGCTATGTTGGAAGTCAGGCCTAGTAATTCCCTTGTCTCTCTCTGCCTTGCTGGGTGCATGGCCACAGTGGCTTTTCTCTTGGGTGATGAGATGTACAGGTGCCCCGTGCCTGTGCAGCGAGTGCTCTTACCCTCTGAGCCATCTCTCTGGCTCCCACCTACTTACTCTTGAAATCCTTCAAAGAAGCACTTTTATGCAGTTTCAAGGATGGGCAAGAAGGGAACGTGCTCATTATTAGCAGGCTGTTGATCAAGGCTAACTCAAGTGAAATGAATTATATTATCACGACTTCAACTTTCTGACTCTGTAAATCCCAGGTTAAATGCATTAGAAGAAACCAGTTCTAACAGGCAACCAGAACGAGGACAAACATTCCTCAACGATGCTCTCAGCATTTCCCTTCTGAATTAGGCTCACCTGAACAAGATCCTTGATTCCAGTAACTACTGAAATCGGAGATTTCATCCGGACACTGTGCTTCCCTGGGACATTGTTCAGTTTGTATATTAGCCTCAGTTACTTGGCCAGAGTTACATAGCTACACAGGTAGTTATGAGGCCAGTACTTTTGTGAACTGTTTTAGCATTGAGTTGCTCTAACAACAGATCCCAAGAGGAATACAGAAAATTTAACAGCCCAGTTTCTCTTCAGTTAATCAGATAAAGATATCTTATTTTGATTCTCTGAAGATACTTTTTGACATTCTAAGGTCTGTTCATTCTTCACCTGCAGTTGGTGGCTGATTTTCTGTGTATGATCCTCAACAGTGAAAGCACTGTGGTAAACAACCACACTGCGGAGCTGGAGAGATGGTTCAGTGGTTAGAGAGCACTGACTGTTCTTCCAGAGGACCTGGGTTCGGATCCCAGCACCCACATAGCAGCTCACAACTGTCTGTAACTCCAAGATCTGACACCTTTACACAGACATACATGCAGCAAAACACCAAAGCACATAAAATAATAAAAATAAATTATTAAAAAATAAAAATAACCACACTGCTTCTTGTTCCAAGTTATCCGCTGACTCTTAACATAGCCTTGGGCTTATTAAGAGAGAGGGAGAGGGAGAGGGAGAGGGAGAGGGAGAGGGAGAGGGAGGGAGAGAGAGAGAGAGAGAGAGAGAGAGAGAGAGAGATTGATTTAAAAGGTCTACTTCAACAGACCCTTATATTTTATTGTAATAATTATAACAGTTTTATTTTAAAACCAATATATCCATGTGGTGTAAAATGATGTGCACTAACATTGAGGGCAGCGACATGGCACATTTCACATAGATTCACAAGTCTAAGGCCCAGTGCAAACAAACAAAACAGAAACAGATGACCACCATCAAAAGGTCACCTAGAGTACTTGGGCAGCCAGCACAAACACCAGGTCAGTCTCCGGAAGAACCCTACTGACATGTTTCTATTGTTTCGATTAATCCTATGGGAGAACATAGGGATTCACCTATGGGTGATTGAGAGTGATCAACAGCCACATCACCTTAGCAGTGTCTCCTCACTCAACACAGGACAGACCATACTCCCACACCACATGACCTCAAGAAGACAGATGCAAAAGGGGTGGGTGGGAGTGGGGGCAGCAAAGACTGGATTGACAGAGGAGACATCTTGAACTAGCAAATGAAACCTTTGGATAATTTCCACAACAACGATTCCTTCTCTCAGTTGTTCTACAAGGGTGGCATGTGTAACCCAGGCTGGCCATGTTAAGGGCTATTCTTCAGCACCCATAGTGAGCTCTGTGACCATTCCTATCACAGACCGTTTCCCTTCTGCGCACACTGAGAACAAGGGCTGCTTTATTCATTTCTTATATCCAATCCAATGATGTTGCCAAATGAATGCTAAGACTTGGGCAACTGCTTTGCTTTCTCCATTGGCATACTAGAACTGAGTCCTGTTGTATAGGCCCTGACACTCCATGACTGGATTTCTCTCCATATGGACTCTAGGAATGTGTAATGAAGAAGAAACCAGAGCTGTTGCCGCCCCCAAATCTCCACGCTTTCGACCCTTTAGGAAATATAAATGGCCTCAGGGAAAGTCTAAAGTCAGAGTTAATATTCAGTTAGTTCTCTTGCTTCCATCCTCCCGTTCCCTCTTGGTCCCGTTCCCACTAGACTGCAATGATCAGAGGCTTGGATTTGGGGAGAGAGGGTACAAGGAGGGAAATAGTCACAACACACACCATGTTTGAAGTCAACAAAGCTGGAAGACTGATGTTTTGTCGACTAGGTCTCTTTCCTGTCTATACAAGTGACAACATTTAGGGGCCTTGGAAATGCGGACTACACACACCCTCTTCCTTCAGGTTACTACGCTGGGTCCTAAGTCAGGGAAGTTAGATTTTTCTGAAGTGCCAAAATGTCCTGGTATCACAATAGTTCTCCCGACTGTCTCCCTGTCTGCAGAGGAGGGTGCTGTGCTGGCCCCTTCCCTGACATCAACCTAATGTTTAAGGTAACTTTGCCAGAAATGTCTACACCCTCGAATTAATTCAACTACATGGAAAGGAAATGATGTAAAGGAAAGTCTCTCAAAAATGAATTCTGCTTTAATCCTGAGAAGAGCCAGTAGGATTTTTAAAAATCAAATAAATAGCAACAAAATTCTCAAAAAGCAGTTGGGGGAGATACTGTTATAAACAGCAAAGGACTATGGACTAGGGAGTTTATTCTAAGCAAAGAGAAAATAAACCCCAAACAATTGCAAGTACCAATTGTGTGCTGAGGTTGAAGCACTGCAACCAGAAAGGCTGGTTTTCCCTGCATCTGAACCAGCCCATCCCTCCTGCCTGGCAGCATGGTGGTGCCATTGAACCCACTGGAGCCAGGCTGACATCAGTGCTTCAAAGCGTGTTTGAAACTTTGTATCTTAAATATCAAAGTATTATTTAAAAGTTCCTTTTCCTGAAAAAAATTACAGATGTGTCTGGATAAACACATCCTGTTGTGGTTTTTTTTTTTTCTCCACAATAGAGCATGTACTTGACAATTAAAAACAAAAGAACAAAGGTATTGGATAGAGTATGGATAATTCAAGAAATCTAGAAACTAGAGATTATACAGTGCACAGTATAGTCTGAATGTAAAATGTCCGGAGCTGTTGGCACTGATTGGGACATTGCAGAACCTTCGGGAGAGAGGCCTAGTTGGAGGAAGTGACTTACTGATGAAGGTCACTCTTGAGGGCCACTATTCAGGCCCCTCTACTTCCCAGTCTGCAAAGTTGAGAGTAAGCAGCCCCATGGCTTACTGTCATGGCTTCCCTACCACGAGGGCCTCACTTCAGCCAGGAGCCAAGGTAAATCTCTCCCTGAAGGCGCTTCTTGCCAAACATTTGGTCACAGAGACAAGAAAAGTAGCTAATACATATATGATTCTGCTCACTGAATAATTAAATATAAAATGTATGATGGTTTTGTGTAGGTATAGGAGAGGGGCTGTCAACTGAAGTAGAAAAGGCCAAAGGAGACCTTATTATGGGGTGGTAAAAGAGCTCAAGATCTCAGACATGGGAGCATCACTTGACAGAAAAAAATCCATCTGCGTACTTCACTATGCAGAAGCTGCTTGCATTTGTTTAAGCCCATAAGTTTATTCTTCTTCTTCATCATCATCATCATCACCACCACCATCATCCCACCTCTTAAAACCTGGAGTTAGCAGTTCGCCGTAGAAGCCATCAAATTATGGAAACACCGGACCTGAAATGCAGCCCTATTCTCCCAGCTCTGTCCTCCTCCTCCTCCTCCTCCTCCTCCTCCTCCTCCTCCTCCTCCTCCTCCTCCTCCTCATTTTTCCCATCTGTAAAATGGAAAACCACTACTAATGTCATCTCAAGTAAAATGCTCCAAAGAGAAATGCCAATAACACAGAGGCAGAAAAAGGTTCTGTCCGTGGCATAAGGCTCTGTAGAAAAGAAGGGAATCACTATGCCCCAGACCCAGGGGTTTCAAGGAGAAAGACCTTTAGCAGAGCTCCCTGACTTTCTCCTCCCTGGAGCTGATCAGAGCCACTGAACTGAGAGCTCACGTGTGGCCTCCACTGTTACACACACACACACACACACACACACACACACACACACGTACGTGCACCTCCCCTACCTCTTAGGAGGTGACCATTTTCCCTTGCTTCAGCTCCTCATTCAACATTGCAAGGCACCCAGTCTGCATAAACCTTGCAAATAAATCAACCAGGAGAAAAAGGCAACAGGACTTAGTCAAGGCCAAAAACACAAACAAAAAACCAAACAAACAACAAAAAACACCCAGGAGGACCAGGTCCTGCGTGTCAACGTGCTGAAACAGGATTTGTTCACAAGAAGTCACCCGTTTCTGGGGTCCCTCTCAACCCCACTTCTCTCTCTGCTTCTCTTCCTCCAGTCAACTGTTGGGAAGGCTGTTTTTGTGTTCTCAGCGCCTCCCTCTTCCCCTGC
The DNA here is from genome assembly GCF_950005125.1 of Chionomys nivalis. Classification (NCBI taxonomy): domain Eukaryota; kingdom Metazoa; phylum Chordata; class Mammalia; order Rodentia; family Cricetidae; genus Chionomys; species Chionomys nivalis. The sequence continues at coordinate 52,941,614 of NC_080090.1, read as the reverse complement.
TCCGGAGTTCTCTCCCACACTTTCCCTTTCTCTCCGGGCTGGTTTAATTTGACACCTTGAGCTTTGGTAACAAGGCGGGGAGCAGAGCAGCCACAGCGGAATTCATTAGGCTCAACACTGCAGGGCCCGCACTCTGTGCGTTAATGACATCGGAGGGTAGGGAAACGAGACAGCCACCACGCGAGATGAAATAAACATGAGGACTGTCAGCAGTGACAGCCTAAGCAAAGGGGACAAAATGAGCCAGGTAGAGACCTTTCCCAGTCCGCACAATGCAAACCGACAGCTTGCAAAGCCTCCCCCTCCCCACAGCTTCACCCCCTCCTTTCCCTAAAGCTGGGGGGGGGCGGGGAGCACAGGGTGGGAGAGACAGACATGAGGATGGGGAAGACGGAAAGAAAATACAATTAAATTATCATTGTTTTAACATGGAAATTTCATCTATCAGCTTAATGTTGGCGGAAACCAAATTCATCACCCTCCTCCACAGTGGCAAGGTACAAGGAGGTGTTCTGGGGGCTGGCAGGCCTAGGCCTGGTGATGTTTAGAGGGGACTTTTCTCCCTCCCAATCCATGGTGCTCTCTTGACTGATTCCTCCCCCCCCTCAGAACAGCACCCTTCCCCTCACCTTCATTCAACCGACCTAACTCCATTGGTTCTTGTTTTGTTACTAAAGCAAATCCTAGGACGAAAAGAAGGGTGCAAAGGGAATAGAGGAAGGGAAAGAAAAAACGGCAATGAAGGAAAAACAACCTCTCTCTCTCTCTCTCTCTCTCTCTCTCTCTCTCTCTCTCTGTGTGTGTGTGTGTGTATGTGTGTGTGGGGGGGGGGTGGGGTTTGAGGTAGGGATAGGAGAGGAGGATGGGGAAGAACATTCAAGCGTCATGTCCTAGACCCCAGGGTGGCAGGAGTCACAGCCTCAGTGTGTACAGGGCCCTGTATCCTGTACCCAGGAGTCAAGAGACAAAGCCAGTTTGTATTTTAGGCTATCTGGCATGGAAGGTCATGGTGATTGTGATGGCCTCTTCCCCACATAATGCAGGGGGAAAAAAAATGGCTATCTCCAAACTAAATCATGGCTACCTTCCCTTCTAATAGAAATAGCCAAGCCATAGACGCCAAGATAAAGCTGCCCTCTCTTCTACTTACCTAAGAGGCCGATTGCTCCCGTACAGCCCCAAGCATGCTCTTGGCATCAGTGTGAAACCCAGTACTGGTTTCTCTAATGCAACATCCCCTCGTATTTGGTATGCAGACCCACGTCAAGGCAAGGCCTTCTTCTAGGCCCCTTCCCAGAATCTTGCTTCTCTTTCTCATCCTTCTTCCAGGAAGGATGTTGGTGAGCAAAAGCAGTACTGAATTTCAAACCAAATATGAGGGTTTTCTTTGCTCGTAGACTTTTCCTGCAACGCTAGCAATATGATCTTCAGGAGGAAAAAGGAAGGCTTCCTAATTTTTGAAGCAGTATGGCTGGCAGGGAATTCATAAGGGAAAAAAAAAATATGTGCAGTCTAGATAGAAGTCACAACTCAAACACAGAACACACCCAGTGTAGCCATTCTGAGCTGCAGATGGCTAAGTCTGTTCTGTTGTTAGGGTAAGATAAACCAAATTGAAAGCTGGATGCAGGATTTGCCAGGAGGAGTTGGGATGGGGAAGGTAGACAGTAGCAGAGCGGAAGTCTCATCCCTGAACCCAAGCATCAGTCAAACACAACCACTCCAAGCCGCAGATATAAAGAGCGGATAGCAGAAAGCTGCCTGTTTGTGTCACCTCTTAGAATAACGTGACAGACTGGGAGACAGTCAGTATCAACCTCAGGGACATGTCGATTTGTCAAAGAAGTCCCAGGTTTAAAGTCTAGTGTTGCCCAGGCCCACTTCCTTCTCTAGACAGAGTGTGTACACACATGAACTGGTACCCCAACCTAAAGTCCTGCAACCCCAGAAGAAAGGACGTTTATAAAAGTACCTTAGAAGTATTCCACATCTAAAAGACCAATTTTGTTTTAAACTTAAGAATATGATTATATTACCCTTTGCTAAGGGACACACACACACACACACACACACACACAGTTCATTTATGCAGGAAGATGCAAGGTGGAGTGATTACAGAATGCAGCTATATGGCAGGGCTGGATTAGACCTGAAGGCCCAAGATAGATACTGAATGCTAGTACATTCTAGAACATTCTAGTACCACCTGAAGATGAGTCGAAGGGACTGTCAGGAACACAGTGATGACTCTACTTAAGCCTGTCACAAGAAAAGGAAGCATACCAAGGACTCCAAAGGCATGGCAGTAACTGTCACAAAAATCATGTTTCCCAAGCTCTTCATAGGCTTTTACTTCTTTTGGCCCAGGTTTAATTACAAGTTTGCCCCTAGGCTTTCTCCCTTGCTAAGGTAATCTCTGCAGAAGTAGCTTTCTTTCCTCATCTGAATCTGAAAGAAAAGAGCCAAAGGCTTTCCCATCAGAGAGAGTGTGTTGACTAATAAGCCTCTCCTCTTTCTCAGAAGCAGAGGGAGTGCAAAAAGGAGATTTAGAAGGAGATAGTGGTCTCTGGCCTGTCTCCACCACTGAGAAGTTTGCAGACTTTTTTCTAACTATTCTGTCCCTCCAGGCCTTGGTCCCTGCCCACACCCCACCTCCTAAAGTGAAGAAGAAACACAAACCTCTGCTCTGTAAAACTTAAAATATGACATCGCTAGAACATGCCTGGCAGAACGTCAACACTCTAAGACAGTGGTTCTCAACTTTTCCTAAGGCTGTGACCCTTTAATACAGTACTTCATGACATGATGACTCCCCCAACCATAAAATTATTTTGCTGCTACTCCATAACTGTAATTTTTCTACTGTTATGACTCGTAATGTAAATATCTGATATGTGACCCCCATGCAACCCACAAGTTGAGAACCCTTAGGGTACAATGGATGCTAGGTAAGGAGGAGGCAGTGAGAGAATGCAGCAACAGTTCTGATGTATCCCAGCCTTGCAGTCTCTGAAAAACGAGCAACACAAGCCAAACTGACTCTGGGTATTGTACAAATAACCCATGGTCTGGTAACGCCGAAGTGCGGGTCCCTCTCCCACTCTATACCCCCACTTTCACCATCATCTCTTTCTTCAGACATTCTCCACCTCGCTTCCTCTCCTCGCCCTCCCTGGGTCCCCTGAGCAGTATTTCACCCACTCCGGTGCATAACACAATAAGCTGGCCTGCTCTGAGAAAACACTTATGTTCAGCGCCAGCCCCTAGAGGTTCTGATTTCATTGTTCCCAGGTAAAACCCAAGCGTTGGTGGTATTTTGTAAAAGTTCCCCAGGTGATTTTTAACGTGCAGCCAGGGTTGAGAAGCACTCTATAGCAAATATGCTTGTTATGGAAAGGTTTATGTATAACATTTTTAAAAAGCGTTTTTATTGCTATTTTACTGCCTCAACAACTTGGCAGGAGGGTTAAGTCGGCTTCACCTACAAAGGAAAGCTCCATGGTCTCCCTAAAATGTCAGACCTGGGAGGGGCTTCATAGGTCACCACCATTGCATGGAAGAGGCCCAGAAAGCAAACTAGCATAGCAGCTTATTACTAGGGCTGGAGTCCTGATACAGACCTCGGTTCTTCACAGCCTGCCTCCCTAGGCTTCAGTGTCTGCTCTAGCATATGGAGACCTCCCTCTGCGCCAGTTCTTCACCCTATTCTGACCCTTCCAGCATTCCCTCATCTTATTCTCTCCTCTGGCGCAAAATGCTATCCCAACTTTTCCATATACAGTGCCCTGAGCTTTGAAAGAAAAGGTACTGTGAAAATCTTAATAAACAAATAAATAATTCATACTAGGTATTGGTTGATTCTCTGCACCACTGGCTTTCGAACTGCTCTTAAAAGCCAACTCTTACCCATGAAGCCAAATGAATAAAATCTATGAAACTCCAGTATAAAGACTGAAGTTTGGGAAGCAGAGGCCCGGAGACTCCCAGGCAGAGGTAGCTCACTGCCAGGAAGGTAAGACTGGTACCTCCATGCCTGTCCCAGGGCCCAGAGGAAAAAAGAGAAAGGAAGGAAGGAAGGAAGGAAGGAAGGAAGGAAGGAAGGAAGGAAGGAAGGAAGGAAGGAAGGAAGGAAGGAAGGAAAACTCTACAGAGCACATGGTGGCACTGTGCCCTATGGAGGGAGGGCAGACCCACAAGAGCACATACTCATCTCCAGGAAGGGGAAGAGTTTTAAAAAAACACTTCTACAGAAAGGAGCAGGTTGTGAACTGGCTGTCAAGAAAAAGAAGAAACATGGCAAAGATTGAGTTTGCTCAAACAACTCAATCCTCAGGTGGGATTTAGGTCTCCTAAAATAGTCAAAACATCTCTTAAGCTGAGCTGAGCAAGTGGCTGATGCCTATGACCCCAGGGCTCAGGAGGAGCACTGTGAGTTCTAGGCCAGCCTGGAATAAAGCTTGGTAGCAATACAAACAGGGTTAGCGACCCTGTCTTCAGGAGAGGAGAACCAGTTACACACGTGTGCACATGGATTGGGAACAGTTCCCTGCCTGTGACCCTCTTCCTACCCAGAAATAAGAAACCATGGAGAAGAGAGGGCAGCAAGAGAGAAGAGAGAGCAGCAAGAGGTCATGTGGGCTACATTTTCTAGCTAGACGCATCCACAGGTTCTCAGGAACCAGAAGCAGGGAGAGTGAGCCTCACAAATAAGCATAAGTAGTTTCTGTAATGATCTGTCCTGTCTCTTTAAGAGACAAACCATTTTTACTTTTACCATTACAGTTTCCAGTTGCCACTTTGAGCGGCCGACAGTGTTAGCCTTTCCTGCTGCTAATCAAACTACCTATGCACTAACTACTGACCCAGCAGTCAAGTTTGCCAAAACCCTCAGACTGATTTTTATTTTTTTTATTTTTTAATTAAGTGTATGGGTCTGTGTATGGGTATACAAAGGACATGAGCTAGTGCCCATCCTGGTCAAAGGCTTCGGATCCCCGTTGGAGCTGCAGGCACAGGCTTCTTTGTGCCACACTATGGTTCTGGGGCTGGAATTCTGGTCCTCCAGAAGAACAGTAGGTGCTTTAACTAGTCATCTCTTAGCAGCTCCAGCTCTAGAGAATCCAGTGCCCTCTTGCAGCCCTCATGGCTACCAGGCATGTGTGCACATGAATATATAAGCAAAGTCCTCATACACACAAAACCAATTTTTAAAACACTGAATAAAAATTAAGTTCTCTTTTAAAATAATGAATAAATAAAAAAAAAGGGCTATCAAAAAGACACAGATTAGAGAAAAAGACGACAACACCTTCATATTCCCATTTTGGGTTAATTATCAAAGCATCTGTTTGGTCCCTGTGGCATTTCTACAGAGCAGTTGTCACAGTCCCCATTTACAGATGGGATCACCAAGGCTGAGAAAGACGAAGTAGCTTGCTCAAGGTCCATCAGGGAGCCCGAAGTCAGGTCTCCTACTTCCAAATTCAATATTCCTCCTGCTTCAAGGAAAAGCAGAGACAACCCCAAAACTGGAACTCAGGTAGGTCAGCACCACCACTTCCAGTCTTTCAAGGAGCAAACCTGCACATTAATAAACAGTGGACCATGTATTCCTGTATGGAGGGAGGAATAATGGGCCATCGACTATGTCAAAGGGCCGTTGACTTTGCCCTTAATATTTGTCCCAAGTCTTTCTCTCATCCTTCCCCCTCCCACCTCTTTAGCACCAAAGTCTTTTTGATTCCCTGCCTCAACTCCATATCCCTAACCCCCTTTCTCCCTAGGCCTTCAGATTCCCTATTCATCAAGGAAATGAAATCCATATGCATAATTCATTTCTTTTGTGAACTTTTTCCCCTGCCGGGAGCATGCTCCCTGTGCATTGGGAGCAGAGCTATTGACAGAAGGCCTCGAAAGAGCAAGAGAATAGAAATACCTTCCCCACTTGGTCAGGACAGACCAGGGACAAAGGTTAGGCCTGGACCTCTGCTGACTGACACCTCAGGCTCCATCATTCTATCTCCCTAGAATGAGGGACACTCTGCTCTGGCTATGAAGAGACAATAGACTTCATCCTTAAGGGAGCCCAGAAGCCTGGCGGGAATGGAAGCCTGGTTTCCAAACCCACTGGCTGCCTCATGGGTAGGGAAAAAAATAAAATAATAATAAAAAAAAAATCAATAGAGTCCTCCCGCTCCTTCATGTCTCTGCTCATATGCAAAACCCAAAACTAAACAAAGAGATCTACACTGTGCCCAAGGCGCCATGTTTAACAGCTGTTGCATTTGGAGAAAAAGCAGTCCCCAGTCCAAAGTCAGATTTGAAAAATAGCTTTATTAAGAGAAAGATTTACTGTGCACGAACTCAGAGTCTAGAAAAGCAAAGGAAAGGGCAGCCGAGAGACAGACTTGCCAGACAGAGGGCCAGGGCTGAGCTCACTGGCTAATGCTACCTTTTGGCAAGATGCACAGATCAGTACAACAACCTCCACAGGCCTGGTCTTCTGTGATTAACTCTTTAACAGCAGCCAACTGCAGGCCTGCTTCAGAAATGGCCAACAGACTCAGAAGGCCAATATGACCTTTTTATGTGGCCTAGTTTATCTCCGGGACTACGTGATGTAGCATCCTGTTTCACTGTTTTGTACTCAGGCTCTTTTTCTTGCTTTAACTTCTACAATGTTTTAGATTTGGAGATCCTTTATGCCTAAACAGCAACTTAAATGGTATAATTCTTAATACTCCGTCCCAGATTTCAGGGTTCGTTAGGCTCCTTCAGAGGTACTGTGGAGGCTCCTGGGATTATCCGGCTTTGGCATACAGCTCCTAACATGGGCTAGTCTGAATTGCCATCAAATCAAGAGCAATGAAATTTCATTCATCTTTACCTTTCTCTCTGAGTGGCCAGACAGAATGAAGCAAACAAACAAGGAGACAAGTGTATCGGCCAATAAATTTAAAATGACACATTTTATTGTGAGTCCTGTAAGATTAACTTAGAGAAACAAAACACCCAATGTCTGTCATCTAATGTGGGAAAACTAGAAAACCACTCAGGAAAGGCACACACACACACACACACACACACACAAAAAAAAAAAAAAAAGAAAAAGAAAAAAAAGAAAAAAAGGGAGGAATCCCATCTGTGGGGACCATTTTACAGAGAACCCTGCTCTGATGCCAGAGATCTGTGGATGTAGAACATCAATGGACAAGGAATCCTGAGGTTTAATCTGAACTAACCCGAGCAACATACACACAGTAGGGCAAAGACACTCCTGTTGTGGGAATTCATTCCGCCAATAGATTTGGGGTACCAGCCTTAGGGCATGACTTCTTGTCTGCCAACGTGATCTCTTATAAGGAAGAGGGGGGAGGTCATTCTCTCTCTTGCTCCCGTCTGACTCCATTCTGCCTGGCCATTGGTCAAAACAGCTTTATTCATCAACCAATGGGAGAATCATATATTCACAGCATCCGAGCCACTCCTGACAATCATCAAGGGACCCTGGGTACCCTCAATGGAATAGTCCTCAGACTGCTACTGCTCTGTGTCAGGACTTAGCAGTCTCATGGGCATGGGTTTGGACCCTCAGTTATATGACTGTTGATATCAAGAGTCTGCAAACCCCACCTGTAAATTATATGCTTTCATGTCACTTCTTCACGGGATATGGGACTTTAAAGATAGACAAAATAATCTGGCACTCTGCTCAGCATAAAATAATTAACCAACAGGTTGTAGCTTTAAAAACACAAACAAGTATTAGCTCATTTTTCCTTTAGAAACAAACTCAGAAATGCAAACTGGCATGGTAGCAGATAACTTGGTTTGGCACAAGCGAGGTCACATGCTGGACTTTACAAATAAAACTGCTTGCCCATGTGCAGTCGTCCATTTATTTGGTTTTTGGATGGGTTGGCTAGGAAACCAGTCAGAGAATTAGGGAAACAAGCCTTTACACCAAAAGCTAGCCTTCCCAACCTGTGCTACGAACTCTGCCCTTCCTGTCTGTGAGGAAGAACTCTCAACCTGTCCTCCTCCTTTCTCCTTAAGAGCATGTCAGCATGACTCCGGATCTTCCACTAAATCCGGACAGTAAGTGGCATCGCCCTGTCATGGGGGTACAGAGAGCATCTGCAACGCCCCATTTCACTGCTCTGCTCCTATCTCCGGGCTTCATTAGCATATTTCAGCATTGCCTTGATGGATGAAGATAGATGGGGAACATCATCCTTGGTGAAATCACTGTTTCATCAAGGTTAAATCAGCCCCAAGCTTCACCACCTCCCTTTGTTTGGCTAGGTCTCTAATAACAAAATTAACGGCAAAATTAATGCCCAGGAGGCTCCCTGTGAAATATACTGATGCCCCCAGAATGAAGCTTTATTCTGGACCTCCCAGTTTATAATCCATCAATCAGCGGCTTCCATACTTTATCTTAAAATAAAATATCACCGTCATCACAGCAGACATGTGCCTCTCTGTCTTTTCATCTGAAACACCTAGGCTGGGAAGAGAGTAAGGGCTGGGCTGCTGCCTTGGAATTCTCCCAATATTGGCAGTCCAAGCGTGGAAGAGTAAGCTTGTGAGTCCTGTTTCCACAAGTAGACAATTTGCTCCCTGAAGCATGGGGTACCTTCCATTACCTCCTCTCATCACCTGACTATGTGGGGTCTTCACTAAGTCCCTGCTGGAGTCACAGTGATTCAGGCACCTGATCAAGTCAATAACAGTAGACCAAACACTTATTATCTGCCAAAGATTGCCTAGGACAAGCTTCCAGTCCTTATCCTAGGCTTCTCACACTGAGAAACAGCTCTGGCAGGTTCGAGAATCACCATTAAAAACTCTGATAAGCCGGGTGGTGGCGGCGCACGCCTTTAATCCCAGCCCTCGGGAGGCAGAGGCAGGCGGATCTCTGGGAGTTCGAGGCCAGCCTGGTCTACAAGAGCAAGTTCCGGGACAGGCACCAAAGCTACAGAGAAACCCTGTCTCGAAAAAACAAAAACAACAACAACAACAACAAAAAAAACTCTGATATACTAATCAGCCAGAGACATATGGGTGCTACTTGGGCAGAGAGGTGAGGGATGCCCTGGATGTCTTATCCTATTCTGAGAACACCCCCCCCCCCCCGAAAGAAGAAACATGGTAGGGGAGGGTCAGGTCAAACAGCGGGGGGCACACACACCTGGGCAGCTGTTAGTGCCACTTCCTCTTGGCAGTCACAGCCTGTTGGCAAGACAGATTCACCCCATGGTAGTGAGTCTCTCACGACTGACTCGGCCTGCACTGGGGTTCCCTTGTTCTGAAGTGTGGCTATGACCAATTCCTCATGCTGTCTTCTTCAGAGAAGCAGCAGTGGTGGAAACGGCATGAAATTGCCACTGAATTGAGCTCAGTGGAAATGAGCAGAGGTAGTGATGGGCTTTTCATGGGACAGCAGAATATTAACAGCTCGCATATTCAAATATTTTTTTTGAAATTTTTAAAATTCTCCTTATTGCCGGGCGGTGGTGGCTCACGCCTTTAATCCCAGCACTCGGGAGGCAGAGGCAGGCGGATCTCTGTGAGTTCGAGACCAGCCTGGTCTACAGAGCTAGTTCCAGGATAGGCTCCAAAGCCACAGAGAAACCCTGTCTCAAAAAAAAAAAAAAAAAAATTCTCCTTATTATTATATTTGGGGTTTCAGAATTTATTTTTGTCGTTTTGAGACAGTGTCTCATGGAGCCCATGCCAGATCTGAGCGCATACATAGCTGAGGATGGCCTTTAGTTCTTGATTTCCTGTGCCAGAGTGCTAGAACTTCAGGGCTGCCCCACCGTGGTTTATGAGTTTATGTGGTGCTGGAAATGGAACTTAAGGCCTCACAAATGCCAGGCAAAAGCAATCTACCTACTGAGCTATAGATCTTCTGTCTTGTAATGAGTTTTGGTGAGGTAAAAAGAGACAAAATAACCTCAAAGCAGTAAGCATGTTACATAATTCATCAAGGCTCTTGCTCCACTGGACCTCAGTTTTCCAGGGCTGTGTGTGAGGATGAAGGGTTTAAAATATATCAAGTTTTCTGACTTCCTTAAAGGTAGGGTGTTAGCTGCTGAGCCAGTCATCCTGACCATGTTGTAATGGTCTGTCCGAGTCACGGCACCAATGAAATTACCTGGTGCACCGGTAAGAAGGAAGCATGAAACATGCAACACACCCACTTAGGAGTTTATTAGCCGAGATGTGTACAGGTCTGGTGAAGTCAGTGTGCAGAAAGAGAGCTGAAGATGGTGCATCCAGCTTTTAAAGGCTGCCTTGCGCATGCGTACAGGGGGATGACATAGCTACAGCACACGCAGATGATGGAGCTCACGCATGCATGCAAGGTCATATGTAGGTGATACAACCATGCCGCATGCACATGGGGCACATAGGGCCTTTTAAGGTCCCTAGGGCAGCTAGGTACTTTTGCCCGAGGGCTTGTCCACACATGTGTGACCCTGGAACCTGAAAGTGCCAGCCATGCTGGTTGGCTAGAATCATAACATATGTGAAATCAAGACCAACCTGGGAGCTCTGTCATAGAAAGGTTACGAGTACCCACAAGGTTCTCTTACCATTTGGACACTCTGAAATTTGCCAGGTAATAAAACTTCCTCTGTTGCTATGTCCTCTGACTTTAAATAAAAAATTGGATTCTTCAAATGCACAAGAAGGAGCAACCAAGAGAGCACACAGGCCTTAAAGTTGCTCCTCAAGTCCGATGTTCTCCTTTCTCCCTGAGAACAGCTAAAGGAATATCACCTAGCCATGCCAGAACTGAGGCTTCACCATAAAACCACTCCTGGTGACGACCAAGCCTCAGAATGGCCACAGAAGGGCTGTGTGGAAGAGCTGTGTGGACCAAGAGCCAAGAGACAGCTCACTTCCACCCTTGGCGAAGGAGGAGAGCAACTGAGGGAGCATGCCCGGGACAGAACTTCACTGCTCTACTGGTCTAGAGGAGGCTTCCAGGACTGGTCTAGTTTCTGATGTACCACAGTGGGAACTGTTGGGCTTCTTCAAAGACATGCAGTTGGGCAAAAAAGGCCACATTCTTTATGTCTCCTCTGGTCCCTCTCCCTCCTCCTCTTCTTCTTCATCTCCCCTCTGTCCCCCCACAACTCTCTTCTCTTTCTCTCCCTCCCTAGTTTATCTATCTGTCTGTCTGTCTGTCTATCTATCTATCTATCTATCTATCTATCTATCTATCTATCTATCTATCCATCCATCCATCCATCCATCCATCCATCCACCCAACCACCCACCCACCCACCCACCCATCTATCTATCTATCTATCTGTCTGTCTGTCTGTCTGTCTGTCTGTCTATCTATCTATCTATCTATCTATCTATCTATCTATCTATCTATCATCTTCTTCCATTCTCCAACCAAGTAAAGCACTTAGATCAGCATCACCAGTTTGCAGTGACACGTGACTATGGAATGTGAAAGTCAGAGAGAGGACAGGAATGAAGGAACAGGTGGTGTAGAATTCTAGAAACACACTGCTCCGAGCATCTCTAAGTCCCAAAATGGCTGCTAGGCAGACCATCGGAGGACTACTCCCTCCCTGCACAGACAATGAGAAGCGATTCAGGAGGTGAGTTATCTTGGAGAGGTTGTAGTTTTGATGGCTCAGGTTCTTCCACTGACAGAGAGAATAAGCTATTGACATTTGCTTGCCCAAAGGACACTGTACCTCTGTTTCAGGCACAGAGTTGCTGCAAGTAAGCCAGCCCTGGCTTTCATGATGGTGCCTCCACAACATTTCCAGTTATCTATATTGTGGAAGAAATAAGATTCCAGCCGCCAAAGCTGACAATATTATTTTTTTTTGTTGCTTTTTGATTTTTTTTTGATTTTTTTTTTTTTTTGAATAGAGCATCTCTGTGTATCAGCTCTGGATGTCCTGGAACTAGCTCTATAGACCAGGCTGGCCTAGAACTCACAGAGATCCACCTGCCTCTGCCTCCATAGTGTTGGGATTAAAGGAGGGTGTCACCACACCCAGTCTGTTTTTATTTTTGTTTTTGTTTTGATTTGTTTTGGTTTTGTTTGTTTCGTCTTGTTTTTAAAGATTTATTTTTATGTGTATGGTGTTTTGCCTGCATGTATATCTGTGCACCAACTGTGTGCCTGGTGCCCAAGGAAACCAGAGAGCATTGAATCCACTAGAATTGGAATTATGGATGATTGTGACCAAAGACTCCAACCTGTATGTATTCTCTGGAAGAGCAGTCAGTGCTATTAACTACTGAGCCATCTCTCCAACCCCAACCATTCTGCATTGCAAACTTGCCTCACTCTGGGAGCTAGGTCTAGAACACTCTATCTTCCCTGGGAATGCTGAAGAGTAAGGGCTCGTAGCAGACTTCAGTGAGAGAAGCCATGCTTGAGTCTTGGCTATTTGGACCCATCTGTCATTCTTCTACTATATACTAGTATATAGGTAGCAAAGGCTGTGTTCATCCTGCAGACCCATCAGGGGCCATGTCGTGACTCATCCTGAGAGTTCTCACCAATCTCACAATTTTAAAGTCCAAAAAGCTTCAGCTTCACAGAGGTTCTCTGCCCGACTCCCTTCTTCACAGTGGTTCTCTGCCCTTCGGATTTACCTGGGGCTTTATCTTCACCAGCAAACCACAAGATTTTGGTCCAATTTAAAAACAAGAATCTCTAGGAATCCCAACAAGTATCACTGTTGGATATGACTATTATTTCATTACCTATGAGATGAGAGAAGTCCCAGTCTAATGGACTCTGAAAAAAAACAAAAAACAAAACCAAAACAAACAAACAGACAAACAAAAACCCCAAACAGCTAAGAAACCATTGAAGCGCTGGAGAGTAACTCAGTCAGTAAAGTGCCTGCCCCATATAAGCCTGAGAACTGGAGTTCAGAGATTCTGCACGCATGTAAAATGCTAGGTATGGCAGAGTACACATGTAATCCCAGCACTTAGAAGGCAGAGACAGGTAGACACCTGGAGATCATTGGCCAGCCAGGCTAGGTGAACTGGTGAGCTCCAGGCTCAGTGAGTGACCACACAAAAGTAAGCTGGAGAGTGACTAAGAAAGTCAGCCAATGACTACTGCTACCGGTTCGTGCACCCATATCCATAGACACACATATATAAATATGGACATACACAAACACACACCAAAGAAACACCTAAAATAAATAAACATTTCCTTGATACCCAGTGAACCAAGTCCACATCAAAGACAGCTCTTTGTTTAAGACACTAGTATGGAAGAAGAAACCCAGGAGGCCAAAGTCTGTGATACCAAGTTAGCTGCAGCACTCAACTCTCCTCTGAATTCCTGCTCTTTATAAGGCTGGGAGAAAAAGGCTGACAGAAACCACCACTTCACAGGAATGGTAGCCAAATATGGTAATGGTCCCATGACTTTGAACCCACTCTCTGTGGCTGATATTGCCACCCATCTTAGTCAAGAGCACTGACGCTCAAGTGGAAAAGCCACATGCTAGACCACCTTCCAGTGTCAAGCCTGTACTCTGGTTGCTCCTCACCCCATGAAGAGAGGAAAGGGTAGGTAGGGAGAGGCTCAGTCCCTTTCATTCATGGCCAAACAACACCTCCCTTCAGCCTTCAGTTTCAAGCACTTCCAGTTCTCCATGGATATAAACACCAGAACTTAAGAAGTTCAACACTCTGACCTAGGAGGCCTCTGCAGACTCTAAAGTGAGCAGGCAGCCTCATGGAGGGAAGTCACATTTGAGGAGGGATAGAGGGTACACCAGCAAAAACGACTGTGCTTGATCTCATCCTAGTGCAAATTTCCTATCATGTCTATTTGTCTCTGTCACTTAAGGGCCATGAGTGTGGGGGTGTACACGTCTGTGCATGTACATACAAACACACACACACACACACATGCATATGTCTGGCTGCTTCATATGCACGCTTGTAGAGTTCAGTCCCACCAGGGTCAATGGAAGCCACACCCCCAGAGTCTGGCACACCTCTAAGATTCATCTTAAGGCTCAGAAGTCAATCTGCAAGTGCCCACCGATTTAAAGGGGAAACTGAGGAAGGGAAACCATGAAAACTCAGCGCTCAGCCTTAGGTGGTTTGACAACTCATCACATGAAAACATGCACTTGGATAGCTGCCTTCCCGAATCTCTGTTTTCCCTGCATCTCACAGTGGCTAGGGCAGAGACTGGCCCACAGAAGCCATCTGCATTTTCCTACAGATCAAACAGGAAGAGCCACAGAAATCTGTGCAAGTGACCACGCTGCCACTGTTGCTAGGCAGCATGATTATGTCCATTCCCTGCTGCTTGGCAACCAGCATTCCCATCCCATACACTCACAGCCAAGTGCCCTTAACTGCTATCTTATAGCTTTCAAAGGAAAGAGCTGAATTGCAAGGGAACGTATGCACATTCATGAACAGACACATCCTCATCAATAATCCACTGATGTTTAGATGGTCCCTAGATCGCGACGTTCCCATTTAATCAGAAAGTGGAGACCTTGTACCCTAGAGTTACACAAATCTACTGAGTTCAGAGATGTGCCAGAGAGATGGGGAAAGGGCCTGAGTCAGCAAGCCCGAACCTTGGGGCATAGAAAAGCTGGTCTGTGTGTCCCAGCTCCTGAAAAGCCTGTGAGGGCAATGATCTCCCAAGAATCAGTCATCTGGTAGACAAGGATAAAGTAAAGAGTCACTCAACTACCTTGATGGGTGATGCTTCTTTCTGTTGTCCCCAGTATAACGTCACAGGAGTTTAGCATGCTTCTCATAAGCGAGGGCAAAATTGTCCTCTAGTCATCTTGAACCTCTTTGGTCACAATCTGCCAGCTCCTTGAGAGCAGGGTCAAACCATCAACTTGCTGTTCAGACTGAATAGCTGCCTACTGAATAATGGCACTCCCTCAACCCACCTTCTGTCTTGGGTGATAAAGAGCCAGATGCCGGGGTCCCACAGGGCATCTCTGAACACTTGAACTCAGGAGGCCTTCGCTTCTAACCGACTGCCTCGGCTAGGAGCTCTGTGGCCTTCCTACCAGACCCACAAAGGCAACTTACTGATTCATATTTCATTTCAGATTTATTTGCACCCAACTTTTTAATGTTAGCTTCTCAAATGACCCCACAAGGAAGGGCCATATACAGCCTGGCTTTGCCTCCTGGGGAAAGCAGCCTTCTATGGAGGGCATATGCATTCCCTTCTAAACTCTAGAAAATTCTCTAAGCACCATTCTGATTACACACGGAATGCAGGGAGATCACCCAACGTGATAACCTCATTGGTATTTCGTTTTCTCCTCGGCCCCAGCTGGAGATTTTTTTCCCTCATTAAAATTAACGAGGTCAGTTTCCCAAGCTCAAGATACTGAGCAACTCCTGGAGGTGGGGTTTTGTTTCTTAAATTGAGCTACAGCTCTCTAAGTGCAAAGTTATACTAAGCGTCATTTACTTTATTGCTATGCAATAAGAAACCAAAATGAAAGGCCTAAGCTATCCTCCTAACATACCCTACACTTCAGCGGCCGCATGCAAACATGCACAAACCACACATCCCCAACCCAGCCCCAGGGTTCTCTGCCTTTTGACCACAAGATAACCTCACTGCTTTTCCGAAGCACCAGCTTAGTGGGAGGAATTATGAGCTCAGGCGATG
The DNA here is from genome assembly GCF_950005125.1 of Chionomys nivalis. Lineage (NCBI taxonomy): Eukaryota > Metazoa > Chordata > Mammalia > Rodentia > Cricetidae > Chionomys > Chionomys nivalis. The sequence goes on along the minus strand of NC_080090.1, from coordinate 52,925,929 downwards.
CAGTGCAGTGGGCAATTTGAGAAAAAAAGGTGTACAGTCATTCCGAGGGTTTGACAAAGCCACAGTGTCCATGTAGAAAAGAATACAAGGTTGAAAGATATGAGCAGATAGGACAATTTCTGTCCTTCTCCACAGGTGACCAGACAGCTAAAGCACAATGGGGCTTGGTTGACAACCCAATGCCAGCAATTCTACCAAACACTACCAAGAATACTATGTTAAGAAATAAAATGGGTGACCAGAACTATAATGCTGGAGAAATGGACAAAAGGAGAGGATAAAAATCAAAGCCATTGCTACACAAATCTTAAATTAAAATACACATTAGAAAAAAATGCACTTTTCAAAAGCAGCTTCATAAGCAAGATAGACAGACACTCTGCAGGGGAGCCACAAACTCGCAGATCTCACGGGCTTGCAAACCACGGAGGTGCACACACCTGGCTCCAAGCTAGAATAAGCTTTTAGGAAGTCCATGGAGAAAGCCAACAGTCTTGTTCAGGCATACCCCCTCAGCCATCCTTTCAACAAGATCCTCTGTGGCTAACCCAGCCACTCCCCTTTCTCCCTCTTTTCTGCATGCCACCCCCCCCCCCGCACCAAGACATGTGTTTCAACATAAATAAAAGCTAACTGTATTCTGAGATCAAAAGAGAAAAGAAAAGGAAAAGAAGATGCTGGGGACCAGAACTGATGCCGGGATGTAGGGGGGCTGCTGGTTTGTAGAGGCCATTTCCCTAGGCCAGGCAGGAAGGGGGAGCTCCCTCCCGGCTCCCATTGTTGGCTGATCAAAGTCCAATCAGAAAGTAAGGGAGGAACTCAGCCAGCCTCATGTGATCTACACAGGAAGCTAAGTGTAGAGAAAATGAGCTGTGTTTGTGAATACGGTGCACCAAGACATCTTTACAGAGAGAGAGAGAGAGAGAGAGAGAGAGAGAGAGAGAGGGAGGGAGGGAGGGAGGGAGGGAGAGAGAGAGAGAGAGAGAGAGAGAGAGAGAGATTGGAGTCTCTATTTGAAACTACAGCTAACAAACCTTAATAAGTTAATGCAAAAGCCTCCCAAGGAGTCTGGCTATAGGAGACATGGGTCTCTACTGAATCAAAATTCTGTTATGTTGTAATATAATAGATGTAAATTAAAACAGAAAATCTATCATGCCTCTAATGTACCCTGATAGCTGAGTCTGTGGATCCGGACAAGCAGAGGCACCCGGAGGAAGGGTGATATATGGCGGAGCTGGATGGAGGGTGAAAAGCGTGGCGAGACGAGCGGGAGAATGGCGCAGCCCGCTCGCGCTCCTCAGACCCAAGGGCAAGAGACGAATAAATGTTGATTAGTGTTGATTTTGTCCGACAAACGCCTGTCGAGTGACAGTTGGGCTAAGCTGCACTGAAAGAGAACCATTAATCTTGGTCTGGTTTAAGTAGAGTATATTAATTTGTGTCATTTTTACTAAGTCGCGCTGAGAAAGGCCTCTCACTGCTTTGCATCTGACTGCTTTGGTGGTTGAGCCTAATCCCCCCTCCCCCCCGCCCCACCCCCATTTTCTAAAACAGATACCACGGTGGCAGCGGTGGCAGCAGCAAATTCAAATGGCACAGCAGGGGAGCAGGGGACCGAGAGCTCCTCTCTTGGATTAAGAAAGTAAACTCCCAGGGTGTTGGCATGGCAACAGCATTGCAGATGAACTGCTATATATTCAGTGATTAATAAATTAACATTTTTTACAGTTGTTCCTCCTTTTCTCCCCACCCCCACCTTCACAATACCCCCCACCCTTTCCCCAATAGCTCTTCGCCCTTCTCCAAGCTGTTTCTCTTGCCTCAGTAAAGGGGAAGGAAAGAGGAGTATACACAGCTCGTGAGTTTTCGCCAGCCCAGGGCTGCTGTCTCCACAGACCAACAGCAAGGCCTCTAGTCATTTAGAATGCTGCCAGGGGGCAGTGGGGCCAACAGGCAGATCCAAGAGGAAACCCATGTTTATGCTTCATACTACAGGGCACTTGGCAAAATACTGCCAGCAGCACCCCCCAGCCCCAAGCTTAGATCATTTTAAGTCCTGATAGGCTGGGAAATAAATGAAAGGTATCAATCATTCTTTCAACAGAACTACTGGACAGTGTCAGAGATAGAAGGGGGATAGCTAACCTCTCACAGGTATGTTAGACAAAAAACAACCTTTGGTCCAGGGTGGTGATGATGCACACCTTTAACCCAGCACTCAGGAGGCAGAGGCAGGTGGATCTCTGTGAGTTTGAGGCCAGCCTGGTCTACAGAGTGAGTTCCAGGGCAGCAAAAACTATATAGTGAAACCCAGTCTCGAAAAAGCAAAAAACAAACAAAACCAACTAACCAACCAAGCAAACAAACAAAAACAACCTTTTCACTGTGGGACTGTGCTGGTACACAAACAGACAGCTGCTATTGCACCATGGGAAGGCATTGGTCTTGGGAATATTTCTTAAGATGAGCCTCTCGGCCGACGCAAATAATTCCAATCAGATCAAATTAGACTGAATAAAAGATGGCCATGTTTAATGCAATGCTCCCGGGTGGCCCTGGGAAAGCATGGAGAGGGAAAAGGGGAAAGGAAAGACCATGCTAAACCCGGAGACCATGTGTATATTCTCTGGGGGGCCGTAATAGTAGCCTGTGAGAGTGGTCTTGACCTTCCCTGGGGACAGGTCACTGTTTGGCAGCCTTTCTCAGAGGTGGAGTTTGGATTAAGGCAACTCCCAGGGGAGGGGGCTTGAAAAGGAGTTTCCTGCTCAGTATTTCAAAGATGGAAGCCAGGGGGCTGGGATGAGGCCCCTGACTAAATATTTCAAACAATTGGTACACAGAGAGCTGAAGATTCCTCCTCGTGAAGCTTCCAGTCAACTCAGGCATGAGTCAATGAATTTGGGCAATTCATATTCCAGAAAGGAAATTCAACAGACTTTAAGGAGAGCCAACAGACTTTAAGCACTGACCTACGAGCCTTGTTCAGACACTGCTAACCAACTGACCAAACTCAAGATGCTTACTCTTCCTAGAGCCTTTGGAAACTTAAGTAGAGTACTGTGGATTTGGCTTTCTGCAGCTTTTCCCCATGAATTTTATTACAATAGCTAACTATTGTCTGGGGCTGCTTGAGCTGGCATGGAACTAGGCAGGGTTCTGAAGAAAGCTATTGGCACACCCTCAGTCTTTGAGAATCACCAAACCCCAAAGAGTCTTTGGCCAGATCTCCCAGAAAGGACACTGTTCTAGCTCATGAACCTAAGAGAAGAGTTACTCAGTGAGAAGCTTAGGAGCTGCCCCCAAAGGAGAAAAGGAATGATTTATTCTGTGCACAGTGCAGAAGACAAGGCTGGCACGAATGGCGTGTTCACATGATGGGAAACTAGTTTTCAAGGAAAACAAAAGAAAAACATATCTACCTAAGATCCAGGATAGAGCAGAAGTGGGTAACATCAACCCAGAACAATTCCAAGAAGTCCCTGTCCTCAGTGGAACGGGAAATTAAGTTGCATACTTTCAGGCACTTCCAAGGGTACTGCTATGGGTAAAGCAAATACAGCGTAACACCAAATCCACTATGATGTTGCGCAAGTGTCAGGCACAACCTTCATCGTTTGCTATGTGCTTCCATACAATGAGGATACAGAGCTCAAGGGAAAGGATAGTGCCAGACACTGGTAGACCTACTTTGCCATGAAGTGGGTACCATGCCGAAGATTCCAACATTATTCTCTGTGGATTAGGAAATTAAGGCAATTATCATGCCCAAATCACTCCACATGTGAAGAAAAGACTTGAGATTCAAATTCCAGCAAACTATTCAAAATCTGTGTTCTATGTCACTGTCCCCAGGGCTGTGTGACATCTGCAAGGAATTGCCCTGGTGGCAGGATGCTGCACTTCACTGCCAGCTCCAAAAAACAGCCCAGGATGAGACCCTTGAAGAAGAATGAGTGAGGAAAATGCTGGCAGTAGGAAATGATGGGACTCTTCAGGGTCTCAGAAGCAAAGGCCAGAGGGTCCTGAAGAAAAAGCAAGTAGCATTCATTTTCTGACAATACCCTACACTGAAAATGTACGCCAGTGCACTAGAGATACAATACATCACTGGTCAACTATTTCATGCCAGCAGATTCGAGAAATTTAAAAGCATCGCCCAATTTTTAATCCCCATACAACTAGACCAAGCAAGACGCTTTAAATGACTCCCCAGGTGGTTTCTAGAATCATCCTAATTTTATCTTCTGTGTCTTCACTTTTGCCCTTTCTACTACCACCAAGTTTGGGGCCAGCATTAATGAGGATAACACCCTCTCAAAAATAAATGCCGTATTCAAAGTGACCACACTACAAATTCCACTTTGTGTGTTATTTGATAAAGACTCTTAGTTTTGGGAGGTTTTTTTTTTTTTTTTCGTGTGTGTGTGTGGGGGGGTGGAGGTGGGGATAACATCATAGATTGAAAGAAAGAAAAAATAGAATGCGAACAGTGTCAAATCCATGGTGGACAGAGAGCACATTCTATGTGAATATGACATTTCTCCATAGATTATGAAAATCTCTCTAGGAAAGGTCACTGAAGATGACTCCCACTTCCACGAGAAGAAAGGCCATGCTGGGAGCTGGAGGGCTGCTGCTCTGGCTCTGACTTCTCTTAACTCAGAGATTGGCTTCTCCACCTTTCACCACTGGAATCACAAAAGACTACCCCCCCCCCCCCGAAGAAAATGGGTGGCATCCCCAGAGGATAAAGATGAAGGGGCTGGAATAGGAGGAGCACCAAGTGATGCTCGCCTTCTTGACAACATCTACCCTAGTCAAGCCATGTCAGGAAGGTGCTGAAAGGGATATGAATGCTTCAGCCACAGCAAGGTCCTACAGGTTCAAGGCAGAAGGGTCATAGGTCAGGCAGAGCAATCATGGTGCTAACAATAACAGTATCTGTATTTGTCCAAAGATGACTGGACGGTGTGAAGGGAACCACATTAAATCCAAGAGGACTCAGATAAAATGATGCTAAGGGTCAGGCTGAATCTAACAACAGTCTGTGATTTGTGGCTATGCCACCACTCTAATTTGCCTCTCTGCAGCTGGTGGCCCATGAAGGTGAGGGGTGTTATTGAGTGTTACACAGGCTTGGCTCGTAGTACAAGCAAGTCACAGCTTTGCTGGCCTGGTCCCTGACTCTGCTGCAGACTGTCCTTTAGAGGGTATCTTCCTTTCTTTTCTTTTCTTTTTTAAAAAAAATACACAAAAATGATCAAACATGGACCAAATATATTTCCAATTCCTTCATTTGTATTTTGTCCCTTGGTTTGCGACAAAAGCATCATTAAGTTTCTGATTTCAAGTCTGTGCTGTTTCATTCTTGTTTGTTTAAAGTCTATCTGGATGCAAGTGTCTTTCTACAAAAACACTATGTCTTGTTTATATAGTATCTATTGTAGACTGTAAACAATAATGGCAGGGCTGTCTTTTTCCCATCACACTTGTAAATATGCCCCGAGGCTAAGCAGCAATAAGCTCCAATAACTAAAATAAATAATGAATTAAGTAAGTGGACTTGTCACTCTTTATGGTGGGTGATTTATCTCTGTGCCAGGGTCACAGCAGAGTGGCAGCCTTTACTTTCTTCTCTTACTTAAATGTTTGCCCTTTCTGAAGCCCCCATGCCTTCATCAGTTGAATCTGAGAATTTTGTTTTCTGGTGTCTCCATGTCCAAACACCATTTGGTTGTTCAAAAAAAAAAAAAAAAAAAAAAAAAAAAACAGCTTGACTACTGAAGAAAAAAAAAATCATTTGTTCTTTTGTCTTCGTTTTATTTTCTTTTAATCTGAACTTTCTTTTGGCACCCTAGCCAGATTGCAGCTTCTAAAAGATATCTAAAAAGGAAGGAAAAATAGAGTAAAGGGGGGAAGAGAGGAGAGAAGGGGAGGGGAGAGGAGGGGAGGAGAGGAGAAGAAACTTGAGTTGTACTCATTGAGCTAAGTGAACTAACTACTTGCTTCAGAATCTGAGTTCCATCCACAAAAACCTACATAAAAAGGCTGGGCATGGTGACACATGCTTGTAATCCCAGAGATGGGGAGGCAGAAACAGATGGATCCCCAAGGTTTGATGGCCAGCCAAACTCGGTGAACTCCAGGCCAGAAAAACACTGGTCTCATAAAAGCAGGATGGATGACTACGATGCTGTTCTCCGACTTCTACACACAAGGACAAATGTGTGCCCCTGTGAATGCACACTCATTCACACTTACACACACGAAAAACAAATATCAATTTACAAGATACAGAATCATTCACTTTGTATATTAGTAAGGGTTCTCAATTCCTTCCTCCACTTTTACAGTTCTACCCCACAGCTACAACGTCTGCCAGGTCCTCAGAGCCCTGACACAACTGGTGTGCTGCTATTTCATAATCTACCCTGTCAGGGACGTGGAAGGACTAGGAAAGCTGCTGGAGCTGATAAAGGTGGCTTTAGAGCCTTGCCAAATGCGACTTTCCCCTGATGATGCCAAATGCACGTCACTCTCATTTTAACATGAGTCGTAGAGGGATGATTAAGCCCATTATCAAAGCAAAGATCCAAGATTGCACAAGAGAATAATTGCCCAGTGCCTAGTGGGGCCATGTGACTCACAGGAAAGAATATGGTCTATGAAATCAGAGACGCCTGGATGTCATTTAGTAGTCAGAGGAGATTGGGCAATTCATTGAATATCTCTAAGGTTTGGTTTCCCCATCTGTCAAGTGGGAATAACAACCTTGTCAGGGTCATTCTGTGTCCTTTACATTTACTGTTTACTCCACCTGCTTGACGGGAACCCAGTGGAGAGTAGCTTTCTCTTTTCTTTGTATTTGGGTAGCAGAAAAGAGACACTGGGCACACATTTCCATTTTCTAGGTTGAGAGTATAAATGGCAAACTGCTTATGGCTGCAGGCAGCCCATATAGAAACCAGCAGATTAGGCAACAGTGCACCAGGGCTGCAGAGTGGAAGCGACCGAGCAAGGTCCTAAGCAGAGCTCGTACATCTCCTTAAATGGCTTTTTACTCATCCAGAGAAAATCTCCAACTCGGATTTAGGAACTCAGAAAAGAAAATCATGTTCAGGATTAGGATTCTCTTTCCTACCACCCAAGAACGAAGCAATCACTCTTTCTGTGTCCGATTGTCGCAGTGTGCTCTCAGATCTAAATTCATTAGCGTCAGGCATTCAGCGATTGGTCACAAGCACTAGCTTCTTCAATGACTTTTGCAAAGCATAAAACAAAAATTTACATTGTTTTTCGTCACTTTTCTGAAACCATGCATTGATTGGTAATATTTCTTGTATCACCTGTGGGTTTTGACATTCGTTCCGACTGTCTTTCATAAAAGAAGTAATCAAAATATTGGCCACAGAAAATAGGTAAATATATGTAGTTTTACATAGAAGCATCCCATCAAAATGAGATAACAGATTCCCAGGTCCACTTCCTTTTACCAAGGAGTTGGCAAGAGTCTATAGATCTCTTGCTGAAAAAGAGCTTGGGAATTTAGGAGGAACAGCCTCCCCACCTGTCAACGTTTGCCTCACGGTCCCTTCACGAAGTCTCCATTTACATTCTACAGAAATGCTGAGGAGGCACAAGAAGAAATCAGCTTGACAGTAATTTCTGTTCTAAAGAAACAACTAATTGTGGTATAGCTGATGTCTTCGCAGAGGCAGGGAGAAGTGGGTTGTGATTTGCAGGACAAAATGACATGTGGCCTCAGCAAGCCACATGATCTTTGGGCCTCAGTTTCTCTACAGATGTAATTATCAGACTAGATCAGATTCAGGATTCTCTTGCTAACTAACATTGCATGTACCGGGGAAAGGGAATGTCTGTCATGGGAGCAAACCTCGTGATACAGGGATGGAGCCTAAACAGGCACTTGGAAAACTTGGAATCTGCCAAACAGTGAAAACCAAGCCTTGATATACTGAACTATGACTTCCATGGCCACGGCATGGGCTATGTCCTCACCGCTCACACGCCTCTGACCTGAACTCAAAATAATTAACACTAGCCTATTTCCTCCTGCTATCTAGAACACGGGTGTCAGCTTCTTCCCACTCTTTGAAGGACTGCTTCCCAGAGACATGGAGAAAGATTAATGGAGAGATGGCCATGGGAGTCTGATACACAGAACTTCAGGCATCATAGAGAGGGAGAAATGGCACGGATGATCAAAGTGGGGGCCACAGCCCTGACCCCTACCTGGGTATTTGCGGTCAGCCCAAATAGGCACTGACTTGGAGGATCTGGAGTGAGGATGTCATTCCGCTCCACCCTAAGAAAGGATGGAACTGTTGCCATGGCAACAGAGGTACTTGAGAGGGACATGAGCAAAGGGAGACTTAAAAAGAAAAAGACAATATGTGGCCTAAACAAAAATGTGACAGTGCAAGGGGTGCTGTAAAGCCTTTATTGCCACTTGTTAAGGAAGACCTGTATAGCTCACTCGTGAGTAATAAGGCGGTCAACCCAAACTCAGGCACTAAAAATTTTACAGCACCCCACATATCATATATATCCAGATAGATAGGGAAACGGCAAGGTAACAAACATAAAGGACCTCCACAGACACACTCACAAACACAAGCAAACACTGGGCCTGATCTTGGCAATGCCATCTTCTAATAGAATCGTTAAATTTACCAATATCCTCAATTTATCGGCTATCAAATTCCACATCTCATCAATTCAGTTCTTAAAAGGTTCAGAAAGCTCAGCTGTAATGAGAGGGAACGCGAGGGTTTCCCGGCCAGGTGCAGAGAGCCAGGATTCCAGGTTCTGGTGCAGCTTCCACAGCTCATTTATTAGTTCACAGCTGGATTAAATGTTCCCTGCTGCCATTAGGGACCATCAAGGTGACTGTCAGAGGCCCCACATGGAGAGATGACTGGAGCCCGTAACAGAGTTAGAGGACCACAAAGTTGCAGGTTCCCTGTCCTTCACCGTGCCCCAAAAACATGCTCTGGGATTATCACTTTGTACACTAACAGTTTGGAGTTAACTCAGAAGACTAGAAGATGCATGTGATGTAAAAGGCACCTGTAAGACACTGCTTTAGAAGAGAATCTTAAGAATAGTTTGAAAGAGAAAGTGACTTCTTCAGTTTCCCTCCAAATCTAGCCAAGTGCAGTTTTATTCATAAAACAGGTGAACTCATTGTACAGGGCTAGGAGTAAGCCTCCCCACAGTGCCCTAAGCAATCTTGTCTTCTGAGTCACCTGAACCAAAACAGGTGCAGAAGGGTGGCTGGCAGAGGCCCACGCTCTATTTACTGTGATTCCCAATTGTTAACTTCCAATTTGTGGTCCCAGCAGGGAGCCAGCTTGGGTACTTTCAGAGGCCTGGTCCTGGACTTCAGAATGAAATGGAAGGGGAAGAAAAATAAGACTTCATGGAGAGATGCTCCAAGCTCATCAAGGAAGTGAGAGGGCTCTCAAGATGAAATGTATTAGTATCACTGTGTCTGTTTAGCCAATTCTAAAGCACAAACATGGGCATCTGCCTGTCTGGCCACTAGAGAAATGCCTTGTCCCCCACAAAAGGTCACAGCAGTCCCCTTTTGGAGTTCAGAAAATGTGAATAGCACAGCTTCCCCATCACACTGACTTCCTACCTCCTGTGGGTGTGCACATACATGTGTGGATGTGCATATGGATGTGTGTATATGTATTTAGACGGCAGAGGTTAATGTCAGGTGTCCTCTTCAATTGCTTTCTGCCATGATTTTTGAGACAGAGCCCATCACTGAACCTAGAGCGCACTGACTGGCTGGCTTGGCTGCCCAGCCAGCCTGGATACCCTTTTGTTTCCTGGACCCCTTAGTACTGGGGCTACAGAGGCACGGAGCCTCGTCTGGCCTTTTTTTTTTTTTTTTTTTTTTTTTATATGGATGTTGGGGGACTGAACCCAGGTTCTAATGCTTGTATGACCATCACCTGACCAACTGATACATCTTCCCAGCCCTGGCTTTCTCTTGAAACTTGGCTTTAAGAGATATGTGATTTCCTTTCCATTCCACATAATGTCCAGGGTCCATTCTTTTGTTTTTAAAATTTATTTATTATGTATATAGTGCTCTGGTCACCAGATCTCATTATAGATGGGTGTGAGCCACCATGTGGTTACTGGGAATTGAATGTCACCACCTCCGATTCTTCAAGGTCTAGATGAGTCCCAACTCCTACCAATCGCACCCAGACACAGGCAACTCCCACTGCCTGGAGCACACAGGGTTTCGGGTGACACAATGGTCAGGCCAAGCAATCGCCAGCCGCGCATCTGTGCCAGCGCACTCAGAAAAATCAATAGGGCGCTTATAATAATCGAAGTTCAACGGCTTTCATTTGTGGAGTGTTAAGTGTGCCAAGGGACTGAGCTAAGGCTCAGGCTATGAAAAGGGACCGTAAGCTATACCTCCTTTAAAAAAATTAGCAAATGGTTCATTTTTCCTGAAAGGGGGAAAAAAAGCATTTTCAATTAGGTGAGTGGCAAGACACATACGCTGAGTGTGTTCCGCTGGAGTTCTAAGTGCTTTTGAAACCCCTCCTGTCAAGGCGTTCGTAATGCAAGATTTAAGATGCCCAATTAATTTTTTCCAGCCACCAGCCAAAAGTAGATGCAGGAGGAGGTTAAAAGCTAAGTGTTTAATTAATATTAAATTTATAAGATTCTCTATCACTGAAAGCATTGTAAAATTGAAAAAGCAGTTAATTTTATGGTTCCTGTGTATTCCTCTGCTTTGATCTTTGATCTATGATATAAAATCACCAACTGTAAAGATTCCCCAGCTTTATTACACCTGTTTAATGGTGAGCAGAAAGGAAGAGAGGGGGAAACCCCAGACTTGGTGGGGAGTTGGTCTTCGATATTTGGTCACTAGCATAGATCAGAAAAGCTGAGCAAGGCAGATGCAGAAAGCAGCCCTTGTCTTGGCAGTGCACACGCCATCTTGTCTGTTCTCGATGCCCACATTTCTAGTATTAAGAAGGGCAAATTGTGGGAGGCTGCCTTTGGCTTAACACAAAACACTAAAGCGAAAGAGATTTAGGTTGGATTGTGAAAGAATTTTCTAAATCTGAGGCTAGTCCAGGCTTACAGGGTGAAACTGAGAACTCAGCAAGAAGTTTTGGAATTAGAGTATATGTCGGCCTTTGGCACCTTTTTGATGATCATCCTTTAAAAAGATCCTCCATCCACTTGGCCATGTGAAGAAACCCAGGCCTAGATAAAGAAAGCTCAGGCCTGGGTGATAGGCCCTCTTCAGCCAGTGGTACTGTTCAAAGCCAGCACTGGTAAAGAAGAGACAGAGAGGGAGGAAGTCCCAGTTAACAGGGAAGGAAGCACACTACAGAATCAATTTTGTTCTGGGAACTAGAGATGTGGGTCAGTGGAGAGTGCTGGCCTAGCCTCCTCACAGGTCCAGCCTGGATGCCCCAGGACTGCATTCCCTGGGTGTGGTTGTGCACACCTGTAATCCCAGCATTTGGGAGGTAGGAGGACCAGAAGTTCAAGGTTATCCTTAACTACACAGCAAGTTTGGCTACATGAATCACCACACACACACACACACACACACACACACGTTTCTACCAAACAAAGGACTCTCATCTATACTAGCTGACACTTTGCTCATCTATATTTTAAAATCTGTGTGTGAGGGTGGGGGTAGGGGTGGGGGTGACACATTTGAAATAAACTCATCATCCACCCTGCAAAAGCATCAAGTACTTAGCTTTGTTTCCCTGCCCCGAACTGGGGTGGCAGGGATGAGGGACTACAGGGGTCTGGCGACAGTGGCCTGGGAATTGGGCAAAACAGACAAGGTTTTCTGTCCGTTCCTTACAAACAACAAGGAGGGGTGCACATCCAGCTCCTGGCCTCCCTCAGTTATGGCTCAGATGCAGAAACAAAGCCCTATTATGCAGAGTAGATTTGGAGAGAGGCTGAAAGAGGGGGAGGGGGAAGGGGATAATTCCTGTGAGGTGTTTTTTCTTTCTTTCTTTCTTTTTTTTTTTTAAACTCCATCAGGGATCTCATTATAATTTCATTATTAGCAGAAAAACCAAATAAGTGGCAAGAAAAAGAATCTCAACTTAATATTAACACACACACACTCAAACACACAAAGATGAAAGGTCCGCCGAACTTCAAAGTGACTGCTAATTTTCCTAGCTTCAAACAAGTCCATGGTGAGGAAGACATTGATAATGAATGTGCTTTTTCCAAGGGCTCACTTATAAACTTTCCCCTTTCCATCTCCCTCCTCAAAATAGGTCCTCAATTTTATTTAGGCTCAAAGAGGAACAGATATAACTGGAGAATTCCGAGGCCTGATGGGATCTGTATTGAGTGCTTTATCAATACAATTGCCAGGGAAAGAGACCAGGGGAGGGGGAAATGAATTATGATGCTCATCTGAAGCCTGAGGATGCTGAAGTCACAGGGGCAAAAGGCACCTCTTCCAGAGGACCTGAGCTTAATTCCCAGCACCAACGTAGTAACTCACAACCATAACTCCAGGTCGGTGGCTCTGACACCCTCTTCTAGCCTCTGTTGGCATTCCCACATACACATGCAAGCAAAACATCTATTGAAAAAAAAATCATTTAAAAAAATTAGAGGCTACATGGAGGGATTTTACAAAGTTTCTGAATCCCAGTCTTAAAAATGAAGACCCAAGTGTGGAAAGTGCCCATCGGGGGAGTTGAAGGAAGGCAGGACACAAACAAAAACACTACCGAGCAAACTTATGTAAAAACTGTTTTGTTTTTGTTTTTGTTTTAAATCTGCTGTACTCAAAATGAGCTTTCAGGTAGATCTCCCTGGAACATTCTAAAAGAGACACCTGTGCCTGCCCTTCAGAAGACGAATTTCCAAGCCAGGCGGTGGTGCTTCATGCCTTTAATCACAGCACTCAGGAGGCAGAAGCAGGCAGATCTTTGTGAGCTATGAGTTCAAGGCAAGCCTGGTCTATAAGAGCTAGCTCCAGCACAGGCTACAAAGCTATAGAGAAACCCTGTCTCAAAACCGCACCCCTCCCCCCCCAAAAAAAAGACGAATTTCTTCACTATCCGAGGAATTAGCACAGGTATGGATGGTGGCCATGTTGAAATAAAGACATCAAAAGGTCTCAAATGTCAAGAGGGCATAATTTAGTAAGTGGAATGACAGACAGTTGTTCTTTATTTTAAAAACAAATCCTTTAAGGTAACAAGGTAAAGGGAGAGGAGCTAAAGTCCCTGCTGTGGGATGAGGGACCCCTGTCCCAGGTCCGTGTCCCAGGGCTGTATTAGAAGGAGTCACCTTAGAGAACCTGAAGCGAAGGAAGGCTGCCCAGAACTGGGTCAGACACAGGACTAGTGCTTAGTAAACATTTAAAGCAACACAGAGGTCTCCTCTGATGGGCTGGGTACACTGCTGAGAAGACTAGCCAGGAAGACGTGACAAGTGGACCTGCTGCCGATAAGCTGATAAAATACATTTCTCCCTTTGGGTCTGTAACTACCTTTATCCATCAGGGAGCCGAACACTTTCCCCACTGAGAGTCCAGGCCTCTGAAAGCTTTGCTAGGTGCTCAACAGTGAGCCAACTGCTAGGTCATTTTAACTACAGGAAAAAGAAAACGGGAAGAGCAAGCTAGTAACCAGAGCCGAAGCCCCCAAGCAATACCATCCAGGCACTGCACTGTTCAGGTTTCTTCATGACAGGGCCCAGGATAGCATCCTTTCCCTGAAAACGTCTGGATCCTGGGGGTGGGGTTCCTACTCTATGGAAATAGATCTCCAAATTTATTTTTATGTTTTTTAAAAAAGTAAGTGAAGTACTTAGCGAACAACACTGTGAAAACTCCCCAATACACACTATCTAGAATTTTAAATCACAGTCTAAAGTAAAAGCGACGTGCTATTTTTTTTCTTTTTTTGTTTGATTTTCAAGACAAGGTTTCTCTGTAGCTCTGGAACCAGTCTTGGAACAAGCTCTTGTAGACCAGGCTAGCCTCAAACTCACAGAGATCCACCTGCCTCTGCCTCCTAAATCCTAAGATTAAAGGTGTGCGCCACCACCATCCAACTTTTTTTCTTCCTTTCTCTCTCTTTGATGGAGGAAGGTCATTGGTTAAAAAATAAACTGCTTGGCCCTCATAAGTTAGAACATAGGTGGGTGGACTAAACAGAACAGAATGCTGGGAGGAAGAGGAAGTGAGCTCAGACTCGATAGCTCTCCTCTCTGGGGCAGATGCGATGAAGCACCAATCCAGGATGGACGTAGGCTAGAATCTTCCCGGTAAGCGCACCTTGGGGTGCTACACAGATTATTAGAAATGGGCTAGTCCAGGTGTGAGAGTTAGCCGAGAAGAGGCTAGATATAATGGGCCAAGCAGTGTTTAAAAGAATACAGTTTGTGTGTTGTTATTTCAGGGCATAAGCTAGCCAGGCTACCAGGAGCTGGGGCGGCAGGAACGCAGCCCGCAGCTCCCACAACATCTCTCTCTTTCCTTTTTTCCTTTTTTCTCTTTTTTTAAATAAGCAGCTCTGATGGCAATAGGTTAGGGAGAGGTCCCTAATCTCTGTGACTGTGGCATCTCCTTCACAATATCAAAAATTAACAAGGACTACTACAAAAAAAAAAAAAGAATCATTGCAGTTTTAGCTTCCACTGATGGATAAAGATACACGTGAAAACAAAGTGGACAGGAAAGGAGAAATCTGCCTTTTACATGTAAAGATGCTTTTCATCAACTACAACAGCATTTCACACATTCAAAGAATTTTAGGAGGCATAATTATCTGTATGTTTGCATGTGTGTGCATGCATATCTTCATGTGTGCATGGCATTATTACAATGCTGGGTGCATGCATAGATTTCCCAAATCTTCCCAGCAACGCCACCACCACCAGGGTCCCCATCGCAGGAACAATTCAGTGTGGAGGAGTATCTGTCTTTAACTAATTCATTCACTGAGAGAATATGACATTCAAACAGCTGACTGATTTTACACACATCACTCCTTGGTTCAGTCCCACCAACAAGATCCCAATGTTGATAGACACAATCCTGATTAGTTCCCAGTTCACATAGTCTTGATTGCTGGTTTATAACACAATAAAATCCCCTTCTGGCGCAAGAACCTATCTTCTGCATGTACATCTTCTATTACAAATCACAAGTATGGATATTGTGGGGAACAGCATAATCAAAATAACATTTCGAACAAAGATACATGAGTGTGATCAATGGGAAGGAAAGCGATTGCTTAAGAAACATTGGGAAATAATCCTTTGGCTACAGACAGCCCTGTGGTTTTAGAACAGTGGACGGATGATAAGGAAACGGCATTACCCATAAGAAAGATTGACCCCTGCCTAAAGGCACACACGGACATTCACATCCCAATCCACACCCCCTCCTTCTACCTTCCTGTCTGAGACCCACTCATCCATTCTGAGCTCCTGTTTGTCTGAGGCCACATGCAACTGGATTTGTCAAGTCCCCTTTTAACAACTTGTTGTCACAGTCCATTACCAAATTGCATATAGTTATATATTCCACTAATTAGGCTTCTAAAATATCATTAACATGTCTCTTGATCATTAGCATAACGTATGAGGCGTCCTCGTCAGGCACGACTCGAGTTTGTTAACGTGGTAATGAAAGGCACAAGGCAGGCTCAGCAGGAACCAAGAGGCATGGAGAAGTGGGGAACACAGGGGCACCAAGACTCCACGCCACAAAGGTACAGACAGTGATGGGACAAAGGCAGGCACAGGAGTAAGAAACGAAACCTGAAGTGTTCCACTCCAAGGGGGCATCAGCAAGCCAGTGATGTTGGAATCCACACGGGTGCTTGGCATAAAGGTGAATCCTAAGGCTTCATCCTACCTTTAAAGGACCTGGAGCCTAGAAGGCTCTCACCTTGCCCAAGCAGAAGAAACCTCTAAATTTTCCTGGACAAGAGAATGACATAAAAAAATCTTTCCAGAGACTTAAATCATGAATGAATCAGGTGTTCCAATACTGGTTTACCTCCTCTTCATTCTCAGGTACAGCCACTACTGCATGCCATTAGAACTACTTGGAGTAACTTTCTTGTAGTCCTCAGGAGGGCCTTCATTAGCACCGTCTCTGAGACTTCTGCCCCCATTCTGTGTGTGTGTGTGTGTGTGTGTGTGAGAGAGAGAGAGAGAGAGAGAGAGAGAGAGAGAGAGAGAGAGAGAGAGAGTATGAATCACAGATGATAGTGATGTATGTAATGGGACAAGACTTACTTCCAGAGATCATGGATATATATGTGCAGAGAAGAGGAGAGAGAGGCCATTAAAGAAATAGAATAAGACAGCAACTTTATATGTACACGTACGTACAGTATCAGGCACATGCGAGCATATACCAGGTATGTGGCTTGAGGGCTGTGGTTTCAAATTGCTACCTAGACTGTATTTCCTAATTCAGAGAGATGTGTCTACTTGTGATGGATAGGATCAATAGGGAAAGAAGAAAATAAAGTATTTGACTGGGCCAAGTTGTGAGCTAACAGGCCTTATCCTATGACTTAATGTGTTAAGGCTATGCCACCAGGGCTCATAGTTGAATCCTAGCTGTTTCTCTAGATCAGCGTCCATGGGAGGAAGTGACTTCTCATTCTTGGGGAACATGGATGGAGGTCAACGGTAGAAAACAGCAACAAAAAAGCATTTCCTATTAGCAGAATCAGGAGACATCCCCTGTGAGCCTCAAGTACAATGCTTGTATTCCAGAGCCACAGAACCTTTTCCAACCATGTACGTTCTCCACCCTTTTCTCAAGGGAATTGAGATATCCCCAAGGCCTAGGGTGAACTCTGAATCCTGAATGGGATTCATCACGACAAGAAGAGAGAATGGGCACCAGAAAGATGGTCTCATTTCATCATTATTCCCATTCAGACAGCCTGTGGCATGGGCAGCTAGAACCCTATAGCACAACCTGTAAGAAGCTAGGGTTTGCCCAGAGCCCAGCACCACAGAGCACTCCCAAGGAGTCCCTTGCAAAGCTCTCTCACCCCATTAGACAGATGAAGCTCACCGTGGATTCTGAGAAGCTAATTCTCTTCTGCCATTGGAGAAAAGAAAGTGAAGGCAAAGAAAAACAAAGAGAAAGGATTTAAAAAAAAAACTGGGAAAAATATCTAAACTCAAAACCTTAAGTTGGTAATGACCAAAGTAATCAAACATTCAGTACCCCATCCTGTACCAGACCCATCTTTGGACTACGGGGATACAGTTAGAGACAATAACCTAACTCATGTTGGTGGGCAAGGTGGTGGGACAGGAAGAAGAGATAAAGGCACAGGTGTATCCATCCACAAATGACACCTGCGAGCAAGTGTATGAACTCATACAAACTAAAGGCTTGGTTAGTAGGGTTACTTGCAAACTGACAGAATTTCCTTGCATTTGGAAGCAGACAATACTCAGAACTCAGTAGAATTATACTAACAATAGTCTCAGTCTCCGAGGCCCACTTTAAACAAATGCCCTGGGTCCCTGCAGTGTGGGTCTTTACAATGGGTGTTCTTGAAGGACCTGAACGCAGCTAGTTTCCTAAAGCAGCTTGTGTGTGTTTTGTGAGAACTGGCCAGTTTTCACCACGTTTATTTCATAAACTCTGACTTAGAAATGACACAAAAGCAAACTTTCTCCACATCTCTACAACTAGGGTCACAAACTAAACATCAGTAAAAACAGATAGTGATATTCTATTTAGGTTTTTATGGTTTTTGTCTTTAAGGAGGTTTACTTGTTATGGAAGAACAGAAGCGGGGATAGAGACATCCCTACATCTCTGAGCTAGAGTAATGGTTCCACCTGCCCTTCTGTAAGTGGTATGAGACAGATGCTCTCTCTCCCCCTTGTCCACCCTCATTGCACTGCTCTCAACCAGCACATGATAGAAAGGATGCAGATGATCCAGAATGTACCTACCGGCAGACTATAATAAACTATAACACCGATAAGACAATCTTAGAATACCTCATGGATTGGGACAGAGTGGCCTTTGCAGGCTGGGTCTGCAAAATAGCTCAGGGGGTAAAAACACTTACTGTGCCAGCCTGCCCTTCTGAGTGTGATTCCTAGATCCCACTATGGAAGAAGAGAACCAGTTTCCAAAAGTTATCCACTGATCTCCACGTGTGCCATATGTACTGTGGCACATGTGTATCTACACTCACATGTGCATACAAAATAATAAATAAAAAAAGCTTAAACGCTTTTAAAAGTGATCTGGCTGGGTGTGGTATAAACAGAGACTGCACATTGGTTTCTTGGCTGCCCAGACCTGAATAATCACACAGAAACTGTATTAATTACAACACTGTTTGGCCAATAGCTTAGGCATATTCCTAGCTAGCTCTTACATCTTAAATTAATTCATTTCTATTAGTCTATGTATCACCACAAGGCTGTGGCCTACTGATAAAGTTCCAGCATCTGTCTCCTTTGGCAGCTACATGGTGTCTACCTGACTCTGCCTTATTTTTCTCTGCATTCAGCTTAGTTTTCTCCACCTAGCTCTATTCTGCCCTGACACAGGCCAAAGCAGCTTCTTCATTAACCAACGGTAATAAAACACATTCATAGCATACAGAGGGGAATTCCACATCAGTGTGGTGATAGATGCCCTTAATCCCAGCACTCAAGGAGTAGAGGAGATGATGAATCTTTGTGAGTTTGAGGTCAGCCTGGTCTACATAGTGAGTTCTAAGTTAGTCAAGTGTCTAGGGTAAGAACCTGTCTCAAAAAAGAAAGGGGGAGATTTAAAAACTGACACACAGCGAAGCTTAAAAAGATGTCTGCAGAGCAGGAGGGAAGGATTGGTGCACAGAACAGGCTATAAAGCCCCAATGCTACCAAACTTTGACAGAGGCACCCCTAGCTGAGAAAACTTCCTTGCCCTCCTTTGGGATTCCAGGCAAGGTTGTCTTGCTTTAACTGGGAACACCTGGAAGATGCACAGACCACCTTCTGTTAGTCCTTTTGGTGATGAGAATGGCATGGACAAAGAAGGTGCACCTAAGTGCCTTTCTAGAGGGTGGGCATAGCTTGCATGAGAATAGGGAAGAACATGTCGTATATAAGAGGTGAACTGTTCTTTCTATAAATGGGAGCAGGGAGAATCCATACCAAGGATGAAGACTGAGTAGGAGTCCATGTGTCAAGAGCTTCATGAAGAACCAGTACCTGGTCCTAAGCGGCTGCTCCTTCAGGGTCTCACCCACTCCTAGAACACTGTCCTCAGATTCCACTCATGGTCCCAGGAGCCAAATAACCAGTAAGTTGCTGTTGAAAGATGCTGTGAAATAGCTCTGACAGAGTTCAGGGAAGCTTCCAAATAGCCTTCCCTTAACAGTCTTTTCCTCCGTGCCAAGTTGGTGCAGGGAGGGCCCTATACTCCCGCCCATGGTTTGGCTCTGGGTTTGGGAACATGGAGGAGTCAAGAAGCTGATCAGGCTGACAGAAGACATCAAATGTACATATGTACCAAGCCTGGGAGTTAAAAGGTGCTTTTTTGGGGGAGTCAGCACCAAATATACAATCTGGTGCTGATGCCAAAAGCTATCCAGGTTCCCATGAGTTCACTTCTTTCTCCAGCTCTGGCCGAACCCTAACTTTCCCGCTTCCACTTAATTATCCTTGATCATTTTACCCTTTCCCATCCTCTCTGCTCACTACCTCTCCACTTCATCTGAATCCCATTGGAGATACCTAGGAGCTAAATATAAACCGATGGCCAATTAAAAGGCAAGTGCTTTGTGTTAAAAGCCAGAACATTCAATATTCATAATTAGGTACCTTTCAAAATGGATGAAGAACAATACAAATCTATAGCTGGGCTAATCAGGGCACCTCTATCCTATAACACAACCAACACCCATTCAGCTGACTGCTGGGACCCACCTGCTAGCTCCTCGGCAGACTCGGCACTCAATAAATATTAGAGATGTAAAAGACCAAGGAGTTCCTAATGTGTTTATTTCATTATAATGAATTCTTCAGGCAAGTGAGAGGGTTACTGAAGCAGAGCTCAGTTAAAAACCCCAGCTGAATTTGGCAGCCCTACCGCTCTTTGGCGTAGCATCTAAGTATTACTGAGGGATAGAGCACGGAGATTGCTCACTTGGGTACAATTTTTCAAGAAAGGAGAAAGTAAAAACTTCCCCCCCCCCGTGTTCTTTTCATTTATTTTCTAAATTATAAGATAGCCAGATTGGCACTGGATCTATAGAATGGAAGGAAAATAGAAGAGAAAGTATGCAGTGGGGCAGAAGGCAGCTCTTCTCGAGGTTCAAGTGCATCTGATCCTTCTTCAGCCCTCAATGTCCTCAAGAAAAGGCTGGGTTTCTCCCGTCCCTGATGAGAACCTGCTCTCTGTATCAAAGTCAACTTAGAGTCTGTTCTTTAAACCTGTAAGTAGTGCTATTACATGTTTGTTAGTAATGCGGTCAAATCTTTTCCTTTTTTTGGGGGGGGGGGGTGTATGAAGGTTTAATCTTTTTCAGAGAGTTAAGACAAGATTACTTTATAAATGGACAGTAATGGAAGGAAATGACACCATTCACCTCACAAAGGCCTTCCAAAGAATCAACGCACTAAGATTCCTGCTGCCAGCCAAGTGTACTGTCCACTGGGAGGCAGCATAGTCTGCCAGAAACAGAAATGGGACAGAGCTGGAAGATCTGGGTTCTAGTCCCTGCAGGATCCATTGCTCTCTTGACAAGTGTACTATGGCCAGCCACCGAATACTGATGAAAAATTAGGGCAGAAAAAAAGAACACGAAACAAGAGATGCCAAAGCATTAAAGTGGTAGAGATCCCAGGCTGCAGAAAGGTGATAAACATATATTCAGAAATGTGAACTCCATAACTTTCCCGCAATGGGAAAAGCAGCTCTATTGCAGACATTTAATATAACCAAAACAAAACGAATACAATTGGCCATCCACATTTGCCAATTCTTAACAGAATTACCAATCACAGATTGAAAATATTTAAAAGAAGACTGTGTCTGCCAAATACACAGGATTTTTGTTGTTTGTCTGTCTGTCATTGCTTTTTAAACAATACAACCAACTATCAATATATACGGCATCTTCATTGGTCTTTTTCTTTTCTGGTATAGTAAAATTGATATTATTTAAAGTCTATGGGAGTGAGCATATTGTTATATGCAAATGTATGCCATTATGTAAAAATAACTTTAGCAACCCCAGAGATTGGATACTGTGGAAGACCCAGGGGCTCCTGGAATCAGCACAGAGGTAGGATCACACACACTTAAACAGTATTTTCTAAAGTATGTAAATTCTGAAAAATGGTGCTACACCCATCCATCTGGGAGATTTATAATACAGTAACAATATTAATAATATTAATAATCTTAGAGATATTAATATATTAACTCAGGAAAGGCTGTGGTTAAGAAAACCCATTAATTCATAAACTCACATGACAACGGTCTCTGCTTTCACCCAAAAACTAAGCACGCACACACACTAAGTAAATGTTATTTAAAGTTATTTTTTTAAATAGCAACAATGCCTAGTTTCAAACTGGAAAATTAGCGTCATTGAAGCACTGGTCAAGGTCTTGGGGTGTAAGGGTGGTCATGTGGCTCTTGCATTCTAGACAATGCTCTCCTCATTCCCTCTGATGATTAGCAGCGTGAGGCAGCTGGTCAAGGCGAAAGGTTAATTCTGTGGCCCTGAATCTCAGCCCACTGAACAGACTCCTTAGGGGGCTGGACCTCCTCACCTGGTTCTCATTAGCTCTACCCACGTGAGCTCAGGAGCCACGAACAAGAGGGTCTTAGCTACCATATCAGAGGGAACAAGACACGTAACATCCACGCACATAACCAACTGACTCCAGCTTGCATGTTTAAGGAGTTACAAAGAAATTTTAATGAAGTTAGACTATTTCATCCTATCAGGAAAGGCAGACTCAGGAGGTTTTATGACTATGCCCTTGGAACCCAGTCTCCAAGAGAACCAAATCATGGGTCCATCTCTTAATAGCAATATGATCTTGAGCAGATTCCTCAAAAGGTCTTGATGAGAATTCTGGGAAATGACCCATGTCAGTGAGTTTCGCTGTGCCTACTACATGATAAAGAGCAATAAATATTAATAGTTATCCATTTATTTACTTACTTATTTAATTTATTTATTGGGACTGGACATTGGATTTCAGGGTCTTCTTTCTACATGTTCCCTAAACTTTTCTCCCACTGATTTGCAACATATTCTTCTTTCCATTTGATATTTTGAAAGAAGATCTTGCTGAGCTGCTTAGACTAGACTAGCCTTTGCTCTATAGCACAGGTAATCCTTGAATGTATCAATCCCGCTGCCTCAGCCTCCCACATAGCAAGGATTACCAGTCTGTGGGCCAGGCCTGACTATGTTGCTACATTTCAAAGAATCAGATTATCTCAAGAACATAATACCCACTCGAACCAGCATCAGCAAAATGTTAGCCTTTTTCTCTTATATTGTTTTGATTTTGTAAATTCATAAGAAAAGTAGAAAAGAAGAAAAAAAAACATGCTTCTTAAATCTTCATGGAAAATCTCAGTGTGAGGCTGAGATGACCTTGGTTGGGTTTCTGTCCTTAGAAGAGGTTTCTAAGTTAAGAACTCCAATCTCTGTAAAACATGATTTAGCTAACTAAACTCAATTTACTGGCACACTCCCAGGAATACATTTCTCAGGGGAGATACACCCAACACAGCACTTAATCCTTGCGCGGTAATATTGTGTGGCCTAGTTTTTCATATCAAAACCACAATACAGATCAGAAAGTGGGGTTTCAGGTCACACATCAGAGAAGGCAGATGAAGAAGAGTAAAGAAAAAGCCCTGGAGACAAAAAAACCTCAGCAAGCTCCAGATAACACCAGAGGACCGAAAGGACACAGGCAAGAATGGCATGCCTTTCCCCTCGGCACCGCTGGCCACATCAGAGACTGCCAGACGTGTTCATACACGAAGGCGGCCCCAGATCCAGATCTGCAGTCACTTGAAAGCTAGCAGGAGACTCCCAGCAGCAGCTCCACAAGGCCTGTATGGGAAGAGTCAGATGTCTTCATCTCAACCCATGGGCTCTCATCTTTGAAGATTGCCATGGTGACCACCTGGAAATCACCTAAGTATCCAATACTCATACTCTTTGTCTCCCCAGACTCCAAATCCCAAAGCCAAGTGTTCTAACCATGGAAGAAAGTCTTGTAGGCACTCCCTCTCTCCCTCCCACTCCCACCCACAACTCTCCTCTGGTGACAGGCCATCTGTAACTGTCTCTTGGGTTTTATTTAGTTGTGGTGTACACAATCCAATGCTGTTATGGCTAACAGAGTCCTTGCCCAGAACACACATACACACACACACACACACACACACACACACACACACACACACACACGTTCGTCTAGTTTCTTTGACCATGTCTAGTGATGGTTGTGTGGGGTCACCACATCGATCCAATCAATGCCGGAACAGCTGGCTCTTAATAACACTGGATTAAACAAATTGATCACAGAAAGGTCAATTTGGTACCTAACATTTAGAAAGTGGGAATCTGAGCACTTGGCATCTACCGGGGTCCAATGGCACATAAGGTCAGGAATCATACTCCCGGGCAGAGGTCCTCACTTGAAAGAAAGAAACGGTGGTAAAGAAAAATACAGTCATAAAAAAATAAAAATAAAATAAAATAAAAAGAGAAAAATACAGTCATAGCTTTAGTATGTTTATATCTGCTCGCATGAGAAAAGCTGAACTAGGGACAAAGATAGTGTATTCAGTGTTTTTAAAAAAAATCAAAGATGTAGAAGTAGAAACACCGCATTCATTAAGACCAAGGTAACACTTGTTAGCCAATAAAAGGAACAGGATCCAACCCCGCACATTTCTCTTACAGTCAGAGACAGGCTACCAGTTAGAAAGAATTGTGTCCACACATGTCCTCTGACCTCCTGAGAAATGAAAACTCTTGAGACATCTTCTCTATGCAGGAATGAAGGCCGGAGCAGGAGAGGCTCACAGTCCACCTGACATGGCATACAAAGCCAGCCTGCTCCTACAGTTGGCTCTGCCCCTGGAAACCTGCATGTCATTACCATGTGTTCTGCGAGAAGCCAGGCTGAATGCTGTAAAACGTGTGGAGCCCATGTTTTATGAGCTGCTTCCACAGTTCAGAGGGTGAAAACAGCAGAGGGAAGTGGGATCGCAGACCCATCATCGGCCAGTTGGCAGATATCAAGATCCAGGCAGGAATGCAGCCAATGCTGCAAGTCACATGTCAACAGAAACAGAGGGAATGGGGGCGGGGCAAACACAGGAGGAAGAAGCAAGAGAGATGGGGGTCCAAGTTGGAAGCAAAGGGAGGTGTCTGTGGGCTGACCAGCTGCCGTGAACCCTGGGCATAGCAAGGATCACAGCTACTTAGGGAAAGAGCTGCCCAGTGTCCTCGCATTGGGCTCCTGAGCCTCTGCCATCATTGGAGGTGAGTCCTTGGTCAGGTCACATTACACTGTAAGAATGAGAAGGGTTGAACCACTGTTGTGTAAAAACCAATCCGTTTCCACACTACTTTTACGTATTTACACACACACACGAGAGAGAGAGGGGGGGGAGGGAGAGGGAGAGGAGAGAAGGGGACACACACACACACACACACACAATGTAGAATATCTTAATTCTAGGAATAAGAGAATTGTCTGTATGCTGCTAGGAATGGAATCCACTATGCCTGGCTTCAGATCAGACATCCCACCCAGACTGCTAACTCTTGAGAATGGGTCAGGTCAGGGGTTCTACTTAGGTCCTATTTTACAAGCAGGGCACTGAAGTCTAAAAGGTCCTCTGTGGATCACCCTGGGCATTCCAAGTGCTTTAGGGTCCATCTTGTGGCAGTCCCCAGGCTTAAATGGGGGTGTGCTTTAGGGAAATCTTGCCTTCCAGTCAAAATTGGTCAAGTCCTAAAGTGGAGTTTGAGTTCCGCATTTCTTCTCTGGAAACAGGAGGTGGAAATCTGTAATGTGCTCATCAAACGTGGATACTAGTTTATTTGTTGGGGAAAAAAAAAGACAAAACACAAAAACAAAAACAACCACATAACATGAACTAGGTAGCAGGCACTGTGCTGGCAGCTGGGCTCGCCCACACACAGATGATAAGAACACAGTGTGCACACCTTGGGACGGAGACACACAGACCATGCTCTGGGGATCTCGGGATGAGCCTGGGGGTGGGGGCTGGGGTTGGGAGAGTTAAGAATAGCTTTACTGCAGCCTTGACATTTGAGCTGGTAGCTGAAGGAGCACAGCTTGCCAGGCTGCACAGAGCAGAGGGACCGCATTCAAAGTAAAGGACACAGTGCGCGGGCTGAGTCCACAAAGGGTGTGACCTGCTCCCAGAAGGGTGACAGGTTCAAAGCGATGGGTTTTTGGCTCCAGTCCAGCCTGCTGTTTGAAATACATATCTAAGCATTGACCCTGACGGCTTGCCTACACATATGGTTACAAAATATTATGAATCAAAATGTTAACCATAAGGCTTGAATGAGGGCCACCTACATCTTTTGGATACACACTGCTGAGAAACAAGACTTTTAAAAAGGAAAGCACATGCAATTCGCTTTTTTCCCCTACTATTTGCATTTCCTTAAGGTAGGAAGAAAACTTGCTTGAACTATTATCTATGTATCTATATACACATAGATGTACATTGAAAGATTTGTTTGTTTTTGGTTTTCGAGACAGGGTTTCTCGGTCTAGCCCTAGCTATACTGGAACTGGCTTTGTAGACCAGGTTGGCCTTGAACTCACAGAGATCTGCCTCCCAAAAACTCAGATTAAAGGCCTTAGCCACTACTGCTGGGGGAAAGATTTCTTTAAGGAAAATCTCATGCAGTATTTCCTCTGTGCCAAGCACTGCTGTATCCACACTGTGTATATTAGATACATTTGATCTACCCAGCATTCCTGTAAGGTAAGTGAGTCTTTCTTGTTCCTCATACCTAACTCATCAAGCAGAAAGAGTTCAAATAACTTGCCAGAGTTAATCAGCCAGTTAACAGCAGGGTCAGGACTAAAATGAAGCAAGACTCTGTCCCCAGTGTTCCTCACTACCAAGTTCAACCACCTCTCATGAGACACTGTCACTTCTAGGAAGGAAGACCCCGACAGAGATGGAGGTTCCATCCCCTTTCTTGTCTCTTGTTTCCCCCATGTTTGTGCTCCTGGTGAACGCTATACAGACATTTTGATTCAAAAGAAACTAACGGTAAGCCATAAACATGGTACTGGCCACAGAAATGCCGCAGGCGGCTGATAGAAGCGAGGATGAGGAGGCCACCGTCCAGAAGCACTGGACTCACCACAGGGGAAGACACTCCTCGGGGCCCCTTTCATCCCCAGTTAAGAGGAACTCCTCCTACAGCCACTGAGGAAATAGGCCAGGAACCAGGACCGCAGCAAGGGAGCACTATGAGGGGCAGCTCTCGAGGCTCCCTCCAGCAGCAATGCAAACAGTGGGTGGCAGTGAAGGAGGACCTCCTTCTCACCCACACCACTGTGATCAAGACACCCCTCAACCCCGCCCTGCCCCTCTCTTCCACCATCTTTAACTAGGAACCCATATATTATACTACGCCATGGTTCATTTCAGCAAAAATCAACTACCATTCTTCTAACTTGGGTGTGGGGGGGGGTTAAAAATTCCCTCATTGAGATGCTGAAAAAAGTAACATGACATCATGTTGCCTGTGTCAGGTTTATAAATGGGCCAGGGGGAGGCTGGGGTGTAACTCGACACTATCAAAACACTGGCCCTGCTAGAAGAAAGCAAGCCATTGTTGGAGGCTGTCAGCTCTCCTCTGGCTGGAGGTAAAGTGAGATTCAAGAAACATTAGCAGGAGGCCAGGCACAGTGCAGGCCCTGACTCCCATGTCTGTTAGAGAATCAGGCAGGCCCAGGTCCCCACTTCCTGTGGGGTATGTCACCCCTGGTTTTATTCTCCTAAGTAATTTTTATGCCATACCTCAAAGCAAAGGAATGCTTAACCCAAGGACAAGAAAGTCCAGGGCACTTTTTAAATTTCTTGAAACTTCCCAAAGCAGACAGCAGGGAGGGGACCGAGCCCCAGTGACTATGTGCAGGATCTCAATTTTATTTTAAAGACAGAAAAAGGATAGATAGACCCACCTCAATAAAGGGTAAAGTGAACCCCCAATCATACAACAATAACAAGAAACAAAATTCTGAAAACTTAAAAGAAAGTTTCAAAGTCAATGACTGCGGGGCGGGGGGGGGGTGGAGGTGGGGGCAGGAATCAGGGGACAAGGGACAGAATATGGCGTGTGTTATGGAGCTGGGACAGACACAGACGAGCCAAAGGACAAAGTGTTGGCACAAAGAATAAAAACATTTTCATGCACAAAAGGAGAAAGGAAAGGATTTATGGTGAGCGAAACTTCAGAAAATAAAAAGCTAGACAACTGGAAGCCAGCCTGACTGGAGACACAATTCATTTTGCTGGACACACATTTAATTTGATTTTTCTCTTTTCTCCCTATCCCCATCTCCCAGCTCAGACTTGAAGGGAAGAAGAACATGCAAACAGGCCCTCCCAGGTCCAATGTGCGCAGATAAATTTGGCAAAGAGAGCCAGGCGGGTTTGGCCAGCCAGCTAGTCCTCCTCAAGGGAGATGCCACTTCTGTGATCACTGAGGATGACGGGCCTGACTGAGGTCAGAAAACACAGGGACACAGCATGGAACTGGTAGTGGGTAGCTCTTCTGGTATTCTGCTTGCTTGTATCCACCCAATTGTAATCCAATCATCACTCCACAAGGACCTTAACTTCTCAAAACAGCTCTCTCCACCCACCCCTCATGCCTCCCGGGGCTTAATTCACCAGCAATTAAGAAAGCAGCCATACAGACCACTGGGTTCCTAGTTGCTAACTGCCGCTTTTATGTTAACCCCACCACATCGTCTTTGAAACAAAACAAGGACCCCTGGACTAAAGTAGAATGGTGCCCCATGGCCCAAGTGCACTATGCCTCAAAAGGCTTTCCCACAGAGCCCCTGGAATCAGCCCCTCCATGCTTCAAAGAAGACACAGGAGGGCCCCCTGGACCACCCTCCAAGCTCAGAGCTTACTTGTCCCCTCACAATTCCAGTCCCCTGAGTCTTTTTCTCTGTAGCTGGGAGTGTTCTTGGCGCCAAGTGTGCTCATTAGAGATGGTGCTGAGCAGGCGCACAGGGATCCAGAAGACAGAAGAGGAGGTGGCCAGCCTCGGTACCAAATCTCACAAACAAGGGAGCTAGCTATCCATGGAAAAAAGACTGGGCTCTTGAACTTGTACCCATGAACTTGCACCATGTCTTTGGCTGAATGAGTTTCTGGAGCAGAGACTGTCCGGTGTCTCTACCACTAGCTTAGAAGCCTTTGCCCAACCAGTCACAGGGTATCTCTTTATACAATCACCAAATAGGGTTAGGTCTCCATGTCTTCCTTTTTCTTCCCTGCCCCAAACTCCAGTGAAACACAGTCAAGGAACCATGGAGGGTCTAACATAACCCACATGACTCTCGCTAATGCAACGGAGGAGGAGTAGTCGCCAGACACTTGGAGCAGCTGGGAACCTAGGGAATCTGGAGTGTGTGAGGAGCATGCAGGAGTGCGCATGTGTGGTAGGATGAGCCATGGGGAAGGGGTGAGGTTCCAAGGAGAAGGGAAAGAGGCCACGCAAACAGTCCTTTCAGGAATTTGCCTACACAGTTTGTGTTTGGTGCATGTGTCCTGCCTGCTACCTGTCCCCTAAATGTTCATGCCTACCATTGATAAGAGTAAAGTACTGGTGCGATAAAGAAACAAACAAACAGATAAATAAATAAATAAAATCTCCTAACATTAAGGAGCATGTCAGGGAGTAGTAGCCTTCACACTCATAGAGACTTGGGCTCTTCTCTCTCTCTCTCTCAGGGGACAAGAAGGAAAAGTTGGCGCTAAGAGAAGTCTCATGAGCGCTCTGACACCTTGGGTCTTAAATTTATTTTCTCATTAATGAATTGGGGGGGGATATTGTTTGAAGAGATGTCTGTTTTATATCAATTCTCCTCCTGCTTTTTTGCTCCAGACAGTGGAGCTCCGAGGAGACCAAGAACAGATGTTTTGTATTTCAGGAAAAAGCAGTCTCCCCCAATTCCTGAAAGATTCCTGGAATTCCTATACTTAACAGAAATTAGCTACAGAGAAAAAATAATCATGAATTAGGAGACCACGGTGCCTCTGGGAGCTGATGGCTTCTCTCCCTCCTCCCAGCAAGCTTTCAGCACCCTAAATCCTCTGCCTGCTGTCCACTGGGTTCCATGCAAAACCCCAGTGTAGCCAGCGCTGCTTGCAGCTACCGAGGAGTTTCGCCATATTTTGTAGGGATGAGGATTTCTTCAGCCATGATTTCCAAGAGTTGAAGCAGGAGTCAGCCTGAGCTCTAATCTGGGCTCCGTCTTTTGCTCTGCTGACCAGTTCAACAAGAGGCAAACCCATGACCTCATTCACCCAAGAGACACAAGAACATTTAATCATGTTTCTTGCTGCACTCATATAGAGATACAAGTGCCCACTAGTAAGCGAGATACTTAGAGAACTACCAAGTCCATCCTATTAAAATCATTAACAACCGCTGTTCTATTAGCAAGATGTGGCACTAACCATTTCACTACTGCGCATGTGGTGGGTGACATTAGCTACCCACCACACTGAGCTATAGCCTCAGCTGTAGCCTCCCAGCCTGCTCACCCAATGTGAGGTCCTTTTCCATTCCTTATAAAAGATATCGAAGCCTTTAACCATTCGGCATTTATTCAATCAACATTTATTGAGCACCTGGCACACTACTTGGCACATGCTGGGCGCTCAGTAAAATATCTAGTGAATAATGAATGAACAAGTACGTAACACAAGGAGGAAAAATGCATGGCAAGCTGCCATCGGCCCTGGATCCTGAATCCACATCAGAACCCACTAATGGATTGAAATGTGTTTCTCTGAAGACTCTGGACTCAGAATAGTCAGACTTGATACATAAGATGAAATCTATCTGCCCTTCCTGAGCGAGGCACAAATACCAAGTACATTTTGCCTGTTGTCAGGGAGCATATAGATGCCTGGGAGAAAGGTTAGAAATTGGCAGTTGTAATAGGTCATGTGAGAGACAGAGAAGTGTCCAGCGAAAGCCTGTGGCCTCTGGTAACGTGGCTGAGGCTACGGTTCTCTAACTCTGCTTGCCATCCAAATGCCGGTTCCTCCAAATTTCTCTCCGGCCTTTCTGAGAATTCTTCCCTCATTCCCTCCAAGACCCATATGCAGTTTTTACATTCTTAGGGTCCTGTGCCTATCTTCTCAGTAGAAACACTCTGAGATCATCAGAAACCCACTTGAGAACTCAGCGGCCAGCCTTAGACTGACTACAATCCAAGCCTTGACCTCTACCTCCATGATGGTGCAGACACAGTAATCGGCTCTCGCTTAGGCACGTCCATGTGGATATCCCACAACCCACTCAGAAGACTCACAGAAGCCCTTTCTGTTCCTCCCTAGCTCTCCCCAGCCCCTGACCATCTTGATCTAGACCCTCTACAAAACTACCATCCAAAACGTCCCACCAGCAAACCTTCTGAGGGAGTCTCTAAAAGAGCTTTTGGAATTCATTTGTTTTACTCTGCCATACTCTCTCACCTCCAGCTGGTTCCCCCCCTTCCCTGGTAGTACCCCTCACTATTACCCATCTTCTAAAGAAATCCCAAAATAATCTGAAAGCACAGACCTGACTTATGCTGGCCAAATCACTTTCTCTTCTCAAACTGCTCATGAAATACCTTGTTTCCTTGAAGACTGCATGTTAAGTTTGGCACAATGTGACCCTAATCAATTTGTGCCTGTCATGCCCCGAACCTATTACTCTGGTCATGTGACTGTCTTCGCCCATGCTGTGAGTACTCAGCTTAGTGTGATACCTGCCCGTCCTGTAGCTCTCCTTTCTTCATCTCCCTTTACTATCCAGAAACCCCATTCCATATCACCCTGAAATCCTGTCCCAATACCTCATGGCAGAATGAGTTACCCAACCACTGTAAACAGATCATTTTACAAGATTCTGAGATTCCTCTTCAATAAAAGAAGTTGTTTCAGATATGACAGTATTGATGTGTGTATATATAACAGATTAGCTTCCATTAGATAAATATGAAATCCATGCCATATGGTTCGGCCAAAGCAACACTACAAAGTCCCTGCTATCACAGTGGGAACGGCAGACAACAGGGACTGCCATGTATGACGACCGGACTCAATAGAACTACTGCAGAATTCATTTGCCACAAGGACTGGAAGATTAAAAATTGTCTTCCATATTTTTTAAAAAAGGGTTCTAACTCTTGAATAATGAAGATGGTTTTTAAACCCTTTAAAGCCGAAAGAGATTGGTTTGACCTTGTACAGCATCTTCTCCATGTTCACAGTCAGCAATTTGTCCACAGCTACAGAAAAGAAAGGGGCAATAACACTTAAACAATTCAGGGGACTTTAGGAGAATGGCGTGAACTACCAAAGGGGTCTAAATTTATAGCATCCCAGTGAAAAACAAAATCTTCAAACTTTATGATACATGAACGCTAATCACTACTGATAAGCTGCCTTCATGGAGAGGCATCAAGACCTGCCTTTCAGATTGGGGTATAAATTAGACTCGGTATGCAAGTAGATGCTGTTTATTTTATAAAGCCTTTGAAGTTGATTTCCTTCAACTGACTCTGTACACCCTGGGGCTACCTCGAGTACATAAACCCAGCACCTACCCATTTAAATGCTCAATATTTATTTAATAATTTAATCATTGTGTTATTTATATACCTAGTCAGCTACTTTTTATGAAAAGGCTTTATAAATCACCTAACATTTTAAACCTAGGGGCTTGAATTGATGGGAGTATATTGCGCCTATTTTAAAAGAAGAGAAAGGCGTAACTTCATATATAGACATATATACATATATATACACACATATATTATATGAATTTTAGGTAAACACTATTATTCAGATTTCCTCCCTCCCTTTCTCTGTATTGCCCTCCGCACCCTGCCCAAGCCTTTCCCACTACCATGCTACCTTCATTTTCCATATTATCTTCTTCATAGTATTGTGTCCTGCTAGTCCCCTCTCTAGAGCTCCTTCCTCATTCCCATGGCTCATTCTTATTTTCCTGACTTCTGGAGCTACTTCAGGGTATATACACACATCTAAAGATATGGAGCTAGGATCTATAAATAAGAGAGAATGCACCGTGTTGTCTTTCTGAATCTGGATTACCTTGCTCAGTATATTATTTTCTCTTTCTATCCATCTTCCTGCCAGTTTCAAGATTTCATTTTTCTTTACCTGAATAGAATTCCTTCTACATTTGCATGTGTTCTTTATCCATGGTCAGCTGAAGGACATTTAGGCTCTTCTCATTTCCTAACTATTGGAAATAGAGTAGCAGTGAACATGGCTGAGCAAGTACCTATACAAGTTACATCGCTTGGGGTGATAATGTTCCCCTGAGTGCTGTAAACTAGCGAAGCAAACACAGGTACCAGGCATGAGAAACTTCCTTTTGAGCTGTTCGGTGGGGTGATGGGCAGGGAAGTCCAAGAGGTTCTCAAAACAATATAGGCCACTGCCATTGCTCTTGGTCGTCACCCCTCCCCGGCACCTCCCGAACTGAAGATACAAGCCCCAGCTCTTGAAGATGTCACATACTTCAGAAAAAGGACTCGCAAGAATCCAGCTGGATCTGACCTCAGAGTCACCTCTCTGACCCTCTTGTCGTACCTAAAGGTGCAATGTAAGCTGGCAATAGAGAAAAGTAACCAACTGTCAGCTGTGAGAAACCACAAGGACCAGCACAGCAGGATATCCCCAAAGGTGCAACATAGCACTTACATCATGAGGGTAGCCAATAGCCACCTAACTGGACTCAAGACCCACTCTACAGAAGAGAATTCAGCCTGGTCCTGTAAACCTAGTCAGCTACCCATGGCTGTGAAGGTCATGGAACCTAGAGAACAGAATCCTGACTCTTTCCTAAACCAGTACAATTTCCAACAACATTCTAATACTAATTCTCATTATATCCACAAGTAAGTGTACGTCTCACCTCTTATCAAAAAAGTTTCTTTTTGAAGCTGACACAGATCACAGAAATTCACAATGGGTCAAAGGGCAGAGACCAAATGAACCACCTACAGCAGAACTCTACATATAAGGTGCAGAGAACATCGTGGAAGAGGAGGTGGAAAGACTGTAAAAGCCGGCTGATTAGGGCATCCTCTGTGAGACTGTCTACTGTATATGACAGGAAATCTCCGGCCATGTCATGACAACAATATGGTAGCCAACACAAGACCTGAACCATGACAACAGCCATTGACAAGCCAACATGGGTGGGGAACATCTCACAAAGCCCCACCCCTAAATGTAAAGTCATAGACAATTAATGACTTCTGAAAGAGGGACAATTAGTCTTCCCCAAGGATGAGTCCCCTAATTGGTTATCTAATACCACTGGTTAACCATAAAAACATATTCATATGAGCAATATTAACCAGACCCAGCAGGCTGTATTTACAAATTTCTATGCATATATGTAATAATAATAATAAAAGAACAGCAGGTCATGAATATGGGAAAATAAACAATTTGTTTAAAGAAGATAAGTGCCAGGTGGTGGTGGTTCACGCCTTTAATCCCAGTACTCAGGAGGCAGAGGCAGGTGGATCTCTGAGTTCTAGGTCAGTCTGGTCTACAGATCAAATTCCAGGGCAGCCAGGGCTACACAGAGAAACCCTGTCTCAAAAACCAAAAGGAGGAAGAAGAAGGAGGATTGGAGGAAGAGGAAAGAAAGGAGGAGGAGGAGGAGGAGGAGGAGGAGGAGGAGGAGGAGGAGGAGGAGGAGGAGGAAACACATTGGAGGACTGCTTGCAAACATCACGACCTGAGCTCAAGCCTGAGAATTCACTTTGAAAACTGTGTTTTTAAAAGCCAGGCCTGGTGGCACCCGTTCTCACAATCCCAGCACTGGGGGAGTGGAGACGGGAGACTGGTTCCGTGGGGTTCCCTGGACAGGCAGCTCAACCTACCTGATGAGTACATGGTGTAAGCCAGTGAGAGACCTTGTCTCAAAGGAGATGGAGCCTCCTAAGGATGACACCCAAGGTTGTCTTCTGACCTCCATGTGTGTCACACATGCACACGCACACACATGTACACATGTGCATGAACACACACAATTAAAAGAGCCATCAGCACTGCCACCTGTAATAGATTTTGTCCTTCTTTGCTAAGTATGCTTCCGTTGCTCCTGAGGGGAGAAGCAGAAGCTAAACTCTCAATCCAGCCCATCCACAGACTACTCCTCTGTTCTAAGACAAGTTCTCCACGTGAGAGTCCAGGACCTGGCCTTGAATCCCCGAGGACAAAAGGCCATTCTTCTACAAAACAAAAGCTTTTGACCAAAAACTCTGACACTCTCCCTCTCTCCAAGTCTTACCCCTACACCTGCCTAAACCTCTGTTTGCTCTTAGGTGCCTGAGACCCTCATCCCTCTGTGTGTGCACTTGTATGTGTCCTCAGTCTCTTAGCATGGAGCCGCGTGTGCAGATTCTACCACCATGAAATGCAAGAGGGTGAATCTCCTGTCATTCTCCAGAATTTAGGCAAAAACAGAGTGGGGAGCAACTATAATTTATCTAAAAATGCAGTATTTCACAAATGGAAAGAAAAAAAATATCCCAGTCCTTGATATGAGGAGGACATAAGAAAAGCCTCAAAGGAATGACTCAGCTACATGCCAAGATGTGTTTCCTACTTATTATAAGAATTCTTCCTATTAAAATTTAATGCAGTGTTTTCTAGCAGTTCATTTTGTTTGCCAAGTCCTTTATGGCTATTTTCATAAGTTATTTATACCAGTCATAAGTGGATCACATAAGCAATGCCTTATAGGATGGCGTCAGATGCCACGTTCGTTCCTGATTCTTTGAGGACTGATTTGCTAGGTCCCATGACAAGCAGCTGTCATTGAGTCCTGTCCCGAAGAGCAGGACAGCCTAGCATACTACAGGCACTCAATGCACACTACTACTAAACACATGAACGAATTATATCCGAATGAAAGGGGCAACAGATGCTGAACTGAAGACTGAGGGATGAGACCACTGCAGAATTATGCTGGGAATTCAGTTCAGATAAAACAGGTAAGCCCAAAGGCAGACAACAGGCAGAGCGTAGCCCGTCATATCCTGAACCATCTTTCTCTCTTTCTGAAACGGGAGAGCGACGGAAGTAAACGAGAGGATGCCCAAAGTGTCCTTCAGAACCAGTAATGATTGTGCTCTTAAAATTACTTGTTACTACTTCATAGGCACAGCTTCTTGTTTTCTAAACCAAAAGGCACACACCAGATTATGATTAAAACTCAACATGTGCCGGGCAGGGGCAGTGCCCACCTTTAATCCCAGCACTCGGGAGGAAGAGGCAGGTGGATCTCTGTGAGTTTGAGGCCAGCCTGGCCTACAGAGTGAGTTCCAGGACTGCCAGAGCTGTGACACAGACAAACTGTGTCTCGAAAAACCAAAATAAATACATAACTCACCATGTACACAGTGGAGGTTTTGAGAAAATGCTCGGAACCTGAGGAAGCCACATGTATGTGGGTATCCTCCATACAATTCATCGTCACCACAAGCATTCTCTTGGGTACAACAGACTTTTTAGTAAAGGCCATACTTAAGCTTGTCAGTTTGCTTTAAAACATACGGTGCCTCATTTGACCTACACACTACAGCTTTAAAACATACCAGCGTGACTAACACATACTCTCTTAGAAATACAGAACAGTTGTTTTCCACATCTTGCTATGAATTTATATTTTCACTTAACGGTATCAATGTGTCAGCCCTCTCACGGTCTCAGGCTACATCTATCTGAACAGGCCCTAGGACACAGATGCATTATTCTCTACGGCTAATGTCCAATCCAAGGAGCAGACCTGAAAGTTCTCTCACTCGGTTTAGCTGAAGTATTTATTCAAAATGACTGTCTCTTGCAGGAATTAATTCCAGCCGTGGCTTAAAGAGAATGAAATGAGACAAACATACACAAAGAAGAAATTCTGAAAGAAAAAGAAATAGAATAAACTCTTTTTGGCTCTGTCTCAGGCAGGAAAAGAAAGAAAAGCTGCTTTCCTGGCTTCGTTAAACACTGTGTTCCTCGTAGCTGCTTTTAGAAAAAACCCGAAAAGCTGGGGTAGTAGGTTTAGAAGGAGGAACGAGGTGAGCCATAAAAAAAAAAAAAGGTAAGAGAAAAAGGGCGGCTGTGGAACAAAAGGGGCGGGGGGGGGGGGGGGGAGGCAAGAAAAAGAAAGAAGAAAGGAGAGCTGAAACCTGACACTCAGGAACTCGGGCCTCCAGTAAGCGACTTCTTGGACTGAAAACCTGGCAGCCCAGGGATGTGGAATGGTTCCAATCCCAGCCTTCATTAACGCTTCATATACTCAGCCCCTAATTTACAACCGTTTAACGGCAAACATTCTACAAGTACCTTTGGGGACCTCTGAGGACAGAAGAAATCTAAGAGAAATTAGAAGCCCAGGGAGCTCTCTCAAAGGCAAGGCAATCGTTTAGTTGCGGTTTTTAGGGTGTCTGTTGGGGTTTTGGGGATGCGGGCAATAGACACAGAACCAGTGGGAAGCTGCTGCTGTGTGGGCGAGGTTGGGGGTTTGAGATTCATCACAGATGTATAGATGCTCTCTGGGAGAGTTGCTTGTGCCTGGGGTAAACAGTGTCTATACTCAAAGGGATGTATTCCTATACAGGGGCTCTGCCCATATTTTAAAGCAATTTAAACAAAAAAGGACATTAATGTCAAACAAAACACTGGCAGGGTGCTTTCCCTGAGTGCTAGAGACCAAATTAAAAATAAATAAAGTAAGTAAATAAATAAATAGAAAGTGGAGTTTAGAGGCCAATGCAGATACTGAAAGGAAGTAGAGGGGCTGGCAGGGGAGGACCCC
The DNA here is from genome assembly GCF_950005125.1 of Chionomys nivalis. Lineage (NCBI taxonomy): Eukaryota > Metazoa > Chordata > Mammalia > Rodentia > Cricetidae > Chionomys > Chionomys nivalis. The sequence continues at coordinate 52,888,721 of NC_080090.1, read as the reverse complement.
CCAAGGTCAACTTTCATTCATTCATTCTCCCAAGCTTCATTTCTCTTCAGTCCTACCTATGTGCCCAGTGAACATCACAGCACACAACTAAGCAGGACCTAGAACAAGTCAGGTGGCTTTTTCTGCCAAGGCAGACATGAAGAATCAAACAAACTCAGCAAAGACTCAGGCGTCTGGGAGAACAGACCGAAGTCCCTCTCCTCTGAGAGGAACGGGAGGATGGGATGAGGGGCACTAACCAGATGACCTTTCAACTAACAGCTTTGCCTAAATGGATTAGCTGTGTGGATTACTGTTCTGGAGCCTCGGGCTACATCGCCACCCTTGGGGTGGCTGAAAGGAATCAGGGAGCAAGGGACATGGTTCCAGTCCTTCAGGAGGAAGAAGCTGTCTCCAGTGCCTCCAGAATGGGCTTCGGGGCAAGCTAATCTTCAGAATATCCCAAGACAGTATGTAAACCCACCTCTTTCCTAGAGCACCAGGGAAAGCTAGCTTGTAGTGAGGCAGGCGCCCCAGGCTGGGAAAAGGGTTAGAACACTCTGTGGAGCCAGGTAAAATCAATGACAATGCCTGCTTCCAAAGGACTCAAAACCTTTCTACAGCTCTAAGGTCAGGGTCTCCGTCTTTCCTAACTTATCTAGAAAGGAGCCTCTGCACTTAGCTCATGAGAAATGGTAACTCACTGCCACTGATGGCCTTTTCCAGAAGATACAGCAAAGACATCGCATCTTTCCGCACTGGCTTAGCTGAGAATGAACAGGGACTCCGTGGAACCTCCAGCAGCTTTCCAAGACCTTTGTGGTTACCGTCCTCTTTCCTTTCTCTTCATGACCAACATGAGGCCCTTGTTAGCCCAGGCAATCTAACGGGGCAGCTGCTGAACTCCAGATCTGACCCAGGTCAGAAGCAGCCCCGCAGACATTCACCTCCATGTCTAACTCCGTAAGCAGAAAGATCCAACTTTACAGAGTGGGAACATTCTTTAGGTCTGAAGGTGACAGCCTCCACTCCAAGTGCCCTGTCTAGGTTGGTTCGGTGATGCACTGCTGGCCTTTATCCTGAGGAGAATGTGTAAGAGATGCCCATCTGACTTACAGATGGAATCCAGAGAAAGCCAAGGACTATAGTAAGCAAAGGGTCCCACAAAGTACAATCCTTTAAGGATGTCTTTAGCCAGGGCGTTAGCTGGTTGAGTGATGGATGTCTTTAGCCAGGGCGTTAGCTGGTTGAGTGATACTGTGGCAAGAAGGCCGGATGATGCCTCCGCAAAGGAAAGGCATTTTCGTTCTGGTTGCTTCTAATGGTCAGAGAATTTGAATACTGGCTGAGTTTCTTAAACGCTGACCAGATTGATCCTTAGTGGTATGATATGGGATATGGGAAGGTATTTGTGTGTAATGCCCATGTGTGTATGGTGGCGAATCCACACCTGATGTCTTCCTACTCATTCTGCACTGAATTTTTTTGAGACAGCATCTCTCACGGGTCCTGAAGCTCACTAAGTCAACAAAACTAGTTAGCAAAAGCCCCAGAGATCTTTCCGTCTCCACCCTTACAGGACTGGCTCATGCTACTGAGATCAGCTTTTTTTAAAAATAATCTATTTGTTTTTATTTTATGTACAGTGGTATTTTGCCTGCATGTATCTCTATGTGAGGGTGTCAGATCTTAGAGTTACAGAAATGTGGGTGCTGGGAATTGAACCTGGGTCCTCTGGAAGAACAGTCAGTACTCTTAACCACTGAGCCAAGACCAAGCTTTTTATGCAGGTCCTCTTTTGGTAGCACTGCAAGCACTTTACCAAGAGAGCCATCGATCCTGCCCCACCTTTCGGGTCTTCCTTTCTTAGGGAAGGCCTGACTCGTGTGTCCTATCTAACAGTCCCCATAATTATGCCCACAGACATCAGGTCAAACAGCTGTGGCGCTTCAGGAAGCAAGAGCAGCGCATGTCCTTGGCCTTGGGAAAAGATGCCCACATTGCTCAGATGATCCCTGCCTTGACAACACCCTTTAACTGGCAGCTGTGAGTTACAATTTGCCTCGGAAAGGAATTCTTTCTGAAATCTTCGGTTCATACACACTTCCTTCAACTGTTGTTGACTTATAGCAAAAGAGCGTAGACACTTTTTTAAGAGAAGAGAGAAATGGGGGAGAGGAGTTTTCAAGGGCTAGAAAGCCAACAGGAAAACTAAACCAAAAATGAACATACATTCAGAATGTTTTCCTATCTTCTCAGCCAAGGCAGCGGAACTTTAAGAGGGTTGTGCTCACTTGGGCTGAGTTTCCTAAATATTGCTACTATTTAATAGGGCAAGAAAGTGGCAAGCAACCACCCGGCCACCACCTGTTTCTGAACTCCATTCCCAATTGTCCCCATTCCCAGGCCCCCAGGCCTCCCTCGGACACAGAGTGACAGACCCATCCATGCAGCTTCTGTAAGTCTCAATCCTCCAAAGAAAAATAATGGATTTGAACTATTAGCCCTTCTTCAGAAAGGACTGAAAATAAGAAGAGGCCATGGATAAAATATTCACATGGGAATACCATGATAAAAATATGCTCGGCACTTGTGAGTTTGCCCGAATAAAGGGAAAAGAAACAAAAATCAAGTGGGGGGGGGAGCGAGAGGAAGGAATCTGTGGGAAAAACTGAGAATCAACTAAAAAGAAAGCAGTATTGGGGTTCACAGTGGCATCAAGGAGGGGGGCAAAGCTATACCAATAAGGTTAGACATGGCCTATCACAAGGAAAAAGAAATCAAACCGGCTGGGCTACTGACAAAAACATGTTTTTTAAAAAAAAAAAAAGAATCAGAAGTTTCAACAACAACAAAAAAATGAATTTATATGGGGTCTGGAATGACCAAAAAAATGAAAGTGTGGTCCCTCAGCAGGGGTGGGTAGGAGAGGCTGGAGCCAGGACAAACCAGTATTCAAAGACAAGCTGGGCCAGGTACCTGGTGGATGACCCCAGGCATTCCAGCGTGACTTTCTTTTATGTAAAGGGGGGATAATGAGACCTCTCCTTCCAACCTCCAGGTGGTTTTAAAGGTCAAATCGGAGCATATAAATGAAATGTGCTATGTAGTTCAAGGCACCACACAAATGTCAAGCTATTTCAGGTATGAGGCTCTTTATGAAAAATGTGGCTACCCAGGTAGCCCTTCAAAAGTGAGGAGGATAAAAGCAGCAGAGCATTGTGGGTAAGGACAGTGCTGATTGCCTGGAAAGGGGTAAGAATGAATGTCAAGGCCAAATGGGATCACATTTTCCCAAGAGTTTACCAGGACTGTAGGCTCCAAGGCTTCTAGCTAAAGGTCAGGGGACATTCTTATACTCAGAGAGAGACCTCTGAGGATGAGTCTCGTTCATTTCCCACGGATGTATCTCTCTCTGAGAGTGTTTATGAGTTAGAGCAGATAGATGCATAGCAGAAACCTTAAGACAGTGGAAGGCAATGGCGAGGGCACGGGTCTCCACCTCACTCCAGTGTGAAATGATCCAGCTATGAAGAGGGAAGAGGAGAGAATTTAATCCACCAGAAAGACCCAAGGTAAATGGAAAGAACTACAAGCCCAGAATGTATGGTGGTAACTTACAGTAGTATTTTAAGACTGGAGCATCTGGGGCTGGGTAGATAGCTCACTTGTTAATGTGCTCCCTGCACGAGCATGTGTACCCACGTTCTGATCCCAGCGCCTACATAAAAATCCACGTGTGACAGCTGGTATCTATAATCCCAATACCCAGGAAGCAGAAATACAAGGATTGCTGAAGCTTGCTAGCCCTAGATTTCAATAAAAAGTCTCTGTCTCAAAACCCAGTAAGTTAGAGAGTGACTGAAGAGGCCGACGGACCTCAACCTTCGGCCTCTACAGGCACACCTAAATGCATGTGCACTAACACACACATGCGAAAACACATTCTCTCTCTCTCTCTCTCTCTCTCTCTCTCTCTCTCTCTTACACACACACACACACACACACACACACACACACACACACGAGGATTCTAGAAGCATAACAGTTATAACATGGTACAAAACCCCCAAACAAAGGCAACACAAAGTCCATCATTTCTGTTACCCTGACGTTTTTGTAGCCCCAGCCATACTCACCCTCTGAGTACCACAGCCTCGGGATGCTGGGATTCGAGACCTGTGCTACCGTACTCTGTACTCAGCTAAAAATTTAAATTCTTAAAAATAAAGCCCTAAAGTGTGGAAGGTCCTTGTAGTGGTTTGAATGAACTAGCCCACCAAAGACTCTTGAATGCTTGGTCCCTCATTGGTAGAAGTATTTGGGCAAAGTTTAGGAGGTTTGGCCTTATTGAAGGAGCTGTGTCACTGGGAGTGGGCTTTGAGATTCTAAAACCTCCATACTAGGCAGTCAGCCTCTCTCTCTCTCTCTCTCTCTCTCTCTCTCTCTCTCTCTCTCTCTCTCTTTCTTTCTCTCTCTCTCTCCTCTCTCTGCTTCCAATTTGTGGCTAAAATCTAAGTTCTTAGGCACTGTTCCGATGCCATGCCTGCCTGCCTGCCGCCACTCTTCCTGTCAGGCACTCACCCTCGGAAACCTTAAGCAAGCCAATTCAATGCTTCTCTTGCAAATTGCCTTGATCATGCAGTCTCTTCATGGCAATAGAAAATAAAGAATTCAAGGGAGGAAAGCACACAGCAAGGCCTCATTCCAAGTAAATAGCTTTCAGAGGCCTAGGGATAGAGTTCAGTTGGTAGATTCTGGGCAGACACAAGATCTGGGCTTAGTCCCAAACACTACATAAACACAGCATAGAGTGCACACCTACAATCCCATCACTCAAGAGGTGGAGGGCTGGAGGATCAGAAAGGCAATGTTGTTCTGAGCTACATAAAGAACTTGAGGTCAGTTTGGGCCAGTTGAGACTCTGTCTTTCCCCCACCACCAAAAAAAAAGAAAGAAAGAAAAAAAGAAAAGAAAGGAAGCAAGGAAGAAAAAAAGAGAGAAAAAGAGAAATGGGGAGGGAGCCAGAGAGAGAGACAAACAGGCAGACAGATAATAATATCAGAGTTATCATAGATAGAGGAAACAACATGGGTACAAAGACCCTCTGAAGGTCAGCTGCACATTGGGTCAATTCTTATTCTTTACTTAAAATAGGGACATGCAGTAGAAAATGATCTCTGTAACACCCAGAGATACCATCAATCGAACAAAGCTACAACTGGTCTTTTTTCAAGCAGCTCCTTTTGGAGACACCATCTATGTTCTAAAGGAATGAGGTGATCTTCCTTTCAGTGAGAAGGCCACCAGCGCCATTCCTTCCACATAAGACTGGTTGAGAAGAAATAAAGCCTAGAAGGCCCTCAGAGGCCAAACACCCATTCTGGCCAAGGGGGGTAAGCTAAGTATGTCACAACAGTTGCTGTGACAAAAACCACTTTTTACACCTTTCACATAAAGAATCACTACTTAAAAGAAACAGGATACCGCTAGTCACTCTACACAACCAAACGAAGACAGTACAGCCAACAAGAACTCCAATTCAAGGTCTAGACCCAAGGACATGCCTTAACTGGTCCCACAATGTCAATGAACACCACTGAGTGACCCTAGCTGCACTGACTCCTGCACTGGGTCATACCCTAGCTTCACCAGACTCCTGGACTGTGCCATACCCTAGCTGATTAGACTCCTGCACTGGGCCATACCCTAGCTGCACTGACTCCTGCACTGGGCCATACCCTAGCTGCACTAGACTCCTGCACTGGGTTGGCCAGCACAGTTTCTTTCAGCCTTATGTTTCTCCTAAACCATAATTTTTTTTCTTTTCATTTTTAGAAAAGTCGTGCAGTGTAAGTTAGGGGAGAAAGAGACTAATGTAATGGCAGAATAAAGCGACAGAAACAACACTGCAATTCTTAATGTACTATGAAGGTAATCACTAGTGTCACTATATTATAATGGAGACATCAAAGTTGAAAAGTAAACTCACGTGTTCAGATCAAGGTAAAGGAAACATGTGCTCCCCAAACAAGAACTCTTTCTGCCAAATCGAACAACCTTGCTCATCACAGGTGAGTCGAGATCAATGACACTGATAATATTCAGTCTATTAAAAACGTAAATAACCCACATGTCATAGAAATCAGCCTGTGTATTCACCGAAAAATAATGTACCCAGATGCTGTCAAATAGTTTATTTCTAACAAAAAATCAATCCTGTTGAGAATCACTGTTCTAGATCCAAAGGCTGAGAAATGCAAATGCTTTTATAAGAACCAAGTACATAATAAAAATAACTAGTGAGCACAGGGGATGATGGGAGCTGGAGTGCCCACCACTCTAAAGGAGGGTACATTTTCATCCTGCAGGAACGGGGCCCACTTTTACCAGGTGGTTTTGCCAGCATCAGAACCTGGATTTGTGCATCCATTTGAAGCCCTAATATGCTCAGCCTTGGCGATTTTACACAGAAATTATTTCAAGGCCTACTCTAAAGATACAGAGTGCACCCATGAATTAAAGTCTAAAATGGCCTACACACCAACAAGACAACGTGGAGCTAATTTCCCCTGTGTTTGTTCTTAATTACCCCCTCTAACAGTAACTGGACAAAAGCGACCGACTTTCTTTCTTGGGAAATTTTACTTTCCATTTTACTAACCTGAATTCAGGGTACCATAGGAGACCCCACCAAAGCCCTAAAAATTATTACCTTTGTACTTACTTTGTCAGCCCTATTTCCCTAGAATACATTCTTCCTAGGTAGGCCAGACTGCGTGTCCCTTCCTGCCACTCTTCTCTTATAAGCCCATTTTCCAGGACAAGGGCTAATTCTGTGTTCTTTAGTGCACTTTCCATACAGCTGTGGATTAACACTAAATAATAATAATATTTATAATAGCAGCTGTCAATAATCATAACCATAACCATCACCACCATAAATAAGACTTCCCACTGGACATTTCCTGAAGCCAGTGCAGACCACAACTCAATGGGTTTGGAGATTTTCTCCTGCAAAAATCTCAGCCCAGCTGGGTTTGAATCGTCAGCAATATACCAATGACAGGGATAATGAATGGTTCATCTTTCCTCTTAGAAAAAAAAAGGGGGGGTCCCACTTTTGTCACTCAACAGGTGCCTGACCTTGTTCTCCATCAGTACATCATGTCATCCCCAATCACTTTATGGCCAGCTTGTCACCATGGGACCAATACTGAAAAGGACTCCCCTGTCACTGCTGACTTGGCAAACCCGAACAACTTGCCAAGGGCACTTCCCATGGTTTCCAGGGACTCGGAGGGTTGGGGAGGTTGGGGTTGGGGATAATAGTTAAATCCAAAGGAACATGCAAGGGAAGTTCTAAGCAGTGATAACTCCATTCTACCTCCTTCTGCAAGACAGACAACCCATGACTTTCTACAACCCTCTGTCATAGATATGCTGAGGAATCAGGAAGCTTTCTCAGCCACTGCAAAAAATAAACCAGAACTTGGGGGACAGACACGAAACTGTGGCAAAGCCTAGAAACTGTGGAGCCCTCACTAGCCTAAGGAGGAGTATCATGTATGCAGAGTCATGCAAAATGATGAGCAGACCTTGCTTCTTCATGATAAAAGACAAGAGAAAACCATACAAAGAAAAAGGCACCATAGTAAGACTTAGATATCCCCATCTTTTATTAGTTCATCCTACTTCTGAGAGTCAGCATCTTTGAAATACACAGGTCAGATCTATAAGGTCCAATAAGAGACCTTCTAGCCATGTGACTAGTAAGTATTTAAAATAAAACTGCCTACATTGAAATTCTGCAAAATGCACACCAAATTTTAAAATCTTACTACAGAGAAAGAACACAAACATCTCTAAAAACTTCTACACTAGTTAAGACCTGAGATAATATTTCAGATGTAGGGTAATACATATTAAAATTAATTCCTCATGTTGCTTTTATTTGGGGGATGCAGCAATTAAAAATTTCAGAGTTTAAAACTTCAACTTGAGTTTCTAGAAACCTATTGGCATTTCCAGAGTGATCTTCCCAAAGCAAAGTGCAGGGGGATTTACACCTTTACAAAGCTAAGGTCCTTACATCTAAAGTGGGACTAAAGTCACCTTTGATGTGTGATGACAAGGGAAAGTGACTTGAAATAAGAGCTGTGCAAAATGAATTATAGAAATAACACTATGCCATGAACTCCAAGGAGATCCCAGGAAACAAAAGCAACTGGAATGGCAAGAAAAATGGAGGAAGGTGAGAAAATTGAAGGCCTCCAGAGGAAGGAAACACCAGCTTCACACCCACAGTACTAAGAAAATGAAAAGCAGAGAACCCTGGAAGGCCAGGAGAGACACTAAAATAAGGGTGGGTAGGGTCATCTTTGTCCCCAAAATACAACGTCCTTTATCCTTTACAGAAAAATCTGAGAGGAAAGGAGGGGCTGGAGAGATAGGTCAGCAGTTAAGAACACTTCTAGAGTAATTAGGTTCAATTCCCAGCACCCATGCGATGGCTTACAGTCAACTGTAACTCCAGTTCCAGGTGGTCTGACGCCCTCTTCTGGCCTCACAGGCACCAGGCACACAAATGGTGCACAGGCATACTCATAGGCAAAACACTCATACACATAAAATAATGGGTTTTTTTTTTGTAAAAAAAAAGAAAGAAAGAAAGGAAGGAAGGAAGGAAGGAAGGAAGGAAGGAAGGAAGAAAAGATCAAAACAAACAAAAAATTAAAGCTGAGAAGTGGTGGCACACATCTTTTAATCACAGCACTTGGGAGGCAGAGGCAGGTGGATCTCCAGGTTTAAGGCCAGTTTGGTCTACATGATGAGTTCTAAGACAGTCAAGGCTACACAGAGAAACCCTGTCTTAAAAACAACAGAAAATAAAGAAGGAAAAAAGAGAGATAAGAGAGAAAAATAGGGGGGGGAAGAAAAAGAAAAGAAAAGAAGGAAGGAAGGAAGGAAGGAAGGAAGGAAGGAAGGAAGGAAGGAAGGAAGGAAGGAAGGAAGGAAGGAAGGAAGGAAGACCAGGAGTATCTTTATGGTGTTTTGTCTCTTACTTCACCCTTCTTACAGACCTCAGAAAACTCTCTGCAGACAAGTCACATTTTTGTGGATGAAAACAACGTCACACACAAGCTAAACACGTCCCTGGTTGCCACTGAGCTAGAATGTATATAGGCAGCTCCCTCTCTGATAGATTCTTCTCAAAAGTAAAAGAGACTACCAGAGCAGATGCAGTATCCTTAACCTTTGGAGGCACAGCTTAATTCTTCTGGAGAAGTCATGGTATCTAGGGGGTCCATCCAGCATTTGAAAAATATGTAAGCATGGACGGTCCCAGAGATCCACAGACATTCAGAAATCCAATAGCATAATGGTGCCTGCACCAACAAATAGATGCTAGCTTTAAAAAGCCTGTAAGGTTACAAACTGTACAGGGCTAGGAGTTCTGAGCTCACCCTGCAAAGTGAAGAACAGAGGAACCCACCATAGTTGAGTATCCAGGAGAGAAAGTTCTGAGAGCAGAAGAGTGTTCACAATCAGAAAGGCTGTGGAGGATGGGGATGGGGCTGTTAAAGGAAGCCAAGATCCTACTTGGGTGCATGAGGTGGGGTGAAAAAGAGGTGAAGACCTTAGGGACCAAAAGCCTGGGCAATGCACTGAGTCTGGCTCCCTCGGTTATGGTGTGGAGGTGCCAAGCCAATTTCTGCAAAGTTGCTCCTTTTCCTTCTCGTGGAAGAAAACAAGTCATGCCCCCAGAGCCTCGGCTGCTGCCTCCTGTGCCCTCTGGCACTGCAGTGAGAAAGCAGGCACAAGAACAGGACCTCAACTGCTTCCTTTTCTTGGTGAGCTTTCAAATCTGCACACCCTTGGGATATAAATGGCTGGTAGGTAGAGAGAGACAGGGCAGCAGATTCTTGACACAGTGGAAACGGCTTTGGGAATTCCCATGAGACACACAGGAAGAGTGGGCATGGAGACTTAGCTGTCCGAGCTGCTTCCCTACCCTTTTCCAGGATGCTGGAGTGAGCTGAAAAAGCCACTTCCCGACTCCCAGACTTCAGTCACTGTCGTCTCTATGAGGATTCCCTGTTATTCTCTCTCTCTCTCTCTCTGAATCAGAGTTAGTACCTCACTTGGTTTGAACAAAGACCCTCCTCCCCTTCTCCCCTCAGCCTCCCAGCCCCCCACCCTCCATCCGCCTTTTCCCCCCAGCCGCATTAACTACTCAGAAACACAGTCACTCCACTCTGACTTACTCAGGAATCACATTCTTAGAATAACTCATCAATTATACCTGTCAAGTTGCCAAAAGTGCCACAGGGGAGGTGGAAAGTCTAGACTGCATCTCACAGCGGCAACACCGTACCCCTGTTCACAGAGGGCCCCAACTTCGCAAATTGTCTCTTCCAGATCACAAGAAGCAGACATCCAAGGGAAAGGCAGCCACCATGGTTAGAATGTGGGTATGATCACCAAGCTACTCCCAAACCCAGGGTGGGGCACAGAGATCTCCTTTCTTAACCCCAGGATAGGAAAACACGTCTGCTACCAGGATGTTCAACCACACAGCGGCTGGGTTAGGAAACACTGAAGAGATGTGTCACTGTACCGCTTAAAATATGCGAACAAACTCATTGTCAATAAAAATGCTGCCAAGAAAGCAGGGCCATGACAGACATACTTTTTAATTAATTGGAAAGGATCATTAGTAATTAAAACATTTATTGTATGCAAATGAAGCCTGCTACCTCCGAGAAGCTCCCTTAAACTGGATCTGCATCGGCACAGCCATCATTTCTACCAGGCAGCCCCGACTCTTCCCGTGAGTATTTGCCTGAGACGCCTGAGAATCAATTTGCCCAGCATCCTTACTAATAAGGTGTTCCTTTGATTCCAGCCATTTTGGTGAGCGTCTCACTGGAATGGCAAGGGTACAGAGCTGTTTCCTAAACTGACTGTAACTGAGTCCTTCGGTTGCTCTGTGTCTCTGTTTCCTCACAGGTCACACAGTGATGACTCTCACCGTAGGGTATTTTTTTTTGTAGATTATGAGATCATTCCAATGAAATTAAGCACATGGTCCATGACGGAAAACCTCAGCAAGTATTTACGAGTATTGTCCCAGATCCAAAGAGTCACTATCACTAACCTTCTTTGTTTAGTTTGGACATCTGGGATCAGAAGGAGAAACAGGACCCAAGAGTCTTGGCTTGGTAGATCAATTCCCCATGCACTGACACTCCCAACCTCCTTCATCAGCCCATGGTACAGGGCTGTGTGAAGTCGCTACAACCCCCCTACCACCTAGCCCTCATCCCAGGAGTCTATTACTCTCTGTGATGATTAGCATCAGCTGAAGAAAGGCAATAGTTCTGGTCCCAGTGTCCCGGGAGAGTTCCCGGGGCTGTTCTCCCCATGACTGCTCACCCAAACCAGCACCTTTCAGTTTAACTTCCTCCTCACTAATTTGGGCTCCATTATTCACTTTCCACTAGCAGCTTGTTTATGGGGGCTCAGCAGTCCTGACCTCAGCGGCACAGTAGGGGGGTGCAGTGGTAAGAGTCCATAAAGCAAGCAGTTCAAGTGGGCGAGCTCAGGGCCTAAGGGCTCAGAGACAGGCCCCTCTGGTTCTCTCAGATGGGGTCAGGAGAATCGTGGCAGTGCCTTCCTAATGACCTCACCTTTCTCAGCTAAATTCGGCCACATTATTTTTTTCCTCCTACTCTTTGAAGGTGAGGCCCAGACTAACAAGTGAGAGAAGATACTTTTTTTTTCCAGGAAACAAAGACATTGCAACCGAAATAGAAATTTAACCCATCGGCTAGGGAGATGGCTCAGTTGGTGAACTTGCCTTTCAAGTAGGTGGACTGGAGTGTAATCCCAAGAATGCATATTATTTAAAATGAAAACTTAAAAAAAAAAAAAGGGTAGGCATGGTAGTGGCCTGGGGAAATAAGACTGGAGGACGAAGGGTTGGGGAGTGGGGGGAGGTATCTCTGACCAGTCTAGGTTATTAGTGAGTTCCAGGCAGCGTGAGACCCTGTCTCCAGCAGGTGAAGGACACCAGAAGAAATGCTAGCCAGAACAGTGCCCTGGCTTACACACACACCTACCCACATACGAGCACATGAACACACGCACAAATACCAAATCAAGAGACAGGAATGGAATCTATTAGTCACGGGCTCACTCTAAGACCTTGGGAAAGTCACTTCCCCGCCTTCCCAGCACCTCAGTCTGAGGCAGGAGAAACCAGAAAGGTATCTGTCAGCCCCCTTCCTGTTGGTGACAGGTGGCTAATATCACCTACACCCTAAATACCTCGCAGGGATGGGAGAGGATGGATGAGCCTGCATTACAGCCAATATTCTACTCTCTGGCAATAAACAACTCACCTTTTGGAGGTAAACGGGCTCTTCCCAGGGCACCAGGGGACCATTTAGCACTCTGGAAGAAGTAATTTGCTCTATGGTCCTCTGGTGTCCTGAAATGTGTAATCCACCTCCAAAAGGTGAACCCTGAGATCTCTGAGAATTTGTTTCCCCACTGTAGAATCCAGATGCCTGTGTGCCTGAAGAGAGCAACACAGGTACTATTTTCAGGTCTACTCTTTCCCCGTTCCCAGCCCTTCCTCTGGGCTGCTCACCCTCTCCCCTCTGCGCAAACAGAAACCAGATGAAATCATTTGCAAACTTGGGAATGCTCACTGTGTGCGTGGGGAAACTTAAACAAAAATCCTTTCTGGGGGCCTCTGCGGCTGCCGCTGCCAGCCTCCTCCTCTTCCTCCCCCTCTTCCCCCTCCTACTCCCCCCCCACCTCTCGCTTCCAGGGAAGTTAAAGGCCCAGGCAGTTAATGTGAACTTTCCTCCTCCCTCCCCCACTGCCCCTCTCGCTGCTGGGTCCTGAGCATTTGATTCCTGTCTGTCACTGGGTGATGAGGACAAAGGGTGAGGAGTCAGGGAAAGGTCTGCGCCACTTTGTTCAGAGTCTGGATTCGAACTTTGGATGAACCCTCCATTGGGGAGGGGGGGCGGCTGGGGGAGGAAAGAGAGGCCAGCAGGGAGAAACCGTCAGCTCTGGAGGCTCCAGCCTCAAGAAAAAAAGAAAAGAAAAAAGAAAGAAAAAAAATCTAGAGAGCAAGAGTCTCCTTAAACAACAGGAAAAGCAACAGCAGGGTTAGGAGGGTAGAAACAGGCTCCTCTGCTCCACGGGAGAAGGAGGGCATAGCTTAAGGGAGCAGACTGGGCAGAGTTCCTTAACAAGGCTGGAGGGCCCATGCTGTGGACGGCCAGCCATGAGCTAGTTTGGTTTTGTCCTTTTTCAGTCAATCTTTCCCTTCCAATCTCTCAATCACTCACTCATTCATTCATTCATAAACAGAAGGGAATTCCTAATAAAGCCACAGTAGATTTTCAGACAAAGGGAAGGACGCTGGGGAGGGGGGAAGAGGTAGCGGAGGAGGCAGATCACACCGCTGACTCGTCTGTAAAAGTCAAAAAACTAAAAAAAGGAAAAAGAAAAAAAAATCTCTATACATGCATTGAGACTTACAAAGTACAGCGCACTCACCCTCTGTGTCAAAGCCCAAGGTGTTTAATCCTAAGCCTACTTTTCCTCCTCGGTGTCTGTGTGCACTAGCATGTACCAGCTAGCAACTATGATGTGGGACTGAACCCAAGAATCCTAAACTATAACATTATCTTTAAAAAAAAGAAAGAAAGAAAAGAGTCATCAGCATAGCCCAGAAACCACTGGGAAAGCCAGTTTGTCTTCTCGGTGCTCGATAAAAGCAAGCTAAAACTTTCACCTCCACTTACTATTGATTTTTCTATTGTGCACTCTGGGCCTGTGTGTCTCACTGGCTCATCAGAAGGCCTTTCAGTCTGGAACCTCTCTGACCACATGTGGACAGGAGGGTTTCAGCTCCTAGGGACGGCAAGCCCTCTTTGCTCGGTCACTGCATGCTGGTGCATGGAAGCATGGCATGTGGTTGTGCCTTCACTTCTGGGGATTTTGTTGTCTGGTGTTTGCCTGCCTTCTCTCTTTCCTTTGGTCTTTACTGCAAACTCTAGATTTCGATATTAAAGAAACCTAGATGCCCGTCCAAGCAAGCAGGATAGGTGAATGGTGGTTCTACACCCTGGTGTCCCCAGAGCTCTGTCCCCTCCCTTCTTGCATAGAAGTAGTAGGTTCAGAAACTAAGCTGAGAGGAGTGTCTCTCTAAAGAGGCACTTGGCACCCTGCCTCTCCTGAGAACACTGGGGTGGGGTAGGGTGGGGTGTGTGAGGCTGCTTTCCATGTGGCTGGCCTGCTGCAGATGACTGCAGCCTTGGTTCATCAGCTACACACGCACATACACACACACACACACACACACTGTGACAAAGAGATGCAGACAGGTAGGTAAGTGAGATGACCATTCACTAACAGAAGTGACCCTATGAATTAAACCCTCTACTGCTGCATTCTCTTAAGTAGGAGAATAAACTGAGCACACTGAAGACGTACGTACCCATGATGCCCCCTGCTCTGTGAAAAATGGATGCCCCAAGATCAGAGCTAACAACAGAAAAGACAGGCAGAAAACGGGCTCTCGCCCTTGAAAAGGGAGTGTCAGGAGCCCAGCCCTGGGAAGGCTCTGACAGGACACACACACAGAGCCTGGTCACTTAGAGATGAGACAAATCCCCACTGTGTAAGCATCGGCTCCACAACAGCCACCTCCAGGGCTCCTCGCAGTGCACACTGCTTCCACTCTGGAGTGCACTGAAAGCACAGCATACGAGTTACACAAATCAGGCCCACACATTTCTGGAAGAAACACAAAAGATAACCGTATAGGGCTGGAGAGGCGGCTCAGCAGGAAAAAGCACTCATCAACCAGCCTGCTGCCCTGAGTTTGAGTCTTAGAACCCACATGATGGGAGAGAACCAGCTCCTGCAAGCGGTCCTCTGTCTTCACCATCGTGTGGGCTATGCCACACACACACACACATGCATACACACGCACACACACATGCACACACGCATGTGCACACACATACACACACCAATTAATTCAATTTTTTATAAAGAAAAAAAAAACAGGAAAGACACCACTATACCTTACCTGAGGAAAAGGCAAGTATAGCCTGCATCCGAGGGTCTAGCTATGTGAGCCCATGAACTGTGACATGGGGATACTGCCTCACCTCAGACATAGACTCTCTGTTTGCCCCAGCACCTCCTCATTCAATCCATCCACAAACGTCAGAATTTTTGCTGAATTCAGGTGTGAGGTTGACACTATGTTTCATTCCCCACTGCTGCACTGGCCTCTCTGGACAGGCAAGCGCTTCTTTCCCGTTCCTCTACTCCCACCATCTAACCTGCAGCCACACCTCTGTGCCTGGGTCTCCTGGGAGCCCCAGCTCCATTTTCCCTGCAGGGGCCACCAACTGTCTGTTTTGCAAAGTCGGTACAGCTGTGTCCTCCACATGCCTGCCACCCTGTGACTTCTTTCCGTCCCTTAAGAGTCACTGGGAGTTGTGACAGCATGGGTTAGGAAAGAAAGCTGAGAGCTGCGGTTTTCGTGTCCCATTCTCCCTTGGAAAGGGAAGGGGAAGCTGTTCATTTGTCGAGCATCCATTATGTGAACAGTGCAGTGCTGGGTGCTTCTCATAAGGGGGAACGTCAACGGATCAGCCGAGCACACCCTCCGAGCCATCAATGAGACGATGCCCGTCTTCCTTCTGCAGACAGCACACCCACTTTGTCTCCTGCCCACTGTCCTGAACCCATTAGAGCAACCACTCTCCTCATATAGAGCCTGAACATAAGAGACGGCATCCTTAGAAGACGGAATTAAGTACATTTTCCTATCAAAAAGTGGGCTTAGGCAGCAAAATTATGAAAGAATTGAGGCTCTTTAAAAGTACCAACAAACAGCCAGGCGGTAGTGGCACGCGCCTTTAATCCCAGCACTTGGGAGGCAGAGGCAGGTGGATCTCTGCGAGTTCAAGGTCAGCCTGAACTACAAGGGAGTTCCAGGGCAGTCAGGACTGTTACACAGAGAAACCCTGTCTTGAAAAACCAAAAAAAAAAAAAAAAGTACCAACAAACACTCTAATCCCCAAGAGTATGAGGGCAGCACCTGCCACCCTTTCACACATGAAGTTAGACTGCCTGCTCCCTTTCACTTGGTATCCCCGGAAGGAGCCGTGTGATATTTGAATGAATGAATATAGAGCAGCACTTATTCAAGAGATGTCAAAGAGAAGCGCCCACACGTTCAAATGTATTTAATTACATGAGCAGAGGACAATGTCTACAAACTGAAAGGCCATGTATAAATGTAAAAGAAACACCTACCCTATGTAGAGTATCTATATCTAGATCATATAGAGTACCTATAGATAGATACGTACAGCTCTTAGCTGCTGGGATAGCAAGATTAAGGCGAGGCTTTTAGCAATGGAGAACGCAAGAGTCTGTGGTTCTGAAGGAGAAACTGAAGCCCCTGCTGCAAAGAGACCAAGAAAGACCTGCTCCTAGGAGTCTCCAAGCCAAGCCAACGGACATGCCCTCCTCCGAGCCTGCTGGACCTTTGTTCCTCCCTAGGACAAGACTACACAGCAAAGCCAGGAAAGGAACACAGAACTCAACACTGAAGGGGGCTGAGGAGAAGTGAGGTTTGCAAGCACCTTGGTTTCCTTAATTACCCCGTAGAGTCATTAGAAGTGCAGCAGGACTGGGGGAAGGGTGTCCTGAGGGCCTGACCCTGAGAAGTGACAGCCAAGTTTGAGATATCACAGACTCTGTCCTAGCTAGGAATTTCCATGGGGGGGGGGGGGGTTTGAAGGGGGATGGGGAAGGTGGGGACACTCTTTCCTTTATTCATCCCCAGAGAGACGTTTGAATTACTGTGTTCACAGGGGAGGAGGAGGGGGAGGTGTGCCACTGAGAGTCCCCTATTTTCCTACAGTATTTCCCCAGCCTGGGGTTCTATGATTCTTTAGATACTTTAGCTTAAATAAATACATTTCTACTTTCATTTCTTGAGGTTTTTTTTTTTTTTTGTTTTTGTTTTAGTATTATTATGAGACAGAGGAACCCTTTTCTACCATTCCAAAACGATGTGCAGGAAACAAAGTAAACAAATCAGCAAGCACAAGCAGACAGAAAGTTAGTGTCATCTGTGGAGTGGGTTTTACAGAGGAGAAAGAGGGACCATTTGGGGATAAAAAGAAAGTCCTGAAACTCGAGCCCCTCATTAAAGAAGCTGCTTCCCCTCCCACCTCCGCCTCTCAACTGAAAGGGTCTGTCTAGCCAGCTTCCGAAATCTGATTATCGCTTGTCTTTACACGGTTCTCAGGTGTCCCCGTGTGCACGCTTCCCACCCCATCATCTCCTCTGCAGAAACCCTCTCACACTTCCTAACCCCAAAGTCCAAGATCACAGCTCAGAAAACAGAGAAGCTATTCAACAACTCTCCCCCACTTCAATAACAGGCTGACTGAACCACAAACCTCTGTGGGTGTGCACTTCATTGAAGTGCTCCAACCAGGCTAGGAGCGGCATTTCTTTCCATGGTATGGCTCCCTTCCACTCATCACACTCAAACCTACAGGAAATTGATAAGCCAGCTGGCACCCTTAAGGCAGAGAACACTGATTTTGGCAACAATTTCTTAAGATGTTCAGTCTAAAATAATTAAATCCAAAGTAGATAAAGATAAATTATCCGTGACTTGCCCTTCTTTCTCTCCCTCCTCTATTAATGTTTGTTGAGCATCAAAAACATACACCAGGAGCCTGGAGAGATGGATCAGTGGTTAAGGGCATTGGTTGTTCTTCCAGAGGACTCAAGTTCCATTCCCAGCACCCACACGGGAGCTCGCAGCCATCTGTAAGTACAGTTTTAGAATAGCTGATGCTCTGATCCGGTTTCCAAGGGCACCAGACACACAACTAGTGCACAGAAGTACTGTAGACAAAATACCCATATACATACAAAATAATTTAAACACACACACACATTTCTATAGAAAATGCAGTTTCAGACAAGCAAAGGGACCACAAAAGTCTGGCTAGCTGGGAGTTTCACATCTCCAAGCTGAAGCTCACAGTCTCAACAGTGAACGGTTGGCCCAGGACAGGACACACCTTGAGAGCCCACGGTGCGTGGATCAAGTACTATGCTACATTCTAGTCCCCCTCAAAAGCTCCATCAAAGCTGCACTGACTGCCTTGCTCCCAAAGGGGTGCAATTTGAAGTCAAGGTCCATCGCGTTTGCTTGGTTTACCATTGAAGTGAGTGAAATGGGAAACCAAAGAAGGAAAACAGAGGAAAAAGGAAAGGAAATAAGATGAAAATTCTCCACTGTCAATGTATGAACAAACGACTAGAAATGACCCAGACCAGTTGGGAGCTCATGGAATCATCATTTGCTTCTCAAGTCTCTGCTTTTACGTGTATGTTCAAATCTGCCCCTCCTGATCCTAGGATTCATGCTTATCTGTGACTCATGTACCAGGAACTGGGTGGAGGTGGGGGCATCCAGCCACAACCCTGGCTGCTGAGAATGCTTGGAACCACAGGTCGAGCCACAACTCTGGCTGCCGAGGATGCCTGGAACCCCGAGTCTCCTCTCCCCATCAAATCTGTTAGGTTAACAGTGGACTGGAAAAGGGTCATCTACTCTTACCCTGCGACCTGGGGATGGGATCGACTTCCTATAACAGAGCTGGGTGAAAAGCCAACTCTCTCAGAGTCATGTGTCCTCGTGGAGGTGACCCCATCCTGGTGGTTTATTCTCCACCTCTCCTGCCTGAAATGATTCAACCCCCAAACTCCAAAATGAGAGGTGAGCTGTACTGTGCAAGCATTTTAAGCAATCTTACAAACCATTTTACAGAAATAGAATGTTTACACCTCTATACAGCACTTCCCTACCCTATAGCTCTGTTCATGTTTATTTTTAATAGATCATAAGTTTCTTTTTTTTAATTTTTGCCTTTTGGTTTTTTTCGAGTCAGGGTTTTGCTGTAACTTTGGAGGCCATCCTGGAACTAGCTCTTGTAGACCAGACTGGCCTCAAGCTCACAGAGATCTGCTTGCCTCTGCTTCCCCGGTGCTGAGATTAAAGGCGGGCACCACCACCACCGGCGATCGTATGTTTATTGATGGTATCTGAGCCAGGAATATTGAGTATCTGCTGCTGTGTGGACATTAAAGACTACACAAATTATTTTCAAGAAACTCACAGTCCAATGAGGAAAATCGATCATAAACCAAGAGTTATAATGGAGGTCTGTATAAAGGGCTTCAGTAAAATATAATCATTTACTTATTATGCTCAAGAATGATGTCAATTGTGCCACTTCTGGAATCTTCTCAGCTACACAGCAGTAGGGAAAAAATCTTGCACATGAAAAAAAAATCCCTATCCATCTTTGAATCTAGTTTTTTTTTTTTTGAAGTTCACTTTTTAAAAAATCTTTATTTATTCATTTATTTATTTATTTATTTTGGCTTTTGTTGCTAAGAAGGGCAAAGCTAAAGTTGTGGCCAGTATTTCTAGACTTGGATGTAAACAAAGTACACTCGGTTGATCCAAAGGGGTGGGCTGGGGAGCTGCTGAGGAGGAAGGCTGGCAGACCTGCACTTGGCAGCTAACAATTGTGTATGTGTGTGCTTAAACTCTACTTTTCACTTGTGCCACACGCACAAGTGAATCCCTTGATGTGAGGTGAGCAAGAGGTAAACAAGATGCATTTCTGCTTAGAGATAGAAGAGAATCTCATCCCTGAACCTATAATCATCAAAAATGACAGGGTAGAGGCATAAACACAAGGAAATCCCAAATGGCACGTGGATATTAAGCTTGGGTAGCACGATTAAAGGTGAATTTATTTCTGCTCTTGTAAAAATCTCCTTTTTGAAGGTCTTCTGGGTGTGGTGCTGTCTTCTAAACAATAAAGTTACACATAGATGACTTGATTTATTATTGTTGTTACTGTTCCCTTCCAACACCTGAGATGAAGAAGGGAGAGGCGACACTAGGATTGGTCACCTCTACAAACTGTGCTTCCCCGCATCTGGGCCAGCCAGATGTGCCATCTCCAGAAATCATCTATACACACACACACACACACTTGTCACAGGGTGAAGAAGAGTTGAGACAGGGTGGCTGTGGCTGTGGACTCTTCCACGGCACCAATGAGGCTTCCTTTTGCATCAAGTAGAATGAAGGAAGGGCCCTGATGCACCAGGAGGCGGAGAGAGAATGAAGGCAAGGCCAGGGAAGTGTTTGCCTCCTGATGGGTTTCTATAGGTTTCTGAGGCGCCAGAGAAGAGAGCACACACTGCTAGGATGGTTAAGTTGGCGACCTCTTGTAAGAAGTTACACTCGATGCCTGAAAGGAAACAGGCAAAGAACTCATGAAAATCGGCAACAGGCCCAATGAGGAATTTGGACTTAATCCTCTTTTACTTAAGTTTTCCTGCAAGGACAGCCCTGGGGCAGCTCAATTTTTAAAGCAAAGGAACAGAAACAGAGAGGGGTACAAAAAAAAAATCTACCATTTAGACAATTGGGTAGGATCCCTGAGTTTCCCCAATGAACCACCCACGGCCTGAAGGGTCACTTCATGAGGACGAATGCTTTTGGAGAACAATTTTCACTGGCTAAAACAGGCCCCCGTTCAGCTTCTTAGGCAACTGTGCACCTAGGGAATTTCCTTAAACCGTGAGACTCAATTCCCTGTCTCTTAACACTGGAGTAAGAACAGTGGCACGGCCTAAAGCAAGGGCTTTGGCACACCCAGCCACTGTTCCGAGGTGTGGACAGAAGTCCCAGGTCCACTGGAGGAGAGTGAGGACCCTGCTTCTGCTGGCACTTCCTGTTAGGTGTCACTCACTACCCTGCCAGTCTGCCCTGCCCCCACCCCTCAGAGCATAGCTCCTGAGATCAGTTAGAGGACACAAGCACAAAGCAACAGCTTTGTCACCTACACAGCCCACTCTTCTTCCTTGGTCGAAATACAGACAGACAGACAGACAGACAGACAGACAGACAGACAGACAGACAGTGAGCTTGCATGTTCCCAAGGCCAGAGAAGCCTCCAGGGCCAGTCTGTCCTGGTAACTACACTGAACAGACTCCCAGACCCGTGTGATACAAAGGGACAGGCAGCTATTTCCCCAGTAGCAAAAGGGCTGGGCAGGCCACAGTGAGAAAGCCATCACCCCAGTTATCATAAACCTTAAGGAGACAGGTGGTCTAAGGCAGGAGGCCTCCAGGAGCCTTAAGTGAATTCAATGTCTTCGCCCAGCAGGGAAGGAGACTAGGAAACCCGAGAGCGGCGGAGGGGAGGGGATGAATGTGAAAGATGAAGCTAACCATGAAAATTTAATTTGTTAAAATAATGACTAGAGAATGACAGATAATGCACAAATTGTCTACATGCATTTATTAAACACATAATAAATGTGCATATGAGTATATACATATTATATGTGTGTGTGTGTGTGCACACACCATGATAAAAATTAATTCCACCTTCCAGGATGCATCCTTGTTTGTCTCCCTGCTAGCAAGAACCCTGGAGCACAGAGGCAAATTTCAGCTTCCTCTCTGGCAGATGGAGGCCATGTAGCTTAAGCTGCCCAGGTGAGCAAATGTCACCGAATACCTATTTGGAGGGTGGTAAATTCCAGCTATCTCAGGGAAATGCCAAGTGGTCTCAGGTCACAAGTTTGGCAAATAGCAATTTGGAAGGGAGGGGGAGGGGAGAGAGAGGGGAGGGCCCAGGAGAGAAAAAGAACAAGAAAGTATGGACTGAGAAAGGAAAAAAGGAAATGAAGGAGGTTACTCGAACAACAGGCAAGGCCTCAAACATAGTAATTTCTCAGACTGCCTAAGCATAAAATTAGAACCGTTTGCTTCAAAGGCAGCATGCTCCTTTCTCCTTGCCGAAGCCAGGGTGGCCATGAACTTCGGTTCTGAGGACTTTTACAGCCACATTCCTGGTCCTAAGGAACATGCCCCACTCATACCCACGGGCTTGAGTCAGCTGCCTGTGGTACAGTGACTATGACCATGACTTAGGGACCTTACAGGATTGAGAGCTCCCTGAAGGTAAGGGCCAGGAATGGCACAATCTTGTCCCTCCTCTTTCACCGTGATCCGTCTATCAGGCAAACTTCATAAATATCTACCCATGACTAAAGCGGAAAGTAGGCAGAAACAGAACATGGATTCTTCAGCCATGTCAAGCGACACAAGACCTAAAGCACAAATACTTCTAGACTGAAAACAGCAACCCGAGCCAGGGGGAGAGTTTAAGTTTTTCTTAATTCAACCTGTAGCTTCCCAACAGGTGATATCTATAAACATTTGTGGACGTTCACCAATAAACAAGGCAACCTTGTATGGCCTCCCCTCAAGCAGAGTAGGACTCACGAGGTGGCATTACAGATGAAGCGGTAGATAAAACAAGGGGATCTTAGGATGTCAACTAAGCCTTTGCATACTTAGGCCAAGCCAGAGCCACAGAGCCACATGTTTATTTCCTTCATACTGATGAAAACCAACTAAGAAGGTACCAAAATACCCCAGTCAGTGACACAGCGGTAAGTAACTACCTCACAGTCTCTCGCTGTAACTAGGTGGCTGTTGCCGTTGCTACCCTTCTAATTTAACTACACCTGCACCAGTTCAAGTACCACGTGAACTCTTGCCCTGCACCAGAACCTTTCCATCCTCTACCCCAGGGCACAGGGAAGAGAAATAGCCTGTGGAATTAATAACAGGCCTGGTTCTTCAGTGGGCTGGTCCGACACTCGGCTCTTGAAAATTTATGGAGAGAATTAAGTCATAGATATTTTTCCTAGTTGGGAGGCGATCCAACCTTGCTGATTTCGGCCTGGCCACATGGACGCAATGCAAGGGTTTTTTCTTGTGTGTGCGTGGGGGGGGGGGTTTACCCCCACCATGCTGTAGAAGGGTAATAAAATAGAAAAGCACACAGAGCTGTTGGAGAACAGTAACCTCAGACCAACCACGTCTTTCCAAGTGTAACTTTCGAAGAAGAAAAATAAAGTAATAGGACTTTGGGCAGGAGCCTTGATGACAGCCCCTTCCTGCCCTGCTCCAGCAAGCTAGGTGGGGGAGGGGTCGCAACTGTGCACACGGGGCCCCAAATGAGTTGTCTGGCTTCTACAAACTGACCCAAATCAGGCAGATAGAGGCCCCCTTTGCACAAGTCTCTGAAACAAGGCAAGCAGCCATGTAAGAAACTAGGTAGGCTAGAAGGCCTGGAGCCTTCCCCAAGTGTTCAAGAAATCACACCAAGCTTAACAAAAACAAACGTCAAAGCTGTTTAAAGTACATCAAGGTTCTTCAGGTTAAAAATTTCCCCAGGGGAAGGTGCTGCATTCCCCATAATAGCTGAGAGAGACAGAGGGCAAGGCGGGGAGCTTTGCACGGTAACTTCGTGTTCTATGATTTAACCCAATTCGAGAGATGAAGCAACGACTGGGATATTTATTGATCAGAGCTGAAACAGAGCCAACTCAGAGGAGCCGCAAACTGACGTGCAAGCAGGCAGACCCCATGACCCTTTTGAAACTCACTTCTGTATGCAAAACCTCCAGGCCTGCATCGCGCATTTGGGGAAGCGGCTCCCATCATGGGAGACACACAGAAGGGATTCTGGGGGCCCTGCTGGTGAGGTAGGGGAGTTCAACCCAGCCTTGAAAGTGTTCAGTAAAGGCAGCAAGACCCTTTCTGGAGAGGCAGTATCTCCTGTCCCCTTTGAGGCCAGCCGGGGGTGGGGGAGAAGCCCTTCTGCAATGACACCCCCCTCCTCACCCTGCCGATTTCTGATCCTTGGCCTCCTTGACCAGGCACCCCCCTCTCCCCACAAGGGAAGCAAGCAAGCCTCAATGCCAGACAGGACCTGAGTCTACAATTCCAAGCCTTGCAGATCTACACTGGGGAGTGAAGAAGGGCCCCACGGTGGCCCTGAACATCCACCAACCAGTCAACCAGCTTCCCTGTGCATCCCCAGCTGCTACAGGACTGGTCCAGGCCAAGCCCACAGACCTGTGATGACACAACCCTACCCCAGGAGGATACACGTACAGGAGACACCCAGTGATTCTTCTAGGCCTAGATCCCCATGTGAGATCAGGTTTTAGAAGGACCTATCCTTAGGTCACCTAACTCCCTCCCCCCTCCCCTTCAATTTCTTCTAACACCCTCGATTTCTCTTTTTATCTGATTAGGTCAAAACACATTCTCATATCTTGAATAGTCTTGTTTATTGTTGGGTTTTCTCTCTCCTCCATTTATTTCTCCCTCCCCAAAGGAACAGCACACTATGACTTCTCCCTCCTATGTGAAGGGCATCACCACCCACCAGCACCCACTCGGGATTTTTCCCTCCTAAGGGCTTGGGGATTATTAAAGACACCCTAGCAAGGAGGCCACACAAAGATGAGCTGATCCCAGTCTCAGGCTCTTTGTTTTCACCTCTGTGTTAATGTGGGCTGGTGAGGGCCTCTGCCTGCACTGTGTGGTAAGGAATGAGCCCTCCACTCTCAGTACCATCTACACAGTTATTTCCGAAGGATGTTGGCTGGGCTCGTCGATGCTCTCAGGGAGGCTTTCTTTGCTAGGGACAAAATATAAATGCCAAGTTTCAGCCCCATTAACAATGATAATTGATAGAAATGTCTGACAGTGGCAACACTTGAGATCTCAGATCACCCAAAACCCTCAGGAAAAAAAAAAAAAACCTAGTTACTCTCTTCCTGCTGGCAGATTCAACCAATAGGAAAGCAAGACAAAAATGTCGACTTTTCTTTTTCCCCTTCAGTTCACACTTTTGCAGGCAAAATCAAGCATCTTTCTAAAAAAAAAAAAAAAAACCTCACTTTAATAAAGTTTCCCCAAGTTTCACTGACAGGTAGGTGGGATGGCGTAAAGGCCACCAGATCACTCTCCAGGTCCATGGTGGAAATCAAACTCAGATTTCCAAACTTCCTGGGCTTGACTTCACAAACACAGAAAAATCTGCCTCTTTCCCTCATACGTTCCAATCCGGGTTTCCAAACTAGGATCCCATAATTACAAATACATGATATGCCCGAAACATTTGCAGGAGTTGCCAAGCCTACAAGGTAAGCATACTGGCCCCAGCCGAATACTTCCACCATAAACATTTTTCAAATTCCACCACAATCCCCTCCCCGTTTGTCTTATCCAATTCAACTTGATTGATGGAAGTAGCTGTAACACCACCATGACCAGTTTTATGTGACTGCCTAGAAAAGATACAGGGATTCCCAGGCTAAATTAGAACCGCCATCACAATGAGGGAGAGAGGCCCATAAACATTCAACCTGTGTCCCAGTTTGTGTGCCTAGGCTTGGGGAGGTAGTCATGTTGGGACTTGCAGCCTATAGAATGCAGGGTCAGACCAGCGGCTCTCTTTATCCATCCGGACCAGGAAGCTGTGACCCAAAGACAAATAAATCGGTATTCTCAAAATGACATACTAACACGGAGGCAGAAGGGCAAGCTAATGGTTCAGTCTAGCGGTTCAGTCTGGAGGTTCTAGCACCTCGCAGTCCTCTGACTTGTTCCTATGCTGTTGCAGCTAAAGATAGCAAGATGGCTGTTTGGCCCACTCAGTTATTTTAGGGAACCTCTGGGATTTTGTTAGGGGTAGAGAACCACAGATGAGCAATTATAGAGAGAAGGGATTCGGAAAGAAGGAGAAGGAGGTGTGGGGACTGACTTCGTCCTAGCTCACGGTAGTGTCCGCAGATGGGTACAGGGTACAGAAATCCTCTAACAAGGCTTCCCACCTGTGACCAGTCAGCAGATGCCAGTTTCAGCAGCTACAGACCCACCAGATCCAGTTTGAGAAGGCAATAACCCCCTCTCCCTGAGTAGGAAAACTTGGCCTACCACTCGGGAGGCAGAGGCAGGCAGATTTCGAGGCCAGCCTGGTTTACAAAGCAAGTTCCAGGACAGAGTTACACAGAAAAACCGTGTCCCGAAAAACAAAACAAAACAAAAAAGAAAGAATTTTGACAAAGAGGGAAGGAGGGATATTTCCTTAGATAGCCATTCAATGGCTAGGCTGTCTAACAAATATGACAGCAATACGCAGCCATCAAGCCTGAGAAATGCAGCCCCATGGAACATACACACTCCACTTCAAAGTCATACTAGAAAGCTGAGCCCCAAATAGCTCCTTAACATTCAGGGCAATTACTAGTTGAACTATTTTAGGCACATTGAGGTTAAATACGATGCAATCTTGAAGTTTACTTTATTTATTTCCTTTTATTTGTTTTCTATTGTTTGTTCTTTAGATGAAGTGACTAGCAAACTTAGATGGTTAAACTTAAAATTATATATATCGTCCAGAACAGCACTGTTCTGTTCCAGAAATCAGGGAGTAGGTGCAGAAAGCACACAAGTGTCAGGCAGACAAGTACAAAGAGCACTGTGACACCTCCAAAGTCCTGGCTGAGGTGTCAAAACATAGAGAGACGGGGCTGTAACCCAGGAGAGAGGTGGTCAACACCCAGGCACACAGAACCTGGAAGATAATAGTGGCTGCAATTAACTGAACACAGGCACTGAACAGGGCACTTCCTGGTGTTGTCTTGTTTAGTCTGTCAAGTGAGCCTGGGTCCTAGGTATTATTTTCACTGCAGATGAGGAAATTGATGCCCTGTGAAATCAAATAACTAATGCGATTTGACCCGGTTGGTTTGACTGCAAGTCCATGCTCTCTCATTCTAAGTCAGTCGCTACTGAGAATTGGCCGTTGTTTTCCAAGGGTCTTCCTCCCCAGGGATATGGCGTATGCTACGCCGATGTTAGAGACTCTTTGCTTTGGCTTACCTAACTCTTTAGCACGCTGACTGTTCTGAACGGAGGTCCACGGACATCCTGACAGTGCATATGTTGTGTGAAATGAACTTTTCCAAGCATGCCTTTTTCACTGAGCTTAATGACTGGCTCGGGGATGGCAGAAAACATACATCAGTACCCCAAACTTGGAAAAGAAAGGGTTCTAGTCACAGAAGGGGTAAACCAACTGGGCGAGCAAGAGAGCTGAAGGGGAAACCTAGCGCCACGCATACCAGGACTCAAGAATATGTCTTCTGCAACTGTGCATTAAACATCCTCAACAGCTGATTTATTACTCTTGTTTGTTTAATTTTAAAGACTAACTACTGCAGGTACTCCAGAAAGCATTTTAGCAAGCCCACCAAATCTAGCCATGGTTACCAAGAGACCCACCATTTCCCATCCTGTATCTATAGAAAACATACTCCTATATGCAAACCCTATAAGTATTATGTACACAGCCACAGCATCCACAACAGCCAAAAGGGGGGAACAACCCAAGTATCTATGTACTGATGAATACTTAAACATATGTCTCATATCCATTCAGTGAAATATATTCTGGCTGGGAAAAGACACGAAGAGTTGTCATACGTATGTTGAACAGTGGACAAGTCCTGAAAACAGGTTAAGTGGGAGCACCTAGTCAGGAAACAGCAGCTGGGGTATGATGACACTCCGCAGAATGGCACCATGCCCAGAGGCAGACTGTGAGATCAGGGGCTGCTTGGGTGCAGGCATGGGAGAAGGAGCCATGACCCAACTAGTGATGGGTGCCAGGTGAGGGGTGGGCCAAAAGGTTCTAAGACTAGAACATAGCTGTGCTCAGTGCACAGCCCTGCGAGCATACTGAAATCCACTGGATGGTGCTTTGTATACAGGTGAATTTCACGGTCTATAAAATATATTTTAAACATATGTTTAAAGAATACCATGAAGAAGCAGTGGCCTGATGTGTGTCAAAAAAAAAAAAAGAAAAAGAAAAAAAAAAAAACCATCTCTGTGACGAAGATGGTATTTCTCCTAAATACAGAACATATTGGGAATCTAGGGGAAAGGTCACATGGTTCTGACTTCTTTTTACGAAGTTCCCACCTTGAAGCACTGCAGATTAAACAGAGGGGTCTGAGCATGCTCAGAAAAAGCATTTTAACTCGGGATGCACTGTCTCCAGCAGGTGTTGCTGGGGAAACACTCTCTGCAGCATAGGCAAGTCTAGTTAGCGAGGTGGTAGTTGTCTGGGAAGAACATGATTAAAAGTCCTTGTCCCTCCTCTCCGTCATTCTGTATACTGCCCTTCTTCTGGCTAAAAACAGCTAATTCTCACTTGAAGAAAATACATGAGGAACAAAAGGAGCTAACCTTAAATTTCAAGCCTTGGAATGGACTCAGCCCTCAGGGACCATCTGGTGGAGGTCTCTCTCTTTCACATAAGAAAATGGGGCCAGAAACCATAAAACCTGCTGGCCCTGAATGTTGATACCAGGCGCTGTAATTCACATCTACCCCCTCGTTTAATCCTCCCAGTGACCCTTCAACATACATTCAAGCTTGGGAGGGCACTCAGGAAAAGGATGGCACACACCCAAGTGTGGGTATTGGGGTCTCCAGAGAGGATCACCATAGCAACAGACAGGTCACCATAGCAACAGATAACTATCGGATTATTCAGAGAGGTATCACTGTGACCTTCATTTTATAAAAAAGCCAAATAAATCTCAGAGAAGTTTAGCAACCTAAGCAAGGTCACACAGCAAAAGAATAGCAGACCCAGGAGGCTGGCTGTAGAAAGCCAGCAGTTAACTGTCAACCACTGTCACAGTTTCTCCTAAAATTAAGAAATTTGCCTGTGGCCTTAAAAGTGGTTAATTTTCAAGTATACAACCAGCCACAAGGATGAGGCATCCATCCCAACATCCGCTTACTGACAGTTTTTAGGGGCAAATGTAGGTAAAGCTATAGGGCATAGCAAAAGACCCCACAGGGCCTTCTGCCCAGTCACTAGTGACCTTGTTCTGCCATCCCAGGCCAGGCCCATGACAATCTACACCTGTGCTTGGTATGCCCTGGGAGCCATCTTGCCAACTGATAAGTGCTATCTCTGAGATACCGAGGGGGCAACACATAGACACACTGCCCCCAACCCCCAGAGACAAGTACCTGTCCTCCACCATCATGACAGGGCAGCAGGCACTGTCTCTGAAGTCCGGAAGGGTTGACACAAGCACACACTGAGAGGGTCCCTGACAGGCAGCTGGTAAAATTCATACAAAATACTCAGGAGCACTGCATTTACTTTGTTCCTAGGTCTTGCCACAGCATCACACGTGAGGAACAGGGTGGAGCAAGAGCTGGTGTATTCCCCTAATCCAGATTAACAAGGCAACAGAAGTGAGTGGGTACTTTGAGTGATTAAAAAAAAAGAGAGAGGCATGGTTGCCTGTACCCTTAATCCCAGCATGTGGGGTTAATCAGAGAAGCAGAGGCAGGTGCATCACTGTGAGTTCAAGGCCAGCCTGGTATATATAATACATAATTTGTTCTAGAACAGCTAGAGCTACACAGTAAGACCCAGTCTTAAAAAAAGAAAAAAAAAGCTATCCTTGGCTATTATAGCAAGTCTCTGGTCAGTCTGGGATACATGAGATCTTGTCTCAAAGAAATAAATAAATACACATATAAAGATATATATATATTCATATATATGTATACATACATATATATATATATGAACACACACACTTAGATATATAAAACCAAGTTCAGACAATATACATCCTTCTAAAAGCTATTGAGGCCCTGCTTTCCTAAGTGATACATATAATGGAGGTCTCAACAGAAGCCAGGGCCCAGTAACATGGCTCTGAGGGTAAAGGTGCTCACAGTTGGGCCTGACACCTGAGTTCGATCCCCAGAGCCCATATGGTGAAAGGGGAGAACCAATTCCTGAAAGTTGCTTCTCTAATCTCCACATGCCTGTCATGGTAACTCCTCACCCCACCCCACCCCACCCCCTCAAATAAATATATAAATATAATTTTTAAAAAAATGTTCTTTTAAGGTGCCGGAGATCTGCTTTATAAACTCCCATGCCCTTGTGTTTACATACGCCAATATCTACGTTTGGGTTTGGTTGCTTGTTCAGGGCTATTTCTGTAATTTTACCAAGAATGGGAGAAAATTTATGGGTATCAACAGAACACGGAGGCAAAGCCTTCAAAAAGCTGGGCCCCAGTTGGGAGCTGAGTCCTTGAATCCCTGGTAGGGCTCAGCCTCTCTGGCACTATGCACACAGCAAGCACAGCAGCCCATCTGCGGCTCCTGGAACTCCAGGTCTAGCAGCTTTTCCCGTGGACATGACCTCTTGCACATTATCCATGCAAACTGTCTCTCACATTCAATTCAGGTTAGAAAACAAATAACGTGTAGCCCCCCACTTTTGCTGCCCGCACCCACTTCTCTTTTGAGAAGCTCTACATCTCTAGAGCTCCCATGTCTGGAAACCCACTTTCAAAGAACAGAAAGACACTGAAATACCAGGAGACAGAGCCATCAACTCTGGTCACCTGACACTATCTCTCAGAGTCAGGCCGCAGGTCCAGAGGGTATGTGCATCACGGTAGCACCAGCATCCAGTGAAAGGGGGTTATGGGTAACATTGTCTTATGAACTCCCCTTCATTTGCTGCTCTTTCCTTTCCTTAGCCTGTTCTACCCTGAATCCAGCCAGAAAGGACCAAATCCTCAACACCTCAGCTGTATTTTTTAAAAAGGTTTTGGAGTTGCCCGGCCATGAATGTGAGCTCCCCCAACACTCCCACCCTGCTACAAAAGGGACCTGATGGGAGGTTGTTCCACACTGTCTACAAATATTTCAGTCCTGTTGTGTTCAAGGGACAAGGTCATTTGTGTTTTTCGAAGTCACACACAGCTTCCTTCCACAGTCAACCCCCATTACACACACACACACTCGAGTCTCTAGTTCTTCAAAGGGTCCCATCGTGTAACTGCTATAGCAGCCAAGAAGAATCAGAAGGGAAGGAGTAAAAAAAGGAAATAAATAGTTGAGAGCTGAAAACAAACCCTACAGCGCCATAATGGGGGTGTTAATTGAACGCAGAAAGAGAACGAGGAGAACAAAAGAGTGTTAAAGAAGGGGGGAAAATCAATTTTTCAAACCTCCTCCAATTATTTGATTGAACTTGAGCGCAGATTACAGTTGGTGAAAAGTTAGCCCAGGAGAGCCAGGGAGAGCTATTCCATTCTAAAATTAAAATCCACTCACAACCACAGCTTGTTCACAGGTGTCTACAACTAGTCTCTGCAGTAAACAAACCCCACTTTTCACCTTTTCCGAATTTTTAAACCTCTGTGATTTTTGACGGAGAAGTGTAAGCATTTTTTTTTAAATAAAATCAAGAAACCTTTTAAGAACTTACTAAATATTCTGGGTCAATTTTTTTTTTCAGAAAGTCAACGTGTTTGACTCTTTTCTCCTACCCTTCTGTCCCATCAACCCATTTCCCAGCCCACACATACACAGGCAAAGCATCCTATCGCTAAACTGTCAGAGAAGTGCCGATTCTTAAAGAGAAAATTTGACAGTAAATGACCCGAACTCTGTGCTGAAAGACACTCTGGTCCCAGACTGAACATGCACCAAAAGGCCACATTACGCTGCTGTAGACCTCCACCCAGTTTGCTTGCTGCTGACTGCATTTGCAACCTGAATGTTTTGTTGGCATTTTTTTATCCTAGCGTTTATTTTTAAAAAGCACAAAGTATCAAAATAAACACTTCCCCACACTCTTAAAGCAAAACACACAAGTTCGTCTACTTTTCAAAATCCCGAAGTAATTTCTGACTTAAATACCCATCAATCAACCATAATTCAGGCACTGCTGTCTTCTTTGGGTATTATGCACGTGTTTGTGTTTTTGTTTTTTTAAATACCAAAAGGTTGATGAGATGTCTTAGCCAGTTTTCCTACTTACTTCCAACTAAATTATTAACAAGACCCAAGAAACAAAAGCAGCAAGCCCCCCAACACACACACACACACACACACACACACACCTCCTTTCCAGAACCTCCCCAGGTGAACCGCAGTGAGCACACGGGACTGCTCCACCATGAAGCGTCTCGGCAGGGCTTCAGGTTGCCCTCAGAAACACTCATTCCATGCTGTGGATGTTGAGAGTTCTAATAGGAAAAGTCCCCAAACAGCAAAGGAAGGTGTGTGAACTGACCTTTCAAACCATTTTTTTTTTTTAACAGTTCTGGATGGAGAGAGGGAAACAGACGGACAGACAGACAAGGACAGTGAGAGATGTGCACACTCTGCCTTCTCCCAGGGCATCAAAGGCATGGAAGATGTGCAGGTGGCCCACATCCCGAATGGAGAAGTCAAGGTACTTGGAAATAAAAGCTTATTTTGAACACAGTACTGTCTGCTCTACCTCTGACATCAAGGTCTGTTCCTTCCCTGCAGCCATCCAACACTCAAGTGGAAGAAGACAAGTGAGTTCTCCCACGCAGCCATCCTCTCCACAGAACCCTGTTTTTGTACCTCTTTTCACACAGGGGACAATCACCAATTACATTACTTCATAAACCATTCTTTAATACATCCTCTATCATCAATAACACAAAAACTTCAAATTAGATAATTTTTAAAACTCCCACCATGAACATGTTGACATAAAAAAATTTTAAAAGCAGACATTATCTTCCAACCATAAGAACATGTTTTGGCCGATACCGCAACTTCCCACCCTAGAGCTGTAGCCAATATTAATCAAGAACAAAGTCTTGAGCGCGCACCTGAATTGGACCTCTATCTACACCCACCGCTTTGATCTACTACCTCGGCAGGTTTTAATTAGAAGACCAGAATTAAACACTTGGGCCATGATGTACAAGTCAGTGACCTGACTGGTGCCCTTCCCATTAAAAATATCTTTAAAGATAAAGTATCTTTAAAAAAGAAACTCTCCTTCGGTCCCTTTATTCCCTATTCCTTTTTATTTTGACTCTAAATTTCAAAAACCAAGATTCACAAAACTCCAACTTGACGAGAAACAAAACCCGAAGCTCAAAGTGAATAGCCCCACTGGGGACTTAAGGAGAGAAAGAAAAGAAGGGGGAAGAAGGAGAGAAGGGGACACATGTGCACACATGCCCACCGCTCACGTCTCTGAGTTAACAGAAGGAAAGAAAAAAAAAAAGACAGAAAAAAACTAAAAATGTGTCAAAGTGAGAAGAGCTCCTGTGATATTAGTATGCACAATCAATACGTCTCTCAGAAGGCGTCTCTCACGGCTAAAGCGACGCAATTATCAGCTCTGCAATAAGGTTAGGTCCTGGCACAGCCACCTGGATGACTCAGGTCTCAGCAGCCGTCTCAGGTGCTTTGTCTGGGACCTTACACACTACACAAGTATCATTCAACAAAGGAGCTGTTTACTAATTTCACAGACATTTGAAAGACCCGAGCAATTACATATTCAATCAACAGTGACCTCCTGAAAAGATTAAAAAAAAAAAACAAAACCGAAGAAATCCAGAGTCCTTAAAAGAGAGGAAGAAATGAGAGCCATCCCCTGCCCTCCCCCTCCTTTCCATGTGTAACTATCAATGTATATCAACCGAGCATGCAATCATATCTATTGTCACTTTCATTCATGTCATGCCCTTGCTTATATGGTTTAGATGTGAATTATTGACTGTTATACACCTTGTTGTAAAAAATAAATAAAGAAGTGGCATGGCAGGTACTTTGCCCGGCTTTAAAGTGGGTTAGGAAGTCTGAGACCAACTGCCGATCCCCGTTTCCTGCAAGCACCCCTCAGTCCCTCTTTCTGCCCTGGCTTCAGATTGCCTTCTCGACTCTTTCTTCTTACGAGGGAGCAAGTTAACCCACTTTGGGAAATTAAGGACTAAAATAAAGAAACAAGAGGACAGTTGCTAAGTGCCCTTGCCCTGCGCATCTGTTGTTTAAGAACACCTCTGATTGATGACTGCGATTTTTTAATTGTTGCTTTAAAACTGAAATGCCCTCGTGGGATGTGTCATAAGTGTGTTAGTCTATGATATGAGGTCTAGAAAGCAGAAAAACAACAGAGGGAATGATCTCAGGATAATATAGTGCCCTAAATCCAAAGACTGTCCCTCCTAGGAAAATCAGAGGCCGTTCAAAAGCCTGGTTCACCGAACTGCATACTTCAGTCCACAATGGTATTTTGAAGACATCCTTTCGAGAACCTCAAGTTGGTTATTCTGTATAAATACAAATAACAAAAGTGGCATAAAGAAAGAAAGCTGACTGGTTTACCTCTTACTAATTATAATTAGTAATAATAGATGAAAATATATTCCTTCAGGAGATGGGCTTTTTACTTTCACACTTTCCCCCACAGGCATATCATTCTATAAATTTCCCATCAGAGCCTCTGCCTTAGCCCCAATTTCAAAAACAGTTGGGGCCAGATTTAAAGAAAACATACTGCTTGAAATCGGCGGGCCGAGATGCTTCCCTCTGGAGAGAGCAGAAATGTCTTTCGTGGTCACACTCGCATTCTACAGCGTGAAGACCCCAGAAGAGCAGGAGGGCTAGAGGTGCAAGGGTTTGACGAGCCAAAGAAAAACAGCCAACGGCTGGAGTCTCATTCCTACCTGTCTTTTCTTTGATTTCACACAACACATTAAACAAGGCGGGCTTCATCCTGTGGCAGTTTAAAGCGTGCTTTCTGTAAGAAAATAAAAAATCAAACAACAACAAACACAAGAGCTTAGGTGGACACTCAAGATCAAACTGACCAAAGTCCAGGGGGCACCTGAACATTTAGCCAAAAATAAAAAATTACACTCCAAGCCTAACTCTGTGGCATGCTTCAATTGTTTTTATGACTTAATATACAAAGTCCCACCATAGGAAAAGAAGCAATGTTAATTAGCAGGGAGAGGAGGGATTTAACTACAGAGCAGAAATAACCTAAATTATGCCCATTAGGGAAAGGGTTTCCTTCCTTTTCTCTTTCTTTCTTTCTGCCCCCACCCCTTGGTAAGTAGTTAAATCAAAGTGGAATTCTTCAACCAAGAATTCTCTTGAAGACAATGAAGGCAGCAAGGCCAAATGCATAGGTTAACAGTTCTGTGCACGCTCTGCAAGAAGCATAGCCTAGGCGCTCTCTGCCTCTCTCTGTGTGTGCATGTGTTTTCAAATTTAATTCATCCATGTGTTCGAATTCATTCCGCAGATGCCCCTGTATTCTCATAAACATAAGATGCTTGAAAGACCTTGTGAGTAGAACTGTCAATTTATAAAATTTCAGTCCCCAAGTTAAAGAGTATGGAAATGCATTGCCAGGGGGCAAACATACCCAGATGGGGAATAAATTCACTTCTCTGTGTTCACATTATGGCTCTTGTGCGCACACGGCTTATTTGCAGGTGTTGAAATTCAATTATTTACAATTAGGACTTGCACCCACTGGGGAAAAAATAAATACAATTTTGCCTTTTAGATTAGTGATTTACCTGGTTCCCGTGGCTGTGCAGATTTGTACTCAGAATGCACTTGAGGAACAGAACAATGCCCTTCCTTCTAGTTTATTATGGACTCACTTAGCAGAATGATATTGTTTTGGAAACAAAATACTGATCTTATCAGCTACTAGCTAAGGGAATTCTGTTTACTAACTAAATGTATGTGTAAAGATAAGCAGAAAACCCCGGCACTCAAAACATATTCAATTCTTTTTCAATCAGTTTTAAAGTTAAAAAAAAAAAAGACACATTTTCCAGAGGAACAGGGATTACCTACATACTCTATACTGTGTAGCGGGGAATACGAAACTCAAAATTCAAAACGCACACACACATACACATTGTCTAAAAATAGTCATAGCTTACTTTCTGGATCAACAAATATGCACTACAAATATGTAACTAAGAAGAAGGAAAAGGAGGGAGTCTAATAGTCCAAGTAGTTACATTGTTTCAAGAAAATAAAAAAGAGGTTAGAAATTTAGTTCTCAGGAGAAATTAAAAGCAGACTGAAAACACTTCAATCTATTTAAGCTCTTTTCTGGGTTTTTAAAATTACTTGCCACTCACCCGTTTTTGTTTTTGTTTTAACTCAGGCCCAAATGCAAAGGATTGGCAGCTCCATCTAGAAGCTTTGCCTCCCCACATAACACAAATGGGGCTAGAGAGACAACTGGATTCTTCCCCATCCCCAAACTGCATCTGATCTTTCTCAGCATCTAGGCCATTAAAGGGAATACCCGCAGAGAAGTGTTTGTCCTCAGTTTCACAAAAAGAGACCAGAAAAGTAGCGAGAATCCAAGCTCACTGGCCTCTTCCACTTCATGAACTTGTGATCCCAACCAGTTTATCAGTGGGGTCTGAGTGTATTTTTCTGGAACAATGTTATGGAGAAATCTGTTCCAATTCAAGAGAGGACTGCCAGTGGGGAGCCTCTGGCTTGCCATCCCCATTAGCTTTTCTTCAGGTAATAACATTCAAAAGGAGCACCAATTAATTTTTCAAAAATCTTTTCTCCCACCATTAAAAGCATGAAACTAGTTTGAGGGAGTCTTTTAACATTGCCGAGTTTTTAGGCGCCCTAAGCCTTAGCACTTTTAAGTTTACATGTTCCATGTGTTAGCAGCTGAAATGAGTGTAATTCAGAACATGCGTGCTTTTAGCTGCTTCCTCTTATTTTCTCAAGGCTCTGTTTCTCTTACATAAAATTCATAGTATGTGTTATCCATATAACTAAGTCACATAAGGGCTAGTCATTTTATAATATGTTTAAAAGAATTCCAAAGCAAAATAGAAAAGTACTCAGAGATTTAACAAAGCTGAGTGGTTGTGTGGACATATGTGATCATTGGATTTTTTTTTTTAAATCCTTCCTTTCTGAGTTGGGCCTTGGGCAAACTCTTAGTGGCTTTGCCATTTAACCTGTGTTTTCATTTTGAAAGAGGATTTGCTGTAAAAATCCTAGAGACCAGAACATGGTGGTGGTTTAGTTAAGGAAACCCCAGTCCTATTCCTTCATGCCCTGTCCTAGTGAAATACATAAAATTCGTACATGCTTTCATTTCAATTTAGTTGCACTCTAAGTGGTCCTGGAAGAGGCACGGGGCAGAGAATAAGCTTGATGTTTGTTCCCACCCCTTTATAAAGGACCACACATAACAACTGTCTGTCCTGGGAAGGTGAGAACAGCAACTCAAATTAAGAGACAATAAAGTTAAACTCAAAACCCGAGTCTCTCTCTTAAAACTAACAAACAGTCCTCAAAGCAAAATTTTCTTTCCTTTCTCCCCATTTTCTTTTTCTAAAAATAAAACGGAGAGACTGCAAGGTATTTTCTCACTGTCTGACATCTAACACAGAACTAGCCTGCTTTTTGTTTGTTTGTTTGTTTGTTTTGGGTGGGGGTGAGAAAAAGAGAAAGACTAAAAAAATATGGAGGGGTAAATGAAGAAGGAAAATCAAACTTGCTGAATTA
This sequence comes from Chionomys nivalis, assembly GCF_950005125.1. Taxonomy (NCBI): domain Eukaryota; kingdom Metazoa; phylum Chordata; class Mammalia; order Rodentia; family Cricetidae; genus Chionomys; species Chionomys nivalis. The sequence goes on along the minus strand of NC_080090.1, from coordinate 52,851,292 downwards.
TCTAAGGACTCAGTGGAATCTGCAAATAAAGTATTCTTGAAACATTTTTTATTTTGTCATGTTCCAAAGTCCCTCAGCTACAGAAGGCAAGGAATGCCGCTCGGAACTTGACAATTCTGCTTCCCTCAAACACTTTTTAAAAGCAGTTAAAAAAAAAAAAAAAAAAGTGCCGAGGGCCGCTTTCGGATTAGTTGGCAGCATTTTCGGCGTGGCTGCGTGTTTGTGTGCATTCATACAAATACCTCTAACAGACACACACGCACAATATCTCCACACAGCCATATCACCGCACGGGCGATCACACTTTCGATAACAACGCTTCTTTAAATTTTACTCCTCCGCCATGGAGTTGCTTGTCAAAATGAGAAAAGAAACAACATTTTTAAAAGAAAGCGCTGTGGTGATTCGGTTCCCATTGTTTCCCCCTGCGAGAGGGAGCAAAGAAAAAAAAAGAAAAGAAAGGCAAAGAAAAGCCTCCATCTCACCTGGCCTGCGCTTCATCCAAACTCTGGTCTGTGATGGTCATAATTTGCTGTAAAATGTCCCCGATGTCCTGCTTCCTCCCGCCCTCCCCCTCGGTCCCTCCGGCCCCATCCTGCAAGTGCTGGGACAGGCCGGGGTGTCCGGCCATCCCGACCCCAGCGTGGGAATGCATCAGCCTCGGCTGCTCGTCCATCTCCGAAGGCTCCGGCAGCCCCGGCTCTTCCTCTTCGGCTCCTCCGTTCGGCGCCTGGGAAGCACCGAGGCTTTTTATCCTTCAAGCTGTCTTCAAATCCTTTTCAGGATAAACAGGGACCGGGGTTTAAAAAAAAAAAAAAAAAAAAAAAAAAAGACCAAAAGGAAAAAAAATCTCTTTGCCTCTTTAGAGGATGGTGGGAGGATGGGGAGGGGGAGGGGGGCGTGAAGGGGTTGCGGGGTGAGGGTGGGGATAAGGGCTGGTGGGGAAGGGTGTTGACTCCAAAAAAGCAAGAAAAATAAACCACCTTCCCACTTGGCGAAAAGAAATCAGAGCTGCCTTTGGTTTTTTCAGTCCGATCTCCTTTGCAAGACAGAAATGGGCTCCCGGCGCTTAAATCTGTGGCTTAATCCTTTTGCAAATATGCATTGATCGGGAGAAAGGAGAGGAAGGCAGGGGGATTGCAATGCAAACTTTCCCCCCCACCCCCCGCTGCCCCCCACCCCCACTCCGGGCCAGAGTGATCTCAAAGGGGGTGGGCTGTAGCAGAAGCCAGATCTCCCCCAGCCGTGGCGGCAGGCAAAGCCCAAGCTCTCTCCTCCTCCGTGTCTCTGCAAACTCCAGCAGCCCCGTCAGCCTCCTGCTTTTGTTTAGCCCAGGCTCAGGACTCCAGAAACATATACAGAAAAACCACAGCCTGAGAGGAGGAGGAGAAGGAGGAGGAGGAGAAGGAGGAGGAGGAGGAGGAGGAGGAGGAGGACGAGAAGGAGGAGAGGGGAGGGGGCCGAGGGAAGAGGGGGAGGGGGCGGAGAGACCAGAAGGTGGGGGCCAGCGGAGGGAGGAGGGCTTCAGAGCCCCGCCCCCCTCTCTGATTGGTCAGTTCGGAGAAACGGGCTCTTCCTCCCACTGCTTTCCACCCAGCTCCTCCTCCTCAGCCTCCTTCAGCTCCTCCTCGCCCGGGCGTCCTGTCAATCAGAATTTAGAGGTGGGCCGGGAAGGAGGCGGAGCTAAGAACAAGTCTCCAGTCCTTAAAGGTGCAGAGCGAAGTTAGCTCCGATTCTTGCCTGCTTCTCTTAGGCTGCGTCCTTGAGGAAAACGTGGCTCCACTTAAATGCAAGACTGTAAAATTAACACGAAAGCACACACTGACGGTGTGGATCCCTCCGCCCCACCCCTCGTTCGCCTGCACAGTGACGCTGCTGTAGAAAACTTGGTTCTCTGAAATCCTTAGACCTCGGGGAAACTGTTGAAAGCAAAACTTTGGAATATGACGTAGTTAGTAAATAAAATTGAGCAGCTAAGATAATGAATAATGATCTCTAATAGACGAAAATAGAGATAGTAGGTAGTTTGCAAAAAATCAACTCTAGGTCAACAAAAAGAATACAGATCGTCCTAACTGTGGACTAAAACCAAATAAAACTCAAGAAAAAGACTAATAAATAAGTTCACCAAATGAAATGGATTCAACATTTCTCTTCCCCCTGAGGGAAGTTGATTATTTAGCTTAAACACTTAATAAAGGATTGCATTATCACAGTCTGGTTCCAGTTTTTAATATAGTCTAATAAGCATTAATAACAGGCATAAGAAGAAACTGACATTTATTGAATGCCTACTACGCACAAAGTAATTTACTTGAGTTATTGTATTTAATTCCCAAGACATCTCTGTGAATTATGGACTATTATTCTCATTTCACAAAGAGGAAACTTAGAAAGGTTAAAGAATGTGTTCAAAGTCCATAGTTATGAAGTATGACAGTTGGAATTCATACCCACGCTTGGCTCTCCCCAAGGCCGGGTGTGTCTATGTACAGTAGGCCTCAAATCTAACGGACTCATGTGGATGTGGTGAAAGTCACTTGTACTTAGAAAAACAGATATTAAAACAAGAGTCCTAAAATTAAAAATGCATAGGAAAGGAATGAACTTAGTGAAGCCTGGGCAACTCCACAAATCGACTTTGGTTTTTCTTTAGTCCAGCCAATAGGGGAATATAACTGGACTCTCACTGCCCATAAGATAAAAAAACAAAACAAAACAACAACAACAACAAAAAACAATTACTTAGGAAAATCCCGGACTGCTTTAGAAATGAAAGCATCCTCTTGTGTATTGTGTAGCCGGGCCTCTTCCTGCATGGTTGTTTACAGCCAGCCTCAGTATCCCCAATCAGCAGAATGGATCGTAACCTAGCCAGGCACTTGGAAATCCTCAAATAGAAGGTTGTACTCTACATCAACCATTATGCAAAGGCTTGGCAAGATAAGAGGCCCTTAGGGAATCACTTCAGAGCAGCCCTTAATATGCTTGTTGGCACCCATTGGTGTAAGGGCATGCAGTAGTGTTTGTAACTGTACTGACAATGCCATACTACTTAATACAAGTGGTTCTATACACATGCACACCTTGACTTATAAACTGTTGGTTTAAACAATACTAATCAGGAGATGAATAAAACTACATACTTAAATCATATGTCAATCTCAGCCCATATGGTTTCATATATCCCTTACCTCTTACAACATGAAGTTGGAGAGGAACCTATACGAAATCAGTATTGAAATAATTAATTCTGAGTTGTGAGTCTAATAAAATGCTGCCGGATCAAGTATTGAGAAAGGCACCGTTAATACTCTAAGATCATTATCATCTAGGGTCATTTTGCTAGGGGAATTAGAGTTGTGTACAATATTAATAGTACAAATGACTAATAGTTGTCATTTACCAAGCCAAGGTTTTTTTTTTTTTTTTTTTTTTTTCTGTTCAAGGTACTAAGTTAGGTCACCACAACTATCTGGTCTCAATTCTTATGCATTTTAACTAGGACTCCATACTGTTGCCCAAATACATTTCAATACCGGAGAAACCACACACTACAAAAGAGATGAAGGAAAGTGAAAATGCACTTATGGTAAAGGGAAATGGGCTTTGAGGTGAGTCTGAAGGACAAATGGGATCTGGAAGGCAGGCAGGTTTAACACATGCGTCAAGGGGTCTTTTTGGACACAATAGAAGTAACTGTTAAGTAGGTATGACTGCAGGAAACCTCTGTCAGCATTGTGCTTTCTCTGGCGGGCGCTGAGGTCACATGAGCAACTGTTTCAAACATCATGGCTAGCTATACAGTTGTCCAAACCGAGAGCTAAATGATAATCATCTTGCCCAAATCGTCTGGGAAGGAGGAGCGGGAAGGACAATGTAAAAATCCACTAGGAAGGAGGCAATAGAAAGGGGAAGGCAAGGACAATGCTGAGACCATATCACGAAGGTGCCACTGTCAGGGCTGACTTGATGTGAGGGAGAAAGATAAAGGAAATGGCTTCCAACCTGGAATGTCGCAGCACTGATACAGTGATAATTGTAGCTGGAATAGAGCTTATCCAGTACTGAGTCTGGTGTAGGCTTTTGTAATGAGTTACCACTTAATTTGGCTAATTGAGCTGCCATCTTTAACACCGCCCTCCTTTGTGGTGAAGAAGCAAAGTTCCTAGGATTACTAGACAAATACAGACTGGCATCACTGAGTGCCTGGTTGGGATTCAGTCCATCCTTCTATGGCTGTTTTGCTGCATGGACATAAATTGTAGTCAACACACTAAGCTGCTCTGTCACCAGGTCATACACCCTTGAGTGGCCATCACTATGCACTGTCATCTGAAGCATGATTGTATATATGTTACAAAAGGTCTTTTTTGAATGCAAATAAAGGAATTCAAAGGGAGAAAACACCTTAGGTGAAATAAAATGACTTTTATTCGCGTTAGAGAAGTTAGAAAAGTAAGTTCTGAGGGAAAATATTCTACATGCAATTTCCCAACTTTATGAACCATGACAGGAGATGGACACTGGTTTTTGTTCCTTCCGTAGTTGGACAACAACACTTTACTTATAATCCCTGTTTTACAAACACGTGCTGAAAGAATTAATAACTCAGAAATCATGCTGTACTTGGAGAAGCTGAGGCCCTCTGAATCCTGCTTAGTCCAGATTTGAGTCACTATCAAAATTTTACCAAGTGGCAAAGCAGCTCTCAGTCTAACCCAATTCTAAAGTGCCACAAAGTCATGCCACCATGCTCTCCTGTGTGACAAGACCAGGTGACACTGGGCATTCCATTCCAAACATCTTCAAATCCTAGGAGAACCTTCATTCTTTCGTCATCACTGAAGGAAAAGAACACTGTGGGGAGTGACAGAGAGGGGCCCACTCCACTCTCCAGCAAACTGGGGCATGCGCTTGTTGGCACAGTCAGAGATAAATTTGTTACCGCATGCTGTAACATCATCTAAGCAGACACGGCCTACATAGGTCCTTAGATATGAATACTGGGTGACCAGGGAGTGGCACTCTTTGAAAGGATTAGGTGGTGTGGCCTTGTTGAAGGAACTGTATCACTGTGGTGGGCTTTGAGGTTTCAAAAAGTCCAGAGTCTCCTCCTTTCCAATTCCTGTGGATCCAGGATGTAGAACTTTCAGCTCCTTCTCCAGCACCGTGTCTGCCTGCATGCTGCCATGCTTCCCATCCTGGTGTCAATGGACTAAACCTCTGAACTGCAAGTCAACCCCCAATTAAATGCTTTTCTTTCTAATAGCTTCTGCGAATCATGCAGTTTCTTCACTGCAATAGAACACTGACTAAGACATGCGAATTTATGGTTATATCTTAATTGGCCTCTATGATTTTCTAACTCTCTTATCTATGTGGGGAAAGAAGAATTTCTCTCCCCTAGAAGGTCATATCCACATCAAGGAACCAAAAGTAGTACTTGAGACAAAATGGATTCCATTGCTCTGTCCAAGGTGTTTCATTCTCTTTTTTGTTTCTTACCCATTCTTTGTTGTTCTTGAACTTTCCACTCACCTATACACCCTTATGTCCCCCGTCCACCCGGAGTATTTTTCTTCCTTTTGCTTTGGCCAACCTTCTCTGATGCATTCACAGAAATCTCCTAGCTTAGCCCTGACTCTGCCTCACTGGATGGGGTCTTGAAAGCTGTGGTGAAATCAATTTCCTCTAAATTAGTGAACAAAAATTCTAGATTGGCCAGACAGTGGTGGCACATGCCTTTAATTCTAGCCTTGGGAGGCAGTTAGGTGGATCTCTGAGTTCAAGGCCAGCCTTGTCCACAGAGTGAGTTCCAGGTCAGTTAAGACTGTTTCACACACACACACACACACACACACACACACACACACACAGAGAGAGAGAGAGAGAGAGAGAGAGAGAGAGAGAGACTCAAAAAGGAAAAGAAAAAAGAGAAGAAAAAGAAAAAAAAAATCTAGATTCTAGGTTGAAGACTCTTAACCAAGGAGTAAGAGCTTGAAAAGTTCTACAGAGTCCTGGGAATTATACACAAAAGTTGATAGTGAATGCCCATTCACATTACTTAGAGTGAGGTCCACTACATGTATCAGGGCCACAGAAGATTTCTAAAGCTCTACAATGTATCATCTACTAGTCTAGATCTAGCTGTAAATGGCACAAATTTATCATGACATCTTGAGAAAAAAAGGTTCTATTTTCTAAGAAATCCCTGTTTCAAAGTCGTATGCAGACTTAGCTCCCAGACTGTCCACAGCTCATTAGGCGCAGCTATTGAATAATAGTCAATATTGTATCAATGTTAGGACTAAACAGTCAACAGTCCAGACCCTTGAAAGACAAAGCTGTAGGGAAGGGTTGATGCTTTACGTTGTCATGGTCACTGTCATCTTCTTCAAGGCCCTGGGAACAAGCTGGATTCCTTGGCTTACTCTCCAATTTATGAAACAACACACAAATAAAGAAATACATAAGTTGAGAGACTCATAAACCTTGTGAATAATCCATGTCAAGCTGATGAACATCAAATCCGAAAGCCATCTTTGGGGTTCAGCCTTGAATGGGTTGTCTACGTCATATCTCTCCTCTCAAAGCTCAGGTATCTATGCGAAAGAGAGATGGGTGGAAAGATTGCAAGACCCAGAGATGGCGGGCAACTTCTAGAAAATCGCATTTCCCAGAAACAGCAGGATGGATGCACGTATTGAACTCACAGAGGCTGTGACAGCATGAACAAGGCCTGGACAAGACCAAGCCAGACAGCATCTCTCCCAGAATTCAAAGCACAGTAAGTGGGCATGAAGTCCCACTGCTAGCCAAGACACTTTTTGAAAACAATAGCTGCCGGGAGAGGGAGAATCAGTTTTCTTCAAAAGAGTGTCACTGAGCATATCAACGATATTCCAGGACAGGCTCCATGCTCAGGAGCTGGTCAACACAAATTGGCCTCCATGTTTTTAGTGACTTTATGTTGTCATTCTTAAGAGAGAAAAAGAATATGAAGGTGGTTGGAGAGGGAGAGGGAGAGGATCTCGGAAGAAGTGGGAGATGGGAAAGAATAATGAAAACGTACTGTATCAAACTCTCAAAGAATTAAATAATTTTTTTATACAAACAGTCTCTTTCCAAGCTGCCAGTGGATTTGATCTGCATAATGGGATGTCACAAAAGCAAGGATGCAGAGATGCTGGGGAAGGTCTTTGGAAGGGAGATGTGGAACTGGGAAGGACAAGTGCCAAGAGCCTGGTGTGGGATACACTGCAGGAAGGGAAGAAAGCTCAAAGGAAACCATAGTGAGGTACGGAGCTGAGCCATCACTCAGAATTCCATGCTGAGCCATGTTGCAGGGTTAGGATTTCATTCTAACTGTTTTTGAAGTTCATAGAGGATGCTAACCAGGCATCTTACATCAAACTTTGACCTGACTAACATTTTATGACAGCATACAACATGGTTCTAGGCACTGTCTAGTCATCAGGGACACTCCAGGCACGGTTTCTGTTCTCATGACTAATAACTCACCAAGAAAACCCATCTTTAGCAATGGGGTCTTCATTTACCTTATGCTTCTGGGAATGGCTTCTTTGTCTATACATGGCGCTTTCATTTGGCTTCCAACTGCTGTTTTGATCCTTCTTTCTGCTGCTTTTCCAAATCTACAAGGCACTTAAGAGCTCAAGGCTATCCTGTCCATACAACGAAAACTTTTTACAGAGGGTGAGAAGAATTTCTGAAGGGCCACTGCCATTTTCCCCAAACAAGTGCCAATCTTGAGATTCAGCAGCTGGGGGGTGGGTACTAAAGAATCCATATTGGCGAGGCCCAACATAGTAGAAAGAGATCACAGCACATTTATCAATTATTTCATTAAAGGAATAATACTGGTACAGTGGCATGGATGGAGGAGGCACCATCTTATTTAGCTCCCTATGAGATACCCTGCTTCCTCTATCTGGGGCACTGCTGTGGGGTGCCACACCTCTCTCCCCACCCATGACTGGTTGCTGTGTTATTTCTCTCCCTCTCCAGGGGCAAGGAGGAGTGGGGGCCGTACTTTTGCCTGCTTCACCTGTGGCTCGAGCCTGCTCCCTGTGTAGGAAAGATTCGGAGTTGGCACTGGGCCCACTGTTTCTCCATCAACCACCCTTGGATTCTAAGAGGGACCAGTGCTAAACCAATGATCTCTAGTCCCAGTATAGTTTCTTGCCGGGGAGAAACGTATGCAAACTACGCAGGGGCGATAACTGCCAGCATCCGTGACAAGTTTTAGGCTTCTGCAACCGAAGTACACTGTCATTCGCTCTGTCATGTCTTTGGTGAACTGTTGTTCAGGCTTGAAAGACTTCACAGTGTTACAAGCATTGAATTTTGCTTCTTCCAATATGTTCCCCTAGAAGCTCCATCTCAACACAAATCTTGGGACACTTGATTTTGAGTTGAACCGGATGGGCCATTATCAGCTTCCCCTTCTCTTATGCCCTCTTGATTGCATTAGCACTTTATCAACAAATATTTACACACCAGCCTAAGGTGTTCAGATCTGCCAGAGCCTCTTTTAGTTCGTATTTTATCCCAGGCACCACAGGGCTAAAACACTAATCTCCCACACCAATCCCTGATGCATTAACCTTTTTCTTAGCTCTTCTGTGAATACAGCCCTATCTGGACCAGTGAGCTACGCACCAACCCTGCTTCTCACGTAGCCAACCTACTCAATAATGCCTGTCTTTCCATTATTGTCTTCAAATCCCTCATACTCATGGGGATCCCAGCCAGTGATAAACAAGTGTCCCTAATGGCTCATGTGAAACAGTCTATCAAGATTGTGTTCCGTTATATTGTCCCAGGCTACTTGACTTTGTCTTGGGGTGAATGGGCGCATATATTACCAAGTTTGTATGTTCCGTAATAGCAGACAGACTCATCTGCTCAACCCCGTGTCTCACAGCCTCACAAGCCCAGCTGTGAAGATTCTTTCATTTATTGTTGCAAAGTCATCCCCAAGTTTGGCTGTCCAGATGCAAGGTATTCCCTAATTCCCATCATTCCCTGCACTGGTCTATTATCAAAGCCTTTATCTCCATGATGAATCTGGGATTTTCCTCTTCCTCTGTGATAAAGTTCTAATCTCAGTGGAAACTTCTGCCACTTTCACCTTGCTTTCTCTCTCCCTCCTCAGTGTCATTGAATTCTTGGAAGGGCCCCTTAGCACAGATGTAGTTTATACTCTTTTTCCCTTGTGCACCACCAACTGTGTAAAACGAAAACAAATGCTGCAAGACACCTTCATCCCACTCCTCCTTCTCCCCAATAAGCTTCATTTGTCCTGGCAAATGAGAGGCTAATATAGTCGATAGTAGCCACATCTCTTGGTAACTCCTTCTTTACAGAGGCAAATTCTTCCTGTGGGGACAGCTCATCCTCAGTTATATATCTTACCACCCACAACAGTGGTAAGGACAACAGCTACAGTGGCCTTTTTACTCTCTCTGTGTGTGCTATCTTTGGGAATTGCGGGGTATCGTCTAGTTCATCAGCCAGTCAGGGGTTGCCCCAGTACTCATTTGGCAGACCCCATTTATTAAGGAGGAATGTCACCCCATATGACATAGAGGAAGATGGCCACTGTGGGTTTTTTCTTGCACAGGGCTTGACCTGGTTGGTGTGTCTTATCATCCAAAGCAGGATACATACAGCTGCCACTACAGTAAGGAGGAAGGACATTTGTCTTGGTTATGGCTGTTACTGCTGTGATGAAACACAATGACCAAAGAAAACTGTAGAAGAAAGAGTTTGTTTGGCTTATACTTCCATATCGCTGTTCATTGTTGGAGGAAGTCAGGATAGTAACTCGAACAGGGAAGGAACCTGGAGGCAGGAGCTGATCCAGAGGTCACAGAAGAACTCTATTTGTGGTCTTGCTCCTTAGCTTCCTTTCTTAAAGCATCCAGAACTATCAGCCCCCAATGGGCTGGGTCCTCTCACATAAATCACTATTAAAAAATGACCTACAGTCTTGCCTACAGTCCAAGCCTATGGAGGTATTTTCTCAATTGAGTATCCTTCTTTATGATGGGGGGTCTAGCTTGTGTCAAGTTGACACAAAACCAGCTAGCACCCTGTCTAATACCACATGGGGAATGGTTTTCTTATTGAGTTTGCTTCTGGATGTTCTACCCCCAGACAAATCATCCTCCCTTGAATATCTTCCTGTCCATTGCAAGGACTGGCTAACTGCTTCTCCCCAAATTATTTATGGTTCTGCTTGGTCCCTACTTAGGTTTTAGTTGCATTGCATGACTTCTAGATAGGGCACTGAAGACAGACCAAAGAAATTATTTTAACCAAGTCTTGCTTGGTGAAACAATGAATTTAAAGTTATTTACAGGAACATGGATGAGTGCTTATTTACAGGAACATGGGTGATGGAAAGATAACTGAGTCACCAGTAAACCCAGCCCTCTATGAGTAACAACTCATAAAAGTTGGGGTTCTCTTGTCCAACCTGTGGACACATCCACAGAAGAGCCATCTCCTCCCCAGCAATTGCTGACTGCCTATACTGCCTTGAAGAAGGCATTAGTGAATAGTAACACACTTTCTGAACTTCGAGAGTCTTGTAAGTTTCCTGGCTTAGAAAATTCTGATAAGCTTCCTAACTCCTATGAGCTGAAGTTTCAGTTCATAGGAAATAGCTAAGAAGTGCACACACCCATCATGATTGGACTTCCTCCCACTAGCTTCTGCCTCTTAAAGTTTCCATGACTCCCAATGGTACAAAGAGGTGGGAACCAAGCCCTTAGCTTGTGTGCCTTGGAGGGTCTGGAGAGATACTTTACCACACTTTTAGCAGTTCCTAAAACAAAGACCCCCTCCCCCACCCCCAGAAAATCACCTGTCTTTAGTTCCTCTTCTTTATTCTCTTAATCAAACACATTATCTGTTGGGAATATCCCCATTCATACCTGACTAAAGCAATTCATCTTAATGCACAAATAAACATGAGTTGAATCTCCTAATAGTTGTAGATAGTTGTATGGTCTAAAGTGGGCTTTGTTTTAGAGAATTCAAATTTCATTATACACAATTCCCAAGCTATTGGCTTCAATCCACAACCAATTTTATTATTCATAACTCCATAAGCTAAGTGGGTAGTTATTCTGGCCTGAGTCATGTCTAGAAGACTTGATCAGGGCTCACTGAGAGCTGGTGAAATGATTCAGTAGACAAAGACTCTTGCTACAAAACTTGATTTCTTGAGATCTATCCCTAGAACCCACATGGTGGGAGGAGAGAATGTCCTCCTGCAAGTTGTCCTTTGACCTCCACACAGGGGTCATGGCACTTATGCTGACACACATAGATACTTAATAAGTGTAACTACAAAGATGGCAAGAATGTTCCCTGAAATCTATATGGTCTAAGATGGCGTTGCTCATACAGACTAGTTATGGGCCAGGCGAATGAAAGTAGCTGGATCTTGGATTTCTCATGATTTATTAGATTCACTAACATGGAGGAGACAAATTTACAGAAAGGACAGTGCAGAATGTTGTCTGTGTCTTGACTTGACACCGATGTACACTCACAGTAGTCTATCAAGCAAAATCATTCCCATGGCTAACTGAGACTCAAGGCTGAACTCCCCTTGCAAAGGATATAGCTGGGATATGGGAACACTTTTGGAATTAAGAATCAAGGTGAGTACTTAACTTGGAGCCTTCTAATAGTCTCTACTAACTGTAACTGCACTGTATCTCTTCCGTATTCAGTCAGTAGCAAAACTTCATCTTTTTTTAAAAATATTTATTTATTTATTATGTATACAATATTCTTTCTGTATGTGTGCCTGAAGGCCAGTAGAGGGCACCAGACCTTATTACAGATGGTTGTGAGCCACCATGTGGTTGGTGGGAATTGAACTCAGGACCTTTGGAAGAGCAGGCAATGTTCTTAATCGCTGAGCCATCTCTCCAGCCCACAAAACTTCATCTTTACTGCTTGTCCCAGTAATACTCGTGAAGCTTGCAAGGTTGTTTTCAAGCTTGGACGTGTGGCTCAATATTGTCTTGGAACCCTAAAGTCACCTGTGAAAGAGAGAAATTAAAGTGGAGTGTTTGGGGGTAGAAGAAAGGCAGCTGCAGGGGCAAGCTCTCCTCTCTTCTCAAGAGATCCTTCCATCATTAGAATTCTTCAATCTTCTTATCTCTCTTTGTTAGTACCTGTGTTGACAGAGGTTTCTGTCCCACCAGGTCCTACATCTGGTTAGTCCCAAATAAACAATGAGGCCTACATTAATTATAAAATGATTGGCCTATTAGCTCAGCCTTATTAACTCTTATAACTTATATTAGCTCACAATTCTTGTCTGTGTTAGACATGTGGCTTGGTACCTTTTTCAGCGATGCTGTCACATCTTGCTTGCTCTGTGTCTGGGTGATGATTGCAGACTGAACTTTTCCTCTTTCTAGAATTCTTGTTGTCCTGCCTCTCCTTCCTGCCTGGCTATTGGCCAATCAGCATTAATTTAAAATACAAGTGACAGGGTACAGACCATTGTCCCACAGCATATTTGTACATAAGAATGATCAAAAAACCCTCCTCCCTGTACTTCAACAGAAAAATGACGGGCAGGCTCAGCTAGTTCTCTATCCATAACATACATTCTTTCCTACAAGTCACAATTCATTCTGACACCAACATAGCCTGGCTAAATAAATTAACAGCTCAGGCTATTTTGCATGTGTGTGTGATTATTTGTCATAATTCTGAACAAAGAGGAATTTTTTGGGTAGGCCTCCTGGGATAGTTGGGGCTTCATTGCTGTTGGTTTCATAGCTCAAAAGGGGACAGACAGCATGCATATGTCCATTCCCATTTTATTCTTCTTAGCAGCCAGGATGCAGTAATAAGGATGTAATGTCTGGTGATAACAGAGTCATCTAGGCACTATGGAGATAAAAAGGATTATTTCAGATAGAAATGGGAGTGGAATGCTTTGACTTTCTGGGCCCTCCCTTGAAAAGCATATCAATTCAGTTCTAGACTTAGTATAGGAGGAAAACAATCCAGTATCTGCTGAAGTGATGCCCATTGTTTCACTGGTACAAACACTATTTTAATCAACATAGCATCTGAACTCACTCATTAACCTAGCAACGCAGGGGACTCAGAAGAAGGAAAGAAGTAATTTTCTTCCCCCAAATGAGCTATCATCAAGACTCTCCTACCTCCTCTCCCTGGATATTCAGTCTGCTCAGACACAGAGAATGACCAGTGTGTAGAAACCACAACTAAAAGCACAAAAAGTGGACAAAGCTTGCAATAGCCCTGTGCATGGGCTAAAGAGTTCTCTGGAGAAAGGAGGGATAGGTCAACCATTCCACAGATGTCCATATTAAAACTTGTCTTCAAACGCCACTCAGAGGAACCATCTGGAGCCCATCACTCCCCATCCCCTTCATACGTCCTCCTTGTCTCTTATCTGTTGCGGGGCTTCACCATCTACCTAGTTTATTTAGCTTAAGTTACTTTTTTTCTCACCATCTTTAAATTAGATCCTTCATGTGTGTGTTAATGGAGGAAGACTGGTGTACACAGATAACTATGCCACTGCTCAAGACTGTATTACCTAGACAATTGTGTTGTTTCCAGCCACCAGTATATCACTATTGTCTTAGTTTAGGCTTTTATTGCTGTGAAGAGAAACCATGACCATGGCCAATTCTTACAAAGAAAACATTTAATAGAGGATGGCTAGCCCACAGTTTCAGAGGTTTGGTCCATTATTATCACGAAGGGTAGCATGGTGGAGTACAGGCAGATGTGATACTGGAGCTGAGAGGGCTACATCTTGCTGGCAACAGGAAGTCAACTGACTGTTGCACTGATGAAGTCTTGAGAAAAAGAGATCTCAAAGCCCGCCTCCACAGTGACACACTTCCTCCAACAAAGCCACACCTCCAAGTAGTGCCATTCCCTCTGGGGGCCATTTTCTTTCAAACCACCACACTTATCCTATCACCAATATAAAATGCTGACATAATTGTGTGTGTATGTGTGAGTGTGTGTGTGTGTATAAACATATGTGCAAGGGTCATGTCTAGGCTAGAAGTTGACTTGGGATGTTTTTTTCAATCACCCTTTCTGTCTTATCTTTTGAGACAGAGATACTCTCACTGGATCTGAGCTCACTGATTCAGTTAGATTGGTGGACCAGTCAGCTTGAGGAATCCTCCTATTTCAACCTCCTTGGAGCTGGAATTAGTAAGTACTTCACCCCCAGAGTCATCTCCCCAACCCTCCATAGTTTGTGCCCTGAAAAACCAAAACAGATCTTGAAACATTTGCAGCTCCCTGGCAGATAATGTTCATTCCCTTTGCACGGTATATTCTGACTTTCCAAAACCTATCCCCAGGCTACATCCCCAGCCTTTTGATTTTCTTATTGCTTTTATGCTAAATTTCTTCTCAATAATTCTAACAGAAGTATTACTTTTCTCCTCTCATTAGCTAACTCCAGCACAAATTTCTTTATCAATTCCTTAGGCAAATTATTAATTCTTTTGGTCTCCTTGCATGCCATTCACATAATTCTCTGTATCTGGGTTGGTATTTGCCTGTGAACAGCAGGTAACTTGAGGGGAACATGGGTGTGTGATTGGGCTGGCATATGGCAGCATCCCAATAGATCTCAGAAAGAGGGACAGAAAAGTGGCTTTGCATTGTAGTTCCTTTGCTTGTTTGCTTGTTTTTTGTTTTTCAAGACAGGGTTTCTCTGCATCCCCATGGCTGTCCTGGAACTCATTCTGTAAACCAGGCTGGCCCTGAACTTGGAGACCTGTCTGTCTCTGTTTCCGCAGTGCTTGGGTTAAAGGTATATGCCACCACCAAATGGCTCATAGTTTTTTAAATGTCTTTTTGGCTTATTTTTTCTATGCCGGGTCTATGTTTTCATATGCAAAGTGAAGTATTTTTATACAGTTATATTTTAAGAAAGGAATTAATACTTCAGAAAAAGGTTGAGCTAAGATTCCTTCTCATTCTAAAATTTAATGCAACCCTTTTTAAAAATTGTTGCCTCAAAATATTTTAAGATAAAAATTAGTAGAATTCAATTACACAATTAGTTGCCTGCAACCTTCCTTTATGTTTAATTTATACATAGATAAAAATGAAGAGAAATCAATGAAAATTGCATTCCTGAATTAGCACTCTGATTTTCAACAAATTTCACAGTAGCATAAAACAGTTTAATAGACTAAGTAATGATGACAAAATGATGGAAAATTTTTATGTTTCTCTTCATTGCGTCACATTTCATAAAGTCAATATTAAATATATAAGTTAATAGCAACTATCTTTTGTAAATCAATATTAAGTGCCCCCATTAGTTGGGATTAAAAGATTATTTTATCTGACACTTTCCCAAATTACGATGGAGCTGACAGTAAGCTACAGCAGCGGGACAAAGTAGAAAGTAGCCAAGGAACACTGTGCTGTGCTGTGCTGTGCTGTGCTGTGCTGTGTTGTGGGTTAGGTGGAATTCTTCTTGTGTGGACAAAGAAGGAATAAATTCTGTCACAAGGCCTGGTACTCATGCAAAAGTGCAGCATGGCCTTCCTGCTTCAACCAATGGAAGCTACTCCATAATAGAAGGCTTTTTATGAACATAAGAAATGAAACGTGCTTCTTTTTCTTTTGGTAAAGCAAGACCTGGGCCATTGTGACTGGGATGTTTGGTTGGGCTTGATTCTCCAAGGTCATTAAAAAAAGAAAGAAAGAAAAAGGTAATTAACAAATTAGTGTTAATAATATTATTATTATCTTGAGACAAAGTCTTGCTGTAGTTCTGCTTTGCCTGGGACTTACCTAGACTTATATAAGTGCTCTTGTGTCAGAGTGCTGGGATTAAAGGTATGTTCTACCACTCCCAACTATATTTTTTTAATATTTTAAATTATGTGTGTGTGTGTGTGTGTGTGTGTATGTGTGTGTGTGTTTAGATACACTTAGAAGCCAAAGGCATCAGATCTTCTGGATCTGGAGTTACATGCAATTGTGAGCTGCACTATAATAGCTGTCTCCTCCTGTTTTATATCCTCTCTAGTCCTGGGATTAAGGGTGTGCACCACTACCGCCTGGTTTCTATGACAAGCTAGTGTGGCTACTGGGATTAAAGGTGTGTGTCACTTCTACCTGGTCTGTCAAGCTGGCCAGTGGGGCTCTTTTACTTTCCTGTTCCTCAGGTAAGCTTTATTTATTAAAACAAAAATAAAATGCCACTACAAAAAGAGACACTATTTTCAGAATTTCAATAGAGGATTGGAGTCTATAAACTAATTACAGAAAGAGAAACATTTGAGTTGAATATTGAAATAGCTAAGACTATAAGTGCAATAAGCAAGTTGGCTATCAAAGCTGACAGAGCTCAGGGAAGGTTCAGGACACCAGGACAAGGTACCCAGTCAGCAAACGGGATGGGGATGACCAGGAGGAGTTAGGGCAAAAGCCATGTTTCCAAAGAACCTGGCTAAACTGTTTCTAAAGCCACGTTTTGAGAGGATCTGGGGAGTGCTTCAGTTAAATAAAAACTGTCCCCGGACAACTGACCACACTCTGTCTGAAAACCAATGATAAACACTCACATTCAGTTAGGGGAAATAAATGCTTTACTTTCTTTTTCTTCTTTCTTCCTCCATTCCTCCCTCTCCTCCCTTCCTCTTTTTTTTCCTTTCCTTTTCCCCACGGAGACAGGGTTTCTCTGTGTAGCCCTGGGTGTCCTGAAACTTGCTCTGTAAGACTAGGTTGGACTTGAACTTTTGCCTCTCCGTGCAGAGTGCTGTTGCTAAAGGTGTGTGCCACTATGCCCAACATCATGCATTATTTTCAAAGGTAAGATAATAGTCAACTTCTTCATAGAGACATTTTTAAACCAGAAGACAGTAATGATGATTCTAAATAAATGAAATATCAGGAACTAAACTAGGCTTCTACACACGAGAAAAAACCTGCCGAAAGCAGACCAGAGTAGGCATAACGCTACTCACAGTGATCTCTACAAACAGCAGTAGGACTGAGAGCTTTTTGAGAGCAGAAACTATTCCAGACCCTCTTGGCTCCCTGCAATGTATCAGTGCTTAAAATGTTTTGGTACACACCTGGAAAGATGGTTCAGTGGTCAAGAGCATTTCCTGTTTTTCGAGAACTCCTGAGTTTGGTCACTGGGCAGCTCACAACTGCCTGTAACTCCAGCTGCCTCTCCTGGTCTCCTCAGGAGGCAGAGACAGGTGGATTTCTGTGAGTTCAAGGCCAGCTTGATTTATAGAGTGAGTTCCAGGACAGCCAAGGCTACACAGAGAAACTATTTCTTAAAAAACGGAAATAGTAATAATTATTATTAATAATGATGATGATATTATAATAGTATCACAAACAAATTCTGGAGTCAGCACTGAGCTTAACAGGTAATTAAACAGAAGCAAGGAGTTAGTTCTTTAAATAAAAGAACAAAATCTATTTATTACTATTATTATCATTATTATTAATTGTTCCTGTTAGCAGTAGTAGCTTCTTGCTTTTTTATTTGCTTGCTTGAACTTGTTGGAAGATTTCCTTAACATAATTTTCTGAGCTTTAAAGTTGATTTTTTATTCTATTATATTTTTATTTGCCAGTAACTTATTTTAATTTTTAATCGTGTGTCTGCACTAACCCATGTCTTATCTCGTAAGGTATCAAGTATGGTATCTCCTCTTAAACATTCATGATTTCTTCATTGTCCCTTTCTGCATCTTTCCTCCTCATATTAAAAAAAATTTTTTAAACAGGTCTTTTTTTAGATTTTTATTTTATTATTTTTTTTTAAATTTCATGTGCATTAGTGTTATGTCCTCATGTGTGTCTGTGTGAAGATGCTAGATCCTCTGAAACTGAAGTTAAGAGACATGTGCGAGCTGCCATGTGAATGGGGGAATTTATCCCGGGTCATTTGGAAGGGCCAGTGCTCTTAATCTCTGAGCTATCTCTCCAGTCCATATACATACATACATACATACACACATACATACATATGTGTGTATATATATATATTTCCCTTGGGAAATTTTCTGTGTCTTAGATTTTTCTATAGTTATGAAACTAGTCTGCTGTTCATAGTTATGAGTAAAGCGCTGACTGGGTTGATTTAAAAATGCTTGGAAATGGCTTATTGCTTGATTGGTTTTAGACAATGATCAAGCTATCAGGGCCTCTTGTTAGGGACTCTCAAACACTGTATCATTATTTTTTTCCTGGGATACGAGGGAATTAATTAAAGTAGTGATTTTTCAAGTTTCAAATGGAGTGTGTAATCTTTCATACTGACATTCTAGAAATGAGGTTAAAAAGGAAATGGTCTTCTGATTTGGCAGGAAGAACTTTGAGGAGGATTCCCTCACCTTTCGAGTTCCCCTTCCTTTCCCCAGCTGGTCACCTCTTTTCTGTCGTCAAGTCAGACATTGTATGGTTGCTTCTCTGGAGGTGGAGATGGATACAGTACTGACCTATCAAATGTTCTGTACTGATATAAGTGCTCCTCCACCCATCCATTAGAACAGCGACAAGTTTTGGAAATGTGGTTAGCACAACTGGGTTACTGAGTTGTAAATTATATTTAATTTAAATTAATTCACATTTAAGTCACTGCTTGTGGCTAGTGGATACCATCCTGAACAGCACAGATGTACATGATGGAAGTCTCCAAAAATTTAAGCATGCTTTCTGTCCTAAGCTGTCTGGAGCAGCTCCCATTCCAGAACCTTCTTTGACTTCTTTACTAAAAGTCAACTTACTGTTTAAAAGTATTTTTTTTTTGACCTCTTCTCCCTCCAGACATTCTCATCAGAGAGAAAACCAAGAGAACAAGAGAGGACAGCCTTGAGTCATTCTTGAGTCATTCTTTTTTTTTTTTTTTTTTTTTTTTTTTTTTTGCTCCTTCACTTATTTTTACAGAACTCATTTGCTGTCATGTTCTTTCCAATTCTGTCCCTTTGTGGTTGCTGGTAGCCTGTCTCTCTACAAGAAAAAACAGCTTGTGGCCTTCCAGTTGATTTTATTCTTTGATTTGAAGAACCTCCTTCGCCTCTGCATTATTATCAGTTGAATTCAGTGCTGACTCCAGAAATTCTTTCTGTGGAGTGTATGTATGTGTCTGAGTATATATACTCATGAGTGCAGTGACCAGGGAGACCAGAAGAGGGAGCTGGAGGTACAGGCAGTTGTGAGCTGCCCAGTGAGCAAACTCAGGTTCTCTGGAAGAACAGAAAATATCCTTGACTACTCAACATCTCTCCAGGTCTGTACCAAAGCCTTTTAAGTATTTATACATTCCAGGGATTCAAGAGGGTCAGGATATAGTTTCTGCTCTCAAAAATATTTCAGGATGGAAAAAAAGCTTAAGGTTTTTCTCTCTGAATAAATTTATACAGCAAACAATTGTTTCTAAATGATGTGGTTTAATTTGTGTGGTCAAAAAGGCCATGGTGATGAAAGTTACAGTGGACTCACAGCATCCTCTAAGTCACACCCACCGTGTCGCCTCTATCTTAGTACTTTTCAAATTTCTGGGTGGTATTCCTCAGGGCAGGTTCATGACCACTACTATTAAGAAATGAAGTACAAAAATACATTTTTAAAGTTAGCTTTGGAGATGACTCGGGAACTAAAATTATTTCCCACGGAACTGGGTTTGAATTCCTAGAACCCAAACAAAAACTGGGTCTGTGGCATGGGTGTCTGAAAACTCAATCCATATATGGGGAAATAGGAGGCAGAGACTGGAGAATCCCTGGAAGTCCGTGGGCCAGCAATCCTGGGGGAGGAAATGCAAACACAGGCAGGTGGAAGGTAAGGACTAACACCGAAGGTTGACATCTGACCTCTGCACATGTACCATGACACTGTCCATACCTACATACCTGGATACACACACACACACACACACACACACACACACACACACACACACACGATCAAGAGAGAGTGAGAGAGAGGCTTAAGGCTTCATCCTCTCAAATACTATTTTCCCCAGCACAAAATGAAGTCATCAAAGTGGGTGAGACTAATCAAAAATTCTCAGAACAATAGTTTTAATCAAGTAAATTTTAAATTGTTTTCAGAATAGAAAATTATGTATGTGTTTAGACCTTTTCTGTTCTCCTACCACTTAGTGTCTTACCAACAAAGAACTTCACTCTTCCTTGAACAGAAATTAGTCTTGGATCTTGGAGTGTAGCTCAGTAATTGTGTGTCTTCTGTCCTTTCCTGGGACATTGGATGCAGATCAAGAAGCTGAACAATTTACTTATCAGAGATTAATAAGACATCAGCACCATCGAGAGGACATCATCAGCTGGGAAGTTTCCTTGGGGTCAGCACACAGATGCTGTAGTCTCGCAGGGCTAAGGCTACATCTTAAACTGGTAGCTGAACATGGAAATATGTAAGAGTCTCCACATGGTACTGATTTTGTAAGCATGAAGGAGTCACGGAGAGCAGTTTTAGCTTGGCATTGTGTGTTGGGGTCACAGTGTCCTTGAAGGCAAATCAGGAGATGCTATTAGTGAACATACAGACTCAGTTGTAGTGGCACCCCAGGATTGAAGGTGTTAATAAGAAGAAGCTGAGACTTGGTACCATGTGACATGGACAGAGTTCATGATGAGGTCAATGATGAAAGTGTAGCCTCAGGTCAAGTAGAGAGTCCAGCATTTTGGAGCTGCCAAGGCTGTGAGATGACCACAAAGTACAAGGACAGGGATATAATGGAACTGGCCTGAGTCTATGAGATAATGGCAGACCTGGAAAGAAGGATTTCCCAAGCCCTTAGAGCCATGAAGATCATAAGTTGAATCCAGTTGTGCAGTAGGATTTGAGCTCCACTCCTGGATTTAGGTTTTGCTCTCATCTGACTACCATTGTGTTCTGTTTTATTTTTTTCCCTCCTGAAATAATGAAGTATGCGACTTATTGTGTATTTTACAGGAAGCCAGAGGTAAGACGCTTGGGATTTAAAAAAATAGAACTTGTACATTTAAATCACTGAAATTTTTATAAGGTAGTAGACCTTTCAGTGTTGTTCTATGTTTTATATTGTGATATTGACATGAGAACGTGGGGATAAATAAGAAAGGAAGGGTTATAGTTTTACAGCTATGTGTTTATATGTCAACTTGATTTGTGAGGGTTAATCTTGGTTGTTAGTTTGACACCTGGAAAGGGCAAACCCTCAATTGAAAATTGCCTCCATTAAATTGACCTGTGGGTATGTCTGTGTGGGCATTTTCTTAATTGCAGCCTTTTCTAGTTTGATAAAGCTGAAGCATGGGACTTCTGTGGATGCCAGCAGGAAGAAAGGGCCAGATAGGTGCTACTCAGCCTCTCTGAGCTTGCAGGTTTTCATCCCAGCCTTTGAATATTGAATCTTATTTATAATTAGAATGACAGAGATTTAGTTAATGCTACCTTTAGTGGCAGTGACAGGGCCAGTGCCTGCTGGTGTAGAATTCTCACCAGGCTGTGACCTGAGAGGCCAGGCAGCTGGTAAAGAAGCAGGCTAATAACTGCACAGTTGCAATTGCTGGCTGAGATAGCAACAGATTAAGGCACAGTCACTGTGCTGAAGTTGAAACAACAGATTGACACATAGATAAATGGTATCCTATGTGTCTGATTTCTTTAATTCAGCTTTGTCTTTGGAATATTAATCTTTGTTGTTTTATTACTTCTCATGGCCATGTAATATTTTGGTGTATGAATACATTAATAGTGTATCTGTCCTATTATTTGGGTATTTGGGTTATTTTCAGCATGAGGCTGTAACTTAATGGAGAGACGATTATTCTTCCATATCTAATGGCACACGGGCAGCTCTGCTAGGGGGACACTAGCAGAGATTTTAAAGTAACTGAGCACTTACTTTTAGTATATCATGGTTTCCAAAAATTTGTATTTTATTTTACACTTTCAATTAGGAATGCATAAAATACCCCACATTTTTGGTTCTCATTACATCTGGCATTGTCTATCTTTAATTCTGGAACTTGTGTACTTATGTCATATTACAGTTTTATATCACTATTTCCCATTGCTATTAAAAACCTTGTCTGCTTGCTAAACACCTGCACGTTCTGCGTGGTGTCACACCCAAGTGCGTTTCTCGACTGCTTGCCCCTTGTCTCAGGCAGAGGTGCTCAGCACTATCTTCTAGGGCTGTGTTGTTTTATTCTTTACATTTAAATGAGATCACCCATTTCTGGACATTCATCACACTTGATAATAAAACAATATGTAAGAGAAACATATTTTGCTTTCCCTTGTATCTATCCTACCACAATTAAGCTAATACATGAAACCAAAATAAAAATTTCATGAGCACTTGTCCTTGTGTTATGAAGCAGACTCTCATATAGATTCTTTTTTCTCATTCTATTATCTTCCATTGTATGTAATTCCATTAAAATATGCTGACCATAAATCAATAAGCTGAATAAATGATTCAGTATGAAAAGCATTATTCTAAACCATTAGAAAACAAACTTCAGTCTGGTTACTATGAGGGGTGCCTCAAAAACCTAAGAACAGGATGACTTTATGATTATCTTTGGGACCATAGCCAAAGGGATCTAAGTCAGCATTGCACAAGACACCTGTACACATATATTTACTGGTCCACATTAACTAGTCAATTAATGGGATTAGCTAAGATGCCAGTCAACAGGTGAATAGATAATGAAAGCATAGACATATGCACAGTGGTGTTACCTTCAACCATAAAGAAGAAGAATAATTACATCATTTGAAGGAACCTGGATGGAACCGATGATCGCATTGGGTAAGATAAGCCAGACTGTAAGGTTGCATATCACATGCTTTCATATGTGGGTCCTAGATTATATACATATCACACAGACATATAACACGAAAGTAGAAGCTTCTATCAGGGAAAAGGAAGGCGATTGGTACCATGAGTGAAAATGGAGAATAAGTGATCTACTTTACCGAAAAAAATCTTCATGAAATTGATGGCTTTGTGCAGAGATTTTGTTGCTGATTCAAACCAACCAAACCAACCAATGAACCACCCATCCACCCAACCAACCAACCAACCAACCAACCAAACAAACAAACAAACAAACAAACAGACCAACCAACTATACCCTCCTGGGTTCTTGTGCGGAGACTAGAAGTTCTAGTCTGGGACCAGAAGCGTCATTTTTTCAGAAGAATCCCACAGTCTTGGTCCTAATAGCATTCTGTTGCTCAGTTCTTTGCTGTGGATGGATTTCCTGTCCACTGCAGGGCATTTCACAGTATCTCTGGCCTCTTCCTATAGAAGCCTGTAGTACTCATCCATTCTGTTCAGTTCTAACAAACCAAAATACTCACTGATACTGCCCAGAAGATAAAATCCCTGCAGAGACCTACTGCTTTGGAGGCTCTTTGACTTTCTAAACTAGGTCATGCCTTCCTGAAGAAGAATCATTATGGTAGTGGTTCTCAGACCCGTTCATCTCCCGGCTCCTCTGGAGGAGAAGTAGGTCAGCTAAGTACCGTCTGGACAGGCCCTCAGGTGGTTCTCATCCCGTGTTTGTAAAGACCTCCTTTCAAAGGACGGCTGTCTCAAAGGAAAAGCTCCTCCGAGCTGCTAGGGCACTGTGTTTACGGGGTTTCAGGAGGCAGATGCAAGTATTGAGAAGATAATAAATATTTACTGGGTGAGAAGTCACGTAAACCACCCCACAGCATTTTATGGCGCAAACCTAGCACAGGCCCTGGAGAAATCACTTTGGCACAGCAGTCTCCGTGGCCGTGTTCTGGGACTGTTTCAAACTGACAGGGGGCGTTTGGGGAACTTGTAGAAACCAGTGTGACCTTTCAGAGTCCCTGATTTTCATGAAGCTCATATTTAAGAATGAAACAGAATCTCCGATAAAGACCCTGCCTGGCACTGCCGGTGACTCCATGCCTGACAGAGAAGCTGAAATGCCTTCCCCTACTTCAGATTTTTTTTTTTCCTTCTCAGTTAATTGTTCTTCCTAAATTGAATGATCTATTTTTGGAACTAAGAGAGATGCAGTATAGAGAAAGGGACTGACAAAGCCCAAGACAGACACGGGAGGTAGACAGAGGCAATTCAGGAAGGAGAGAGGGTGATGCATTTCTCATAACAAATGTAGGGAATGAGACGATATCAGGTGGGTGAGGCTTGAGGGATGGGAGATGCTGAGCACATACGAGGAGCCCCTGAAATGAACATTGACATTCTAGACACAGTTGCAATCTCGGGCCTAGGTCTACAGTCTGGTGGACACTGCACATCTCGAATGGTTGAATGGAAAGATGAGAATGGAGCTCTTAAATGGCTTAGTGGATGAGGGCGCTTGCCGTAAAAGCCTGATGTCCTGGACTAGATCCCCAGGACTCACACGGTGGAAGGAGAGAACTGTCTCCCACACACAGTCCTTTCTCCATGCACGCTGTGGCATAACGTGTTCCCAATTCCCACAAACACACAATAAAAAAAGAAAGAAAAATAGAAATTAAAAATAAATTAATAAATGAAAAAAGCCGGAAAAGATGAGAAAACCTGTTCCTACGGCTATATTTCTTTTCTTAAACTTTTATTTTTTTATTGCATATGTGGGTTTCAGGTGGTGCTCCTGCCCCTGCAGGCTAACATCAGGTGTCTTCCTCAATAACTTCTTTAATTTTGAGGAAGGCTCTCTTTCTACACCCGGGGTTCCCCTTTCATCTGGAATGACAGGCCAGTGAGACTCCAGGATCTGTCTATCTCTGCCCCCTCCCCAGGGCTGGGGTGACAGTCATGCACCCGCTCAGCCCAGCTTTTATGTGGGTGCTGGGGAATTTGAACTCAGGTCCTCGTGGTGGTGCAGCAATCGCTTTAGCCACTGAGCCATCTCCCCAGCCCTTGAGCGTATTCCTTAATGTAAGTTTGAAATTCTCCGAGGCCATGATTGAAAGTGTGGGGCTATTTCACGGGTGCGATGCCAGGGCCGTTGAGTGGGACTTCTGATGCCTTTGGCCCACATGCGTATCTGATGAAGCATGTATGCACGCAGACTCGCGCACCGCTAATGGACTCAGAACTGTTGAGTAATGTCCACTGTAGCCACATGCACTAGCAAGTCTCCAAAAAATCATATGTGAGGAATGAGCAAATAGTACTCCAAACCACCAGCATGGATATGAGCAACTTACAGTTTGCACGGCCTAGGAATGGTGCTTTGTTAACGCCAGCGGGCTCTTCTGATCCCCCCGCCCAGCCTGAACAACATGCTCAAAGCTTTTGACACTGCATGCACTTGCTGTCTCAGCCTCTTGTGTTTTCCAGGCATTTCTATTGCAGTTACATTTTAAGAAGACTCTCTGTTGTGCTTTTAAATGTTTAGCCAAACTACAAAGCAGAACACACATCATTTTCTTCAAAACACGCAAACACTTTGGACTACAAAAGAGACTGCGGCAGACAGCCCGCTCAGCTTTAAACGCCTGTGAAAACAGAGACCTTTCAGACTCCCTAGAGACTCGGCTGTTCTTTTCACCCATCCCTGGCTATTTTAACAATACATGCAGTTCCCTCCAGAATGATTAAACTAAGCAAGGAGAAGGCATCAAGGATTGCATACACTTGCCTCCCACTGCCATGAGGTGTCAGGAGAGGAACTCTGTGACCAGCCCTGCCTGGCATCTGTCCTTCCTGACATTTCTGCCTGGCACCCACTGGACGGCATACCCAGACTTTTTTTTTTAAATCTGAGCATTAGATTCCACACTCGAATCATCAACTCTCATATCATGGTGATGAAGAACAGGGCACAAGAAAAGGAAGAGAAGGACAGATCTTGAGATGGGTAGCATTCAACCAAACGGGCTGTGCAGTCATAGGATGCCAGGGTCTTACACTCAAAGATGGATGACTGAGAATCAGAACTTAAAGAATCAGCCCGTGCTGCCTAGCTCTTCCTTCCTTTCTTCCTTCCTTCCTTCCTTCCTTCCTTCCTTCCTTCCTTCCTTCCTTCCTCCTCCCTCCCTCCCTCCCTCCCTCCTCCCTTCCTTCCTCCTTCCTTCCTTCCTTCCTTCCTTCCTTCCTTCCTTCCTTCCTTCCTTCCTTCCTTCCTTCCTTCCTTTCTCCTCCCTCCCTCCCTCCCTCCCTCCCTCCCTCCCTCCCTCCCTCCCCCCCTCCCTCCCTCCCTCCCTCCCTCTCTCTCTCTCTCTCTCTCTCTCTCTCTCTCTCTCTCTCTCTCTCTCTCTTTCTATCTTTCTTTCATCTCTGTATATCCTACTTTGAACTTGAACTAATAATTCTCCTACTTTAGTTTCCCAGGTTAGATTACAGATGTGCATCATCATCAAGCATGATGTAGTTCTCTCTCCCTCTCTCTCTCTCTCTCTCTCTCTCTCTCTCTCTCTCTCTCTCTCTCTCTTTCTTTTTCTTGCTACTGGTCTCATTCTCATTCTCCTACCTCTCCCTTTAAGGTTAGGCCTTACCATGCAGCCCAGGCAGGTCTCAAAATTAGTATGTAGCTAGCCTTGAACTGCCAACCATCCCACAGCCTCAGTCTTTAAAATGCTAGGATTGCAGACATGCCCCCCCCCCCCCTTTAATTCTTAGTTCCTTTCCAACCCAAACGCCAACAGCAGAGATATAGACCTGCAGCGTACCGATGAAGAATGTAGGCAGGGCAGCTAGCATGCCTAGGATCAAGTTTCAGCTCTATCTAGACTTGTACAAATTAGGAAAATGGAGTGAACCTGCGCCAACAACTTACCCTCTTTGTGCATGTGCATGGTTATTCACCTGTAAAATCGGGATAACGATAGAATACGATGCTGCGGCTATTGCCAGAGTGAAAGACGCGGTGGCATGTGAAGGCACTTACATGGGATCTGTCTGTCCTGTGTGAAAACGGAAGTTGTTAGGACTGTGGTACTTATTACAATTGCTGTCATTGTTTTCTGTCCCAAATCACTGACAATAATGTGGTAGAGTGAATCTGAGTAAGTTCTGGAGAGAAAAATCAACAGTCAGGGGTGGGTGCAGCTCTTTTTAGCACATACACACAGGAGAGTTCAGCCCTCTGAGTGACCCCTGTCAAGCCCTCCCAGAACCTCTCTGGCTTTGATGTTTTGTTTTTAGAAAGATACCAGGATTGTGGAATTGTGCTTGCAAAAAGTCCTATCTCAATTGTCAGGCAGAATATTCTAGAATTTCCTGACAGCATTGTATTTTGAGTTGGCTCTTTCTGAGGAGATGGTGGGAGGATGGAGCACGTATCCCATTTCTGGACACGTGGATGTAGGTCAGGTGGTGTGGGCTTGGTTCATCTCCACCACGTCCCATAATGGTGTTTCTTTTGCACAGGATCACTGAAGTTTCTATTACTTAGATTGTCAAGTTCTCATTGACTGAGTTATACACTCCATCTTGTTCTTCTGCATCCACAGGTGGATAGAGTGTCTGTATCTCAGGTTTTGTGTTGTGTTTGTTTCAGATATAGGGAATGTTTATACAAAAACAATCCCTGTGGTCCATATTTGCCCCAAATTTGGCCTCAGGAGCTCACTGGATTATTCTGTTATTCTGATCACTACCAGAAAATCGGAATGATGAGAAAGCAGTCCTCTCTCTCTCTCTCTCTCTCTCTCTCTCTCTCTCTCTCTCTCTCTCTCCCAGGCTAACCTCAAACTCACAGAGATTTGCCTGATTCTGCTTGCTGTGTGCTAGGATCGAAGGCACATGCTACCATGCTTCCTGTTATCACTGAATATATTCAGCACTAGGCTGTGTGCCCATCACTGTAAGGCTGCTGACTACCAAGAACACAGTATTCATTCATCTGGACCAAGTATCCCTCCTCATGGGTCCATTCCAATGTGAGAGACAGATATTAAATAATTAATCTATGATGGTTACTTAATCCCAATTGCGACAAGAAAAGGCGAGAGATAGATAGTTCTGTGAATATGTAACTGAGATGTTGGATCTGCTCTGAGAAGGTTCAAGAAAGCTCCTTGGAGAAGAACCATTGGGCCAAACTTTGAAGGATGACTCAGAATTCAAAGCAGTGAAGAGAGGAAAGAGGGTTCTGAGCAGGAGGCCTTTCATTGCATAAGTTCTGAGGTTGGGGAGGAGTCAGTGTGTTTTAGTGCCTTAAAAGAAAGCATGCCTGCTTGACTGTAGAGGCTAGGGGGCTAAGTCTGAGATGGGGGACAGAAAAGAATGGTTTGCCCAGTAAAGCCAGAAGGTTGGCCTGTACCTCAGAACAGTGGGAACCTGGACCAAGTTTGGTGGCACACGCTTTTAATCCTACTACTTGGGAGGCAGAGGCAGGCAGGTCTCTGTGAGTTTGAGGCTTAGCCTGGTCTACACAGCAAGTTCCCAGCCAACAAGGTCTGCACAGTGAGTTCCTGTCTCAGTGCCACTGCCCCCCCCAAAAAAAACCTACCACCAACAAACTGAAACCCAATGTGAACTCACAAAAGAGGGTTACACAGTCAGAGCTGAGTGTTTTAAGCACTGACTGTTATGTGGAGAGGGCATAGGAGAGAGAGAGAGAGAGAGAGAGAGAGAGAGAGAGAGAGCAAGCT
Organism: Chionomys nivalis; assembly: GCF_950005125.1. Classification (NCBI taxonomy): domain Eukaryota; kingdom Metazoa; phylum Chordata; class Mammalia; order Rodentia; family Cricetidae; genus Chionomys; species Chionomys nivalis. Next base: position 52,822,642 of record NC_080090.1, on the reverse strand, counting down.
TGATAAGAAAAGTATTTTAAAAATTGTTTCAGTATATCTGGAATTGTGCTATGTGTTATTGGTGAGGTGGCTATAAATATAAATTGAAATAACAGATTTGAGGGTTGAGAACTGAAATATTAATAAATAGTAGGTGATGCTGAGCGAATAGGAGAGAGACACTATGAGCATAAGCGTGACCTGGATATGTGTTGTTAGATACATAGGTAGAGCTCACTGCGAGAGAGACACGTTAGGAGGAGGAGGGCCTTCTGGCTTCAATTCTCAATTGACCCTTAACAACAGGTATTTGTCAGTGGTTATGATAGTCTCTCCCAAAAAGGTGGAGGGAGGGAGGGAAGTGGGGAGAGAGAGACAGAGATGAAATGGTGGTGGTGAGGTGGCTACCTCACTTTCCTTAACCAACAGATATGGTTGCACTGTTGTGCTATGAAGTTCTATCCTCTGGGGTCTTCTGAGTCACCCTGTGTCAGCATATCCTGGTCTGTCACATGCACAAGAGTAGCACCTGTCTAGTAAGATGGGCTTGAGAGGCCAGTATTGGACTCAAAGCAAAGTCCAGACTGGAGTTTGGAGCCACTGCCAGATGGATGACAACCACCACCCAGATGAGTGGTGCTGCCAGTGTGGTAAGTAGAGGAGACAACAGTACTGAGGTTTGCAAAATCAAGACCATCTAGTTCAGTAGACAGAGATCCCAAAGGAAATGTGATTCCCAGAGACTGTACTGTCCCTGAGCCATGGAAAGAAAGCGTTCTGAAAAAGGATCCATTCAACAGACTCAAATATGCCCAAGAGATCCGATAAGATAGTGGCTGGAAATGTTCCTTCCGCCAGTCTCTGTGGCAGAGGGTCCTGATGTCTCTAGCAGATAGCATCTCTCAAGGAACGGGGGAGGAAGAAGTCAGGCCAGAATGGTTTGCAGACCAAAGCTGAGGAGATGGAGATACTACAGAGAGAACTTGTTCTCGGTACTTGGTGAGGGTAGAAGACCAATCGGTATCAAGAGTCACCTGCTTCAGGATTTGGGGTGAAAACTTTCTTCCCAATGGTTCTATTTTTGCTTTTGTGTAAATAATATTGGAGCCTGCTAGATACGGATGTCAAAGTTCCTGTTTGCGGAGGGGGCCAGGCACTCTTGCTGTTCAAATATAGGAGAAGGTGAATCTTGTGGGAATTTTACTCTTCTTTTATGAGGTGGCCATCCCTGAGTTCCCTGGCAACAGCAGGTTTGCATCCCAAGGCCTTCCTTTGCTTCACTGGTCATTCTCCTCTTCAGTCTGTCCTCTTCCACAATGTCTCCATAGTGGAAACACACAGCGCGTGGCTAAGCTCCTCTGTTAGGCCTTGCCTGGCTACTCCATATCCTCACCACTCTCCTGTTCAGCCTTGAGCTCTAAGCAACAGACTCGAAGTTCAGTAGACCAGCAAGATGAAGGGAGAAGTTAGTTGTCTGGTTGCCACAGTCCGGGTCTTCTGTTTTAGAATTTCCCAGTGCTGGTGTAAAAGGTATGGGCTGAAGCAGTCACAGTTTAGCCTGTGACGCTGTCTATCGGCCACAGCTGAAGGCTGGCATGGACAAATGCCTCATCACCTGAATGTCATACTGTCGTGTGAGAATCGGAAGACACTAGAGAACATGTGGTCCCCAAAGGAGGAAGAGAACAAGTTCAGATGTGTCAGTGACCCTAGCGTGACCAGAGAAGTCTCTCTCAACAGAGAACTACTGTAGGTGAAAGGTTAACAATGTGAACAAGCAAAGCTGAGGTGGGGGCCGGGCGTCTTTTGTACTTAGTTATCAGAGTGTATGTTGGTTGGTTACCTTTTATGGTCTTGGGTGATGCGGCACCGCTTAATGGAAGAGCATTCTTTTTGTTTCAGCTAAATATAGATGGTTTTTGTTTCTTGCAATTGAACAAACCTTGACAGGTGACATTAAGAATCAGGGCCCGACAGATCATTGTGTGCTGCTGAGTCCCAGGGACTGTAGCGGAGAGACAACACAGGATCGAGTAAGGTTGACCTCAAAGGTGAGGGAGAAATTGGAACCTCAAAGCCGGGCGGTGGTGGCGCACGCCTTTAATCCCAGCACTTGGGAGGCAGAGGCAGGTGAATCTCTGTGAGTTCGAGACCAGCCTGGTCTACAAGAGCTAGTTCCAGGACAGGCTCCAAAGCCACAGAGAAACTCTGTCTCGAAAAACCAAAAAAAAAAATAAAATAAAATAAATAAATAAATACAAAAAAAAAAAAAAAAGAAATTGGAACCCCAAGATGAGGCAAAACATTTGAAAGTGAGACTGTGGCCAACAGCAGTGCTGGAGATGCTAACTCCACCCAAACAGCAATGCTGGAGATGCTAACTCCGCCTAAATAGCAGTGCTGGAGATACTAACTCCTCCCAAACAGCTCAGGGGTTTCTGTGCCTTCATTGTTGACCTCATCCTGGTCTTTAGCCCTGATCTCTGTATTTGATGTGCTAATGACTCTATAATGACTTCTAGGCTTTATCTTTTGTGGGGTCCCAGTGAATTTTCAGATGCATGTCCATGCCATTGGTGGGGTCTGAACTGAGATCTGCCCCTCCTCAGCTCTGTGATTTGAGGAAGCCATTTAAGCTCTAGCAGTCTCAGTTTCCACGTCTGTGAACTGCTATGTGAACAAATCATAGAACTGAGCTCATGTATGCAGCTCCAATAGCCTGCCTGGCTTACAGTACGGGTGCACTGAATGAAATTACTATGTTTACGGTGGTTGTTACAATCTTCAGCTTTGTTATTTGGGTTAGTGATGGAGGAAAGTCATTGGTTAATTAATAAAAAAACTGCTTGGCCCTCATAGGTTAGAACATAGGTGGGTGGAGTAAACAGAACAGAATGCTGGGAGGAAGAGGAAGTGAGCTCAGATGGAGGGCAGCTCCTCTCCGAGCCAGACGGCATGCAGCTCATCACCAGAGCAGACGCGATGAAGCAAGCTGCTAGGTCAGACATGCTGAATCTTTCCGGTAAGACTGGTGCTACACAGATTATTAGAGATGAGTTGATTGGGATATGAGAATTAGCCAGTAAGGGCTAGAGCAAATGGGCCAAGCAGTGTTTAAAAGAATACAGTTCGTGTGTTGTTATTTTGGGGCATAAGCTAGCCAGGCTGTCAGGAGCTGGGGCGGCAGGAACACAGTCCGCAGCCCCCACTACAGGTTAGTCAGCCTTTAATTCCTGTGGTGAAATAGCTGAGGGAAATTACTTAATGGAGGAAAGATTTATTTTGGCTTGTTATTTTGAAGACTTTACTTCGTGGTTGTTTTTAGGCTGTGGAGAGGCACAACCCTGTGTTGGAGCCATGTTATAAAGCAGAGAAGCTTATTTCATGGTGCGTAGGAAATAGGGAGGGAGAAAAGGAAACGGGACAGGCAGGGACCAAATACACCATTTTGGGGCTGGAGCAGCACTTAGTGACTAAGGACATTGGCCGTTGTAGTAGAGGACCTAGGTTCAATCTCCAGCACCCACATGATGCTCACAAACATCCATAGCCCCAGCTCCAGAGGATCCAGTGCCCTTTTCCTGGCCTTTGCAGACACCAGGCACACGTAGTCCACAGACATACTTTCAGACAAAATAGTAAAATGAAAATAAATAAAATCTTAAAAACAATTATTTTCAAATTATACCTCTAGAAGGACTTATTCCTTCCTAGTTGTCATACTCTAATAGTGTTTATGTCACTAGGTCATTAACATATGGGTCTTTGGGGGAACATAGATTCACGTTATAGTGATAGTAGTTGTATTCTCTCTCATAGGTTATTTCTTTTCTCTCTTTTTATCAGTCTCTAGCCATTGATAAGGTACATCAAGTCTGAAGTTCTATTCTAACTCTGTCATTGATGGCTGTGTGAACTTCAGTCAATCTTCTAAACTCTTGGAACTCATATTTGATATTGACAATACAAGCATGCGGTAGAAGGAATGATTGCAAACAATAAGTCATAAGATCTTTCTTAAAATCCCCAAACATTTGGTCAACTTTGATAGCTTCCTTTCTCTTACCTTCTCAATCCATATAGAGTCCTTTCTTGCTGATTTGACTGCCACAGCCTCTCTTGGTCTCACTCCACCTCCTATGATATTTTCCTTCAATCACCTGGATTGTGGTAGAGCATCGCAGTAGCTCCCAGGTCTTTGACCAGCAGCAGCAACCTTCCCACTTCCCTGAAATTTATTCTTCTAGCTCTCGTTACACACCATAGATCGCACTCCACAGCTGCAGCTGGGTTTTATTTTCATGCTCAATTGTCATTCAAGGTCAATTCAAACACTAATGCAATCTTTAATTTGACCCTTTGATTGTCCAGTCTTGTGAATTTATTGTTCATGCTGATAAACACCATCATCTTACTGTGTATCTTAAATGCTAAACTCATAAAAAAATTCTCCTTTTGTGTTTTCAATGCTGGGAATCAATCTCAGAGCCTTGTGCATGCTAGGCAAGAATTCTGCTTCCTTTTTAGTTTTCTTTTTGGTTTGATTTTTCGAGTCAGGGTTTCTCTGTGTAGCCCAGAGTGTCCTGGAACTCACTCTGTAGACCAGGCTGACCTTAAACTCAGAGATCCACCTGCCTCTGCCTCCTGAGTGCTGGTATTAAAGGTGTGTGCCACCACCGCTCAGCTGCTAGGCACAAATTCTCTCACTCAGTGGTAACTCTGGCCTGAAAATTCTGGTTCTCTTCTCAGGGTGGCTAATGTACATGTACATTAAACTTCCTGGAGAGCCACTCTCAATTTTCTGAATGGGCATTTTTCATAAGCACACATAAAAACAGCAACAGCAGCCGGGCGGTGGTGGCGCACGCCTTTAATCCCAGCACTTGGGAGGCAGAGGCAGGCGGATCTCTGTGAGTTCGAGACCAGCCTGGTCTACAAGAGCTAGTTCCAGGACAGGCTCCAAAGCCACAGAGAAACCCTGTCTCGAAAAACCAAAAAAAAAAAAAAAAACAAAAAACAAAAAAAAAAAAAACACAGCAACAGCAGCAGCAACAAACAAAACAAACAAACCCAGGGTAGACCTGGTAGTTACTCGAGGAAGGTGGTTAGCCTCTCATACTGTTTTGCAGTGTGAACAGTCATTGTTTTTTTTGTTTTTTGTTTTTTGTTTTTTTTCAATTCAGCCTTATTTATGGGTGAATTTTAAATGTTCTTCACATGGGTATTTGTCACACTTTTTTCTATAAACCCAATGAACCCATAATCAATGAATGGAAGACTGTGTCATCTTCGAACAATATAGAAGATCTTGACTTCTGGTGTCACTTAAAAACCGAGCTGGAGCCCCAGAGTCCACTTGTTTCTGCTTTGGCCAAGAGATTGGATTCCTAAAAGTCATTTAGGCGGAGTCAAAATCCAATTAGCTTGGCAATTCTATGAGCCATAACATCATTTTAGCAGATGATGGGAGGGCTAGAAAACCCAGTCCATCGCTTTCTCTCTTTCATAACAGAAAGAGGAAGGGACAGACAGAAAGAGGCAGGAGCAAAGGAAGTTACTTCAGACATTTTTTCTTCCAGGTATTGGACAAAACATCAGAAAGACAGTGAAGATGGATGCCGTCTTCAGTATGCCCTGTGATCTCTGGGTTTTCCTCTCTCTGTGGAAGGAGCCCAGGAATGGGAAGAGTACCCAGATGTCTTTGCTGAGCTTGAATCCTCATTCTATGAAAGGAGGATAGTATTCACTCTTTGTTGTTTAATACCGTAGACTGTTTAAGACAGCATATAATTCTTCTGATTCTATTTGCTGAAATAACCATGTCAACCACATCTTGGACCAGTTATTTGTTTTTAAACATTAAGTCCAGGACCTTACTTATATATTTGTTGTCTGTGTGTATGGCTTCTTCATTTTTTTTTTTTTTTGAACCAGATTTTCAGATTTTTCCAACAACTTACATTTTTTTGATTGAATTGCAGGTCCTTGTGTTTTCTGGGTAAGTGTTCTACTAATAAACTACATCCCTAACCCCATAATTGTGTTTTATATGTGTGGTATAATGTGAAAAACTATTAACTATTAAGTGGGAACAACATCTATTAAAAAAGAAAACCAACAAAACAAAAAACTCTTGGACAATGTGTTGATTAGGTTTCAGGTTGTCATGTGATTAGAAAAGCTGAGGAGGCGACTCTCTTGAAGAGAGCAGGGAGGCCTCCGCACAAAGCTGTCTGTCTGTGTGCTCTACAGTGAGCTGGTACATGTGCTTTCCCGGGTTGTGTGAGAGTCTATAACAAATGAACCAGACCCACGACCAGTCTTTCAGAAGTCTAGCTGACAACCCGTTATTTCTGGTTGGCATCTGAAATAGGGGACAGTCTTTGGAACTCAGAGTACCACCGGTGGGGTGTGACCTCCCATCCAGGTAGACGGTGTTAAATGGGATCGAGTAACAAGAGTCTGAGCTGGTGTCTACTGAAGAAATGCTTGGTTGTGTAGGGAGAGCATACATACTAGTCCAGAAACACTTTCTGAGTGAGGGACCACAGTAAAGGAAAAATCACTCTTTTCTTTCTTCTATTTTGGTTTCTTGGTGCTCTCAGTCATTCTTTTAGTAGTACACTTCTGTATGAACTCAAAAGAAAACCAAATAAAAAATATTAATCTGAAGTTAACAGGAATTCTGAGTTTGGAAAGGAAGGGTTTTTTTTTTTTTTTTCAAATTATCTGATTCAGGAGTAAAACATTTTATGTTTATATTTCCTTAGTCCTGTCCTTAGCTTTTGTTTCTCTAGATAAATACTTTTAAAGGGCTGCTTTACTGTTTTCAGCATGTGCTCCTGAATTTCCTTATTCCTGTAAACAATATATATGTATTCTTTTGAGGCATGATCCAGCTATATATTCTAGACTGGCCTTGAACTTCCAATCTCTCCTACCTCAGTTTCCTGAGTGCTGGGATTACAGGTTTGTAATACAACATCTGGCTTGTTTTTACTATTCTGTACATAGTTGAGAAAGAATTTTACGAGCTGGAGAAATGTACCAGTGATTAAGAATGCTTGTTGTTCTTCCCAGGTTCTATGCCCATCACCCACACAAAACCTCACAACTGTCTCACTCTAGTACAAGAAGATCCAATGCCCTCTTTTGACTTACACAGTCACCAAGCACACATATGTTACATAGAGATGTGTGGTGATTTGAAAGAAAATTGCCCCCAAAGGGAGTGACACTAATGGGAGGTGTGACCTTGTTGGAGTAGGTGTGGCCTTGTTGGAGGAAATGTGCCGCTGTGGATGCAGGTTTTTAAGTAACATATATGCTCAAGATACCACCCAGTATCTTAGACCACGTCCTGTTGCCTGGAAGATGTAGGATTCTCAGCTACTTCTCCAGCATCATGTCTGCCTGCCTGCTGTCATGTTCCATTGTGATGATAATGGACTGAACCTCTGAACTGTAAGTGACCCACCACAATTAAATGCTTTACTTTATAAGAGTTACCAGGAGGATCTCTGTGAGTTCAAGGCCAGATTATTTTGGTTCTGGGCATCCAGGAACAAATAACTGACTTCCTACAACAAATTGGTGTTCCAATTTGTGCTAGCTAAATACACATAAAACCTGAGAGGGCTTGGAAGAAAATTCTAGACACTAAAAAGCAAAGTTTAACTGTTTTTTTTATGTTTGTTTGTTTTGTTTTGTTTTGTTTTGAGTTCTGCTTGCTAGCATCATGCTGGATTGTTTTTAAGAGAGGTCTTCCTGATTCAGTGGTAGCAAAGAAAAAAAAACCTGTGCAGTTTCAAAACATCAGTTTCCTGGGTTGCCAGCACGAATAGCTCTGATTTTTTTGGGAGGTCTGGCTACAAGGCATTTAAATGGGGTTTGTGAGCAGAGTGTTAGAAACTACATAATGGCACGATATAGACCAGTTGTATACCTGGAACTGGGACAGTGTGCACCATTCGCAGAGATGAACAGATCTCTGCCATGTTGGACTGGGCAGAGCCAAAAGTCAAAGCAGCCTTTGTCTTAGCCATGATGCTTTGCATTTTAAGAAGCACTCCTGGTCAGAAAATAATTACAGATGCACAATAAAGACAGATTCAGTAAAAGAGACCCCTAAATGGGTTACAGTGTTGGATAAATGTATGCACGCTTAGGAGAGAGAGAGAAAAATAGACAATTATAAAAGGAAGCAAATGGTTTAAAAAAATAAGACAAAGTCTTTAAAGAGACAAAGTACAGGCAGTCATAAATTAAATGAGTAAGGATAAAAGTAAATATTAAAAAGTAATAGAGTAAAAACAAATAAGCCATGTAAAAAGAGTCTGGATTATGTATATTATTGTGTTTTCTTTGAATTTTTTGACTATGAAGGGGCTAAGTACAGAGAGACATTTCATTTTATGGGATGCTAAACTAAATCAACCTATATATTTTAAAGGTATCCTGATTCCAAAATTTGGGTCTAAAGATTTGTTGCTTTGGAAAGAGGTTCTGCTTTTGTTTCCACAGAAGACAAGAACCTGTGCATTAATTTTAGATAATTTGGTTTGCTGGACCAAGACCATCTGAAAGGTCTCCATGAAAACCCCCTAAAAGAAAATAGTAAGCCCAACAAAAAGCAGAAAGCAATTTGGTGAGAACTATGCACATATACTCAAATATTGTTTATAAATGTTTGTTTACATTTAAAGGGGGATATGCTATAGAGATTTGCATTGGTATGGATCTTGATTTATTGATACAAATTTAAGGTCAATTTTGTTATATGTATATTTCTGCTCTTGATTAAGGTATTGTGTTTGTGCAGTTCATTTAAAAATATAATGTATAATTAAGAAGTATAGGTTAATAATCATCTATAATAGTCAAGCTTGTAGTCATGTTAGATTTTCTAGATACACAGAAATGTATTTCAGATGGGATAGACATTCTTCAAATCTTTCAGAGACCTTCAGAATATGGCATTTAAAATATGTTAATAACATAGGATATTTTATGTCATGAGACATATCTGTTCCTGGCAGTACCAATTACTTCAAGAGGATGATGGGATACTGAAGAGGCTCCTTATGGAGTTTGTTAGCCATTTGGGCAAGAAACTGCTCTTGCCTGGACTGCTTGATGCTGTGCTGTATGAATGGAGATGCAGGACCTACAGAGAAATGACTGCTGAACTTGCCTAAAGGTAAGATGGTCCTACGGGGTTCCTGCTTCATGAAAGAGTCTGCTAGACATTCTGCAGAACACAGAAGAAAGTGACTGACAAACTTACAATATAGGTGGAACTGTCTTTGGAATTTCCTGCTTCATGGAAAAGTCTGCTGGACACTATGGGCCTATAGGCTGAAGATGGATGCCACAATGTTATAAAAGAACTTTGGGTGACTGTCCATGAAGCGAGATGTCTCTGTCAATTCTAGAGTTTTGGAAGTTTACAATGCACTTCCTGTTTGCTTAGGTAATATTGCATCCTTCTGGGGTCTTTGATGGAGTTGAAGAATAGACAGAAAGTAAATATAAATATTGTAACTGTGATTCTTGCTTGATACCGGTCTTGATATTTGTAATTTTACTATGTTAAGGTTAAAACCTTCCTTTTTATTTAGACAGAAAAAGGGAGATGTGTTGTGAGGAGACTACTTGTTCATTTCCCAGCCACCGGGCAGCTCAAACCCAAAATAACCACACAGAAACTGTATTAATTAAATCACTGCTTGGCCTATTAGTTCTAACTTCTTATTGGCTAGCTATTACATATTAATTTAACCCATTTCCATTAATTTGTGTATTGCCACGTGACTGTGGTTTACTGGCTAAAGTTCTGGTGTCTGTCTCTAGTGGGGTTACACGGCTTCTCTCTGACCCTGCCCTTCTTTCTCCCAGCATTCAGTTTAGTTTTCCCTGCCTATCTACCCTATCAGGCCAAACAAGTTTCTTTATTAACCAATGGCATTCACAGCATACAGAGGGGAATCCCACATCAGAGATGCCATGAAGCCACCAGAGGAGAAAGACACAAGCCACCAGTTGGATCCGTGCAGGTAGGCCATGAGCCCCATGGTAAAATATAATAGAAATAGGTTAATTTAAAAGATAAGATTGAGCTAGAAATATGCATAAGCTAAAAGGCCAAGCAGTGTTGTAATTAATACAGTTTCTGTGTTATTATTTAGGTTCTTGGCAGGTGGGAACAAATAAGCAGCCTCAGTTGTTAGTACTGAAGAGGAGCTCCATCTCTTTAGGTCTTGATCCCATCCCCTAGGGCAATATTTACGCTATTCAGCAAGGAACAAACAAGACTTCTGCACATCTCAGATCCAATACTTTGATAGCATTCCCAAGGGAATATATTCAGAGGAAAACTCACTGTTTCTTACACTTTCTCTTCCCCACTCCTCACAATCACTATGCAAACTGCTCTACTCCTTTGGATTCCTGTCACTCTGTGGAGGTTGCCATCTACCCAGTCATTCAAGCTACCACAGCGTTTGCTTTGACCACTTTCTTTTCATGGTTGTCTCTCAAATCAGTACACTTTATGTCTCAATAGTGTACATGATGATGCTAGAAGTGACCTCTGCCTTCAATCTCAACTCCTTACTCTGGAATCCTTTGACCTTCACAGTGCCGCTGGAGTGACCATTCTAAAACAGCTCAGACTATGCATTTCCCTCAATGGAAAGTCTTCTCTGGTTTTGTAGAATAGAAGAAAATAAGATGAGTCTTCCTATCCCACCCGTAACATTATTTTCATTACTGTCATTGACTATGTGCTATAAACATATTCTACCATAGGCCTTAATAACTATGATTTGTTCTTTGGGACTCTGCTTTCTTCTTGCCAAACACATCCTGGTGAAATCCTCCATGAGATGGCACCATCGTTGGAAGATCAACAGAACTGTAGGCAGCATGACTTCAAGCTCAGTGTGGCCTAATAGGAAAGATGCGATTCTTCCAGAAAGAATGTGTCAAGTATTCTACTCCAAAGAAACCCCAAGCCCGGAGTGGTGATGCATACCTGTAACCCTAGTGCTATGAGGCTGAGGCAGGAGGATATTGAAACAGGAAGATGAGGAAACTGGTCTGTGCTGCAGTAAGACTGTCACAGATAAAAACCTAAACAAAGCCCAAACAAAAAGAACCTAGGAAAGGAAACTCTGTGTGTGTTCTTCTGTGATTTCTACATTCCACAGTTTGCATAGAAACACATACTGTCAGCACTGACCCTTGATGGTGTCTGGTCCAGTCATTTTATAACAATGTTCTGAGGAACTCTCTTGGTGGCACCCCCTATGGGGTGTGAGGAATTCGCTTGGTGGCACCCCCTACAAGGTGTGAGGAACTCCCTTGGTGGCACCCCCTATGGGGTATGAGGAACTCCCTTGGTGGCACCCCCTATGAGGTGTGAGGAACTCCCTTGATGGCACCCCCTATGAGGTGTGAGGAACTCCCTTGGTGGCACCCCCTAAGGGGTGTGAGAAACTCCCTTGGTGGCACCCCCTATGGGGTGTGAGGAGCTCCCCTGGTGGCACCCCTATGGGGTGTGAGGAACTCCCTTGGTGGCACACCCTACAGGGTGTGAGTGAAGCTGCTTGTCCACTGGTGATTCTTTGTCCTGTGCTTATGTTGATGAACTTTGGCTTCTGATGGAGGTTTTGGTGTCTAAGTCTGTTTGAGGAAAGTTTCCTCACTTTGGAGTTGTTCAGATCCATGATCTAGCAGGCAGTCAATGACTCAGTACCTACAAGCATACAATGCTCCTCTGGAGGACTGGAGTTTCTTTCCCAGCACCCAGTCTGGGAGGCTCAGAACCACTTGTAACTCCCGGGAATATGATGCCCTCTTTTGGCCTCTAAAGGAATTTGCATTCATGAACTCATTCACACAAACAATTTACTCCCTCCCCTAGACAGTGTTTCTCTGTGTAACAGCCCTAGCTGTACTGAAATGAGCTCCGTAGACCAAACTGGCCTCAAAATCACTAAGATCCACCTGTCTCTGCCTCCCAAGTGCTGGGATTAAAGGCATGTGCCACCACCAGCTTTAATATACAATTAAAAAAAAGTCTTGAAAAACTTTTTTTTTTTGAATTTCTCTTTGTAGCCCTGGCTGTCCTGGAACTAGCTGTGGAGACCAGGCTGGTCTTGAACCCAGAGATTTGCCTGACTCTGTCTCCCAAGTGCTAGGACTAAAGGTGAGTACCATGACAACAGGCCTAAAATTCATTTTTTTAAAAGGTCCTTGATCCAAAGTTTATAACTAACTCCCCTCTTCCTTCCTTTCTTTCTTATTTTTAATTATGTTTTTAGAAACATGACCTCTGACCCGCTTGGCTGCTTAAGTATAACCTGAGCAAGACTGATACCCAATCCATGCTAGTTGTGTAGGAGGTGAGAGCTCTGAAGGTCTTAACCCTTGACAAAGAATTACAGGCAACTAAGGAATGCTGAGAGCAGAAGAAATTGTCTTCTCAAGAGAAGAGGGAAGTAGCTGGATATCCAGTACTAAATGGACAACCCTCAAAACACATGCACAAGTCACATTATACACACAGAACAGTTTGCATTTATATATTTAGAAACACACACACACACACATTTAACAACCATAGAAAAAGAGGTCATGAATTTGAAAGGGAGCAATGGAGGGTGGCAATGGGACAGTTTGCAGGGAGCAAAGGGAAGAGGAAAATGATGTAAAATGATGTAATTCTATTATAATTTCAAAAGATAAAAATGAATAAAAAGAAGTTATGCCAAGGCCTTGTAAAAGCAGATACGTGTATATGTCTTATAAATTATAGAATTCAGAGCTTTCCTGTTTACAAAGAAGTTTCTAAGATTTATTAAGTATTGGCTTTAAAAATCAGTTGGATTTGCCTGTGGAAGGAGCCCGTTTGCTTCTCTGATTGAATCATTTTATCTCTGTTGGGAAACAGGGTGTGGTCATGAGCACAATAGCTGGATGAGTGGTCTGAAAACAGCTCAGAAGACCGTGAAGCGCCTTGGTCATAAAAATTAGGTGAAAGAGCCGCCATTTCAAATGTGGACAAAGACCCTGCTGAGGTCATCAGGACCCGTGAGGCAAGTGGGAGGCCTCGATTCAGAGGTGGGGCAGGAGATTCCGGGTACTGAGGTCGCGTTAGGGGGCTGACGATGGTGAAGTTTCACATGGGACCGGAAAGAGAGGGGTAAAACACATCAACATTCAGAAACTTAAAAATTAATTACAAAATGAAAGACTGGAAATTTACCAAAGAAGAGGAAATCCTACCATGAGGCCATCCATAGGAAAAATAGACAAAACAAGACTCAGGGACCTAACTTGAACTGCGTAAACTCCTAACATGTTATGGGAACTTCCCTCTTAACATTCCTGCTCCAAAGGAGAGGCTATGCAGATGGTATTGAGAAGTAAAGTCAGGACACTCCCTGATGTTTTGATCCAAAGTAAGGAATATAATTAGAGGAAGATGAAGCCGAAGACATCCCAGGCAGAGGAGTAAATGATTCAGTCATTAATATTGCAAGATTAAGCCTCTCTCTTGTTTTGGGGGAGAATTAGAGCGAGTTCATGCAGAATAAAGCAATTACCACACATGAGCTCAAGCAAAGGTTCCCTGCCTCCCCATGGCATGCGTGGCTTCGTGCCATGAAATCAGAGTAGACAAGACTCAAGCGTGTCAATGGAATTCCAGAAAGTTGTGAAGTCTACATTTCAGGGTAGAATCGGCTTTTTCAACTTCAAGGATGAATTCAGGAAGGCTTAGATTTAGCATAATTAGGATTCTCACGTTAAGAAGGCCAAACTGGAAATTGCTAGCTCAGATGAAAAATGAATATCTTGTGATTGTTTGTGTGTGTGTGTGTGTGTGTTTAGTGTGAATGTTAGTGTGTGTGTGAATGGGCCATGGTTGAATAAAAATGGTCTGGAATATGGAAAAGTCGTTTAACCATTTAAAGATACAATTGTTTCATTAATATTTACTTATATCTCATTAAATATTCATGATGCCTTGCCTCCCCCTTGTCTAACAGTGCTGCATTCATTGCCATCTGCACCAGCTCAGCACAAGGGAGGTCTCAATTAGCCATTCAGACTAACAGCCTCTCAGCAAAGGGGCCCTTACCCTGCAATGGGCTGAAAGCGGGAGAGCCTGTCTGTAGGCAGAAGCAACAGGGAAACAGAAGTGCCCCGGGATGGCTTACAGTACTGCCGTCTGAGTGGCTGGCTGGGCTGACAACTCAGGAATGCAGACAGGATGGTTTCAGGAAAGGATAAGTAGAAACAGGTGTGTAAAAAACACCCTCTTCCAGGGGCACATGATATTCTGTAGGAGGCAAACTGAGGTATGAACCGGACTAGGATGGGGGTTCTTAAGTCTTTTGTCGTGCTTTCACCAGTCACTCCGTGGCTAGGCAATGGGTGAGCTTGTTTCAAATACAGACTTACAAAACAGGACTGAAAGTATCTTCCCTTGAAGGAGGAGCCGAGGGCAAAGGTAGGGTTAGGGATGGGGATGACAATTACCTACTCAACACTACTCCTTCCTGAAGTCTTAGGCTCTTTCCTGCAGGCCACAATGGCTATCTGGGTTAGCCTCAGGTTAGTGTCCCATATCTCTTCTCTGAAAGGCTTGTCTCTGGGGAACCCAGACTCCGCCGTATGGTATTATAAGAGGCTGGAGAGTTGGATCACGATCTGAGTGTGCATCTACCCTGAAAGTAATTATACATGAATGACTCTCTTGTTCATTGCTATACATCAAATATCCAAGGCTGGGGAGCTGGCGTCGTCAGTAAAGGGCCCGCCGGGCAAGCGTGAGGGTCTGAGCTGGATCCCCAGTGCTCACCCGAAGGAAAACCAGGTTCAGGAGGACGTACTTGTAATCCTAGCGTGGGGGAGTTGGGGACAGGAGACACTCTATGACTGGCTGGCCAGCCAGCCTAGACAAAGCATTGACCTCCAGGGTCAGTGCAAACCTTAGGGTGAGACAAGATTGCGTACCCAACACCTCTGCCCTTCATGGACACACAGGTGCATGTGTGCATACACACTTATGTGCACACACACATGTGAACATGCACACACACACACGAACATGTTTACACCAACACAAAACCAAATGTTCACTTTTTAATCTTTAAATAATGCTAGGCTGTTGGAACGGGGCTGAGTGTAGAACAGAACCAGGACATCTGCAGCAAGCAGAAGACTGCTTCCCTAAGCCCGCCCACAGTCTCAGTCCTTGAACCTTTGAATATGTCACCTTTAGCAAAAAAAAAGTGATTTTTAGGACTTGACTAAATAGAAAGTCCTCAATGGGGGACAAATTTTGTATTATTCTGCTTCGTCTAGTCTAACCACATGAGTGAAACTTAGGTAAAAAAGTGGGCTGGAGGGACACCTCATGATGGCTTGGAAGATGGAGAAAGCCACTGTAGGCCAAGCAATGCAAAAAGTCTCCTGAAGCTGGTCTACTAGACCAAAGAGGCAGGGAACTGAATTTTGCTAAGGATCCAAAGGAGCAGGGAGCATCTCCGCTTTGCACCCAGAAAGAAACAGAAGCTGTTGGTGCTTACTTTTCATCCAATGAGATTTATCCTAGACTTCTGAGTCCAAACACTACAGATAAATCTTTCTCTTTGTTGCTGCTTATTTGTTTTGTTTTTTTGAGACAGGGTTTCTCTGTGTTACAGTTCTGGTTGTCCTGGAACTTGCTCTGTAGACCTGGCTGGTCTTGAACTCACAGAGATGCACCTGCCTCTCCCTCCTGAGTGCTGGGATTAACAGCGTGCACCACCCCGCCAAGCTGATAAATCTGTTTTGATATCATTGTTTGCGATAATTATTTTAGGGTGGCAGCAGAGATTTAACACAGGATCTCCACCTCGCACTCCCAGTCACGCTTCCAGGTTCTCTGCACCTAGGCCTTGCCCAGTAGTCAGGATGAGGGAAAAGGACAAACAAATGACTCTTTCCTGTAAAAAAGCCAGCACGGGCCCTTTCCGGTGCCATCTGCTCTGGAGCTCTTCTGGTTCCCATGTGGCTTAATGGGGAGTACGAGACACAAAACCCAATTTTTTAATTTGTATTATTTAGTTTGGATCAGCAAATGTCTCCCGAGCTGTGTCCTGCGCAAAGTGAAATCACCTATACGCTGTGTCTTTAAAAGCCGGGGAAGTGCGCCGAGCAGCAGCAGCAGTCAATACCAATTTCCACATCTGGATCGATACCATTGGAGGGCTCAGGAGCTGTGAAGATTGTTTCACACACATACTCTGGAGAGGGAGGGCTGGGGGAGAGAAAGGGAATTGGTTTTAATGATTTCATGGCTCTGAGTATTCCCTCTCTCCCTCTTTTCTTTAAAAGAAATAAATACATAAAATTAGAAACCAAATTTACGGACCTGTCAGTCTGCATCAAATTCAGCGTCTTTCCCTGACCTGTCACCAAAAGTGGCATCCAATCTAGCAAAAAGCCTGATGCTGTGTGGGGGGCTCCATGTATCGAAGGCGAAGGCTCCGCAGTGCTGTCTGCAATAATGCGGTAGTCAAGACGCTTGTGTTTCCAGCAGGCCTCCCCTCAAGGACTTCACACGCAGTTTCCTCAAGCTGCAACGGGAACAACAGGACCCAGCAAAGTGTTCCTATCACCCATGGAGAACAGCTGACGCAGTAACTTCGGCGCCACGTCTCCATGCACGTGTCTGGCTGGCGTGGGTCTGGAAATTCGTGGGTTCTTTCTACGTAGCCTGATTCGGTCACTCTGAATGCTGGAGTCCCTGCATCACTGGGACAGGGAGCTGTGTTTTTTTTTTTTTTTTTTTTCACAAGGCCTAGTTGCCAAGATAATGCAACCGAGATGGAAATAGCAGAGCAAGGGCGAGGATCAGATGCCATTAGTCTTCCTGGAAGCTTTCCCAGTAGGTCAGGGGCTCCGGCTTTTTTTTCCCCCTGTGAGTGGGCACAGCTTTAAGCCCTCAGTGTCACGTGAAGCCTCAGCCAACATGCTTTCCTGCCACACAGCCCATTAGCTCACCTCCAAAGAAGGCTGACCCTCTCTCTGCATAGACAAACTCACCCTCAGAATGAGCCAACAAAGAAATAAATATGTCCCCTCTAGGCCCTGAAATAATGGGGCCACTTAATCCTCTGCTTGGTAAATGCTGCAGCTACAAGCATGACCGGCTCAATCTGTTAGGCAGATCAAATGGCTTTCAGGGATGTGCAACCCCCAGCTGCAGAACCCAGGCTTTCATGAAAACCTGACTTTCCAAGTAGCAGTTATAAGAATTTTCTTCCTGGGCACCAAGTCTTACACAGTTCTCTTCAGGGTTTCGCAAAGTATGGCCTCCTGGGTGTCCCCACAGACTCCTTATACAGCTCTGCTTCACCTCTGCAGTGCTCTGGAGCTGGCGACGGCAGGGAGCCTCATGGCTTGGGAAGGAAGTCGCTGAAGTGGCTTAGGAAATTGTGAAGCCAGGACTGAACAGGTCAGCCAGCCCCTTGAGGTCGAGGGATGAACAGGACCAGGCAGCAATCTCTGACTCTTGTTCTGGCTGGTGGAGCGCATTTCCATGAGTGGAATCAGAATCACGGAGTCCTCAGCCCCGAGCTGCCTGATTAAAAGTAGGCTGCTGTCTACACGACCTTCAGTCATCCATGCCCTGGCTCTGTGTCCTCCTCTAGGGCTCCCAAGGTTTGGCTTTGCTGGCCACTCTCCTGAAGGACAGCCTTGACGCCCACCCCCCGCCCCCTTCAGCAGAGAGAGGTCTGCAAGGCAGCAGTCTCTGAAGCGGTTAAGGCTTTTCTTTAAGAGCCAGGAAGTCCCCACTAAATTAATCTTCTCGAAACAAGATTTAAAAAGAGCACAAAATGCCAACCCTCAGTCGGAAAACACGGCTTTTGTTTGGGTCGTGTCCTCAGATTGTCCACACTGTGTTTAATTCTTCCTGATGTGTGATACCTGCTCACCCAATACATCCCAAATCAATTAACGGCAATTAGTTTGGTTATGAAACTGTAAAGCAGATATAAAAAGCTCCCTAAATCTCCCACTAAAACACTCAACAAAGCAGCATTTTCCCTGTATAACAACAAAACTAATGACTTTATAAATTTTGTTTATTATCGGGACTAGGGAAAGGGTCAGCTGATAAAGTACCTGTTGTAAAATCTTGAAGACGTGTACCTGTAACCCCAGTGCTGGGAAGGTAGAGGCAGATAGGATCTCCACCGTAGTCAGCTAGTCTAGCTGGTGAGCTCCAGTTCATGGAGAGACCCTATGGGGAAGAAAAATAAAGGATAATGATTGAGAAAGATATCTGGTACTGACCTCTGGCTTCCATGTTCTTGCACACGAGTGTGCATCCACATGCAGCTTTGCACACATATGCAAACCACATACCAACATAATACACCATGCTCAGAGAATAGTAGATGGATAAAGATATTTTTTAATTATTGTTAGTGTGTGACTCCACTTAGATCTAATGGGAAGCGCTCATTGCAGAATGCCCCCCAGAATCGAAAGTCTTATAGTCAGAGAACAGCTGAGTGCTTCTCTCTCCATGGCTCCCTGACTGTGTTTTAGTTTTCCAGGGATTTATACCTTCTGGTCAACCACCCTGGCCTTGGTTGAGGAAGTGAGCATGCTTCTACATTATGATATAGATGCCAAAAAAGAGCACATTTTCTAGGAAAGGGGGACAGGAAATTGAAAAGGTGTCTATTAATTGCTTTCCCAACACAGTCACCAAC
Organism: Chionomys nivalis; assembly: GCF_950005125.1. Lineage (NCBI taxonomy): Eukaryota > Metazoa > Chordata > Mammalia > Rodentia > Cricetidae > Chionomys > Chionomys nivalis. The sequence goes on along the minus strand of NC_080090.1, from coordinate 52,803,884 downwards.
ACCTGACAGAGTACCTTAAGGAAGGAGACATTTATTTTGGTTCACAGTTTCAGAGGATTCAGGCTACAGTTGCTTGAGCCTTCCTTCGTGCTTGTGCTAAAGTCACAGAGGCAGGAGCATGCAGTGGATGATAGCTAATCCCTCACGGCTGACTGTGAAGCAGTCAGGCATAATGGAAGCCTCCAAGGGCTTGCCTCCTGTGAGACTTTCTTCCTTCAGCTAGACAAACTGCTGAAGCTTCAACAGGCTCCCCAAATGGTGCCACCTGCTGGGGACCAGTCATCGAAAACACTAGACAGAAAGAAAATTTCATATTCACTCCGCAGCCATATTCAAAAAGGGATTATCCTAATGTTTGTTTAGAGATTATAGGATGGTCCCCAAATTTCATGGTATGGCTAAGAGGTTTTTTTTTTTTTTTTTTTTTTTTTTTGATTTTCAAGACGGTTTCTCCGTAGCTTTTGGTTCCTGTCCTGGAACTAGCTTTTCTAGACTAGGCTGGCCTTGAACTCACAGAGATCCGCCTGCCTCTGCCTCCCGAGTGCTGGGATTAAAGTTGTGCGCCACCACCGCCCGGCGGCTAAGAGTTTTTTTATGGGCACGTGACATGTGTCACCATCAACTACCCCCAGGAAACATAGAGAGTACGTTATAATTTGTCTGCTCCTCAAGGGGCTGACTTGTTTTTAGTATAACCAATAACAATGACTGTATAGCTTGAAGTAACCATTAAAACATAGCAAAGCATCAAACCGGCTAGTAAAATCTCAAAAGCCACACTCTGCATGACAGCTGGGTTTACAAGGTCCTTTACCTGGTGGTCTGAGAACTTTGTCTTAGTCGACATTTCTGGAGAAGCAGGTATCCGGCCTTTACCATGCTATACTAAAGCTCGCCTGTCTAAGCGTTGTTGACTAGCTGGCCAGATGAGGCATCTCAGATTGACAGGCACTCCGATCCTGTCCTCAGGAAAGGAAACAGAGCTGACACAGATAAAGATCGCAGCTCCCTTGCTTTTTCCTGTGGGCGCCTGTTCTGGCCTGTCCTCTTTAGGGCCTCGCACGAGTACCATATTTGTTTTGCGTTTTGTTTTCACTCGTTCCGGGAAATTTATTGAGCGCCTACTAAACGCGCTGTGCCATGTGCATAGGCGTTTATTTAATTACATCTTGCATCATTTGGCAGATTGATTCCATAACCACAGATTAGTTGGCTAGGATTCTGATTCTAATTTTGCCCACAGTGTGCTGTGTGGCTGCGAGTTAGGCACCCTACCTCTGGAAGCTACCTTGATTTCTTTCTCTGCCGGGTGGAAATAATCGTAAGTGACAGCTGCTTCGAGACGCGCTGAGGATGATTCACGTTCAAGTCAAGGTGAAGCTTGCGAAGTTCAATTATTTCATCCTCAAAGTGCCACTCTGAGATCAGGGCAGGGGAAGATTTGCTTTAATTCACATTGCAATAGTTACAGGCTCTTCCAGCCTTTCTGTGGGTTTCTTCACCACTGTGTTCTCGTTTAATGACTGTTTTTGCTTGATTTCCAGGTTTCAATATCGAAGCGATTAACTTTGGATTGATTGACCGAACCGGTTCTTCTCTGAAAGGTTTTCAGTGGCAATAAATAAGTATGTAAAAACTCATGCATGCCCAGAAGGTAGATGAACAAAATGTCGAGAGAGATTCTGAAAGGGACAAAATTTAGGGCTGAGCTTGAGTTTGCATTCTCGAATCCAGTACTTGCTGTGTGCTGTCGGAAGAGTTTTATTTCTCTGTGTGTGGGAGTCAGCTTGCTTTGTTTCACTGGCCAATGTCTGTCTCGATCTCAAATCTAACACTCACTGAGCCTTCTGAACCAGGAAAGAAAAATACACAAATGACATCCCTGGATCTTGAGGTAACAACAGTCAAGATCAGGTGGGAAGAGTCACACTGTGAGCCAGAAGGTGCTGATTTCTGAAGGAAGGCTAGGAACCTAAGCCAGGATAACATTTTTCTTCCTTAACATGAGGCTCTCCAAGTATCAGCTATGGAGAAGTGATCAGACACAGAGGGCTCCATAAAGAGTCTGTGGCAATACAGACAAGACCATTCTCTGTAAAACCATAAAGAAGAGGACAGTGGGAGGGATTGAGAGATACTGCTGAAGAGGAAAAGTCAGTCTTTGCTGAAACCTCTGGGCCTTGCAGCTGGGGTTGCACAGGCAGGTCCCTTGATCTGCCTTAAAGAAGGCACTGGTTACACTTAAAACAGTCCACTTACCATGATGAGGATTAAGATTCTCTATCACGTCAGGGTCCAGAGGAGAATGGATTTATCCTGTGTTTGGCTCACTTTGAGAGTGAGTTTGCCTGGACGGCATGAGGGCCAGCCTTCCTCAGAGCTGAGCGGTTGGAGGCCTTGCAGAGAAGAGCAGAGGAATTATAGAAGGTAAATCTGAAGGAGGTGTCGTAAGGGATGCTGAGGATTCTGTATGCTCATGCCACTTGGGACCCATGGACACGGTTGGATCAGGTGAGCAATGTGGGTCAGAAAAACAAGAAAGACCAGCAGAAAGCTGTGGCCATTGTTTATCTGAAGGAGATGGTGGATAGGCTTTAATACTAAAAGATGAACCATGAGGAATATCTGGATCAGGAGCTTTTGGTCGAGCCTTATCTACCATTGGAGGAAAGGCTACAAGGAAAGCAATCGACTTAAAAACCAGACCCATGGAATGGCAGAAGCCATCTAGATGTTCAAATAGATACACTGAAATGCTTTTATTGGTTACTTTTGTAGTTAATGTGGCCAAATATCTGGCAAACTTGAAGTAAGAAAGATATATTTTGGCTTAGGTTTTGTGGCGAGGTAGGCATGGTGGTGGCCGGTCACATCACGTCCATAGTCAGCAGAGAGATGAACACTCAGCTTTTTTCCTCCTTTTCAGTCTATGCAGCATCCCGGCCCATAGCATGGGGCTGCACACATTAGGGTGGGTCTTCCTCAACAAACCCAATCCAGAAATCCTGATGGAGGAAGGTCATTGGTTAAATAATAAAGAAACTGCTTGGCCCTCATAGGTTAGAACATAGGTGGGTGGAGTAAACAGAACAGAATGCTGGGAGGAAGAGGAAGTGAGCTCAGACTCGATAGCTCTCCTCTCTGGGGCAGATGCCATGCCGCTGTGCTCCAGAGTAGACACGATGAAGCAAGCTGCCAGGTCAGACATGCTGAATCTTTCCTGGTAAGACTGGTGCTACACAGATTATTAGAGATGGTTGATTGGGATATGAGAATTAGCCAGTAAGGGCTAGAGCTAATGGGCCAAGCAGTGTTTAAAAGAATACAGTTTGTGTGTGGTTATTTTGGGGCATGAGCTAGCCAGGCTACCAGGAGCTGGGGCAGCAGGAACACAGCCCACAGCTCCCTTCTACAAAATCCTTCACAGATGTGCCCAGAGGATTATGTCCTTGGTAATTCTAGAACCTGTTAAATATTTGTCATAGAACATTATAAGTTATTAACTGAGAAAACAAGACCAGATGGAATTGGCCAATAGGGGTAATAGTGATAACATAGGTAGCTGGTCAGATATTATCAAGGTGAATCTGTGAGAATGTTTATGGAAGAGACTCACTCTTAAATGAGCAAGTTGATTGAAGGTCTGAGATTCTGCTCCCCCCCCCAAAGGAAAGCAGTGTGAAAAGATGGGGTTTAGCAAGTCTTTTTATCTTTAAAGAGGTGGGCATCCGTAACAGTGGATGGCAGGGCTCTTGTATCCCCCCCTTTAGCGTTATTGGTTCTGTCCCTTGACACTGTGACAACACTCCCACTGGGGAAAACATGTGGAACAGTTTGCCTCGTATTCTCCCAGTCTCCTTTCGCTACCCTTAAAAAGCAAACAAACAAACAAAACCACTAAAAGCAACATACAAAACAATGTCATTTACAAAACAAGTTGTCCTTGGGGAGATGCAATCTTGTTAGCAGTTTAGGCTTGCCTGCACAAACATCTGTTTTAATAGCACATCTGTATGGATGCAATACTTAGCAGGATGACCTAGGCTTTCTCTTAGAGAATATAATGGATTTTTTTTTTCGTTTCTTGTTTTAAAGCCCTTTCCCTACACAATTAGTTAGTTGAAAGGAAAATCATTCTGCCTAGGTCCTGAAAAGGCTGATCAATAACTGCTGGACGGTGCTGTGTGCGGAATTCCAGGTAGTAGCCATAGTTGATGAGGCAGTGGGTAAGTGATGTCATTGGTGTCTGAGCTCTGACGCCAGGAAGCACAGGAATGCTGCCCAGAGGGCCGAGAGGAGTAAGGATGGCTGGCTTGGGGCTGAGACAGACAGGAAAACAAAGCTAGGTGTGGGGGAGGGTTGCCCAGCCACGCTGGAGATGGGGAGAGTGTTAGTGACTCCGGGAGAGAATTTCCAACGATTGCTGTCTGTGAACTGGAAAGAACATATGGAAGATGGCTAATGATCTCTGGACAAATTCTAGCTGGTCACTGGGCTCATTCATTTATTCATTCATCTGCTCAGTGAATGCTGTTTGAACACCTATTCTCTGTGTTCAACTTACTATGTACCAAGAGAATGAGCCTGACATAGCTTTTGTCCTCGAGAATCTAATAGTGAGTTGGAAGTCACATTGAAGCTGGTAGTTAAGAAACACCAGAACAATGTCAGAGATGGTACCGTGCAATGTGCTATCTCTAATTTTGGCTTTAAGACACTGTTTTCTATTTTTATTGCATCATTACCTGAAAAGGGGAACTGGAGTAAACTCTGCTTAGATTAGCCACAATTCTCCTCCATGTTTTTGGTGTATAGGATGTGCCCTATAAGGGCTAAAGGTAAAATTAGATAGCTGTGTTCACTAATTGTTCTCAACGACATTAATTTTGACCCCCTCAAGACAGACTTTACTGGATAATCTGATGCCCATTTTCAGACTTGGGGTCATACTATGTAGGTAATGATGTGTATTGGTCAGTTCACATTACGATGTCCAAAACTAAGGAGTCTATGTAATACATAGCCAGACCAGAAGTCATTGTGTTTTAAATACTCTGGTCAGTATTTCGACTCAGAGATCTGAATTTTGGATTGAGCATCAGCCACAAGCCAGTATTTTGTGGTGATGGTGGACTGCTTAGCACCTCTCAAGTTATGTTCAGTTGCCATGAGCAATATTTAACAGATGTGATTTGTAATATCCTGAGGGTACATCCCTTGTCACTATTAAGATACCACTAGCCTTTGTTTTACTTGTGGTGATGGGGTTAAAAGGTTTCTCCAAGACCCTGCAGCCTCAGGTAGCTGAGCTAGGACAAGAGATACATCTTCAAGTGTTGCTCCCTGCCGAATCTGTGCCAAATGTACAGATCCCCTGTGCGGCAGAGCACATGGGCTCTGGTCCTGATTATCTTACTCAGAAGACCCCTTTGATAACTCTGGCACAAATTGGAAGAATACATCTTGAAGCCACCCATGGGAAACCAACCCCTTGTAGTGGTGCTGGGGGCCCTGTAATGTCAGGGCATAGAGAACTTGCTATCAATAATATCAGCTCTTGAGCCAGAAGACTTGACTGCATCCTAACCATGCTTGCCTTGTGTTCTAGAAATACAATTAAGAAATGCACACCTACCATCCACAGAGTTCTTGGGAGGATTTAATGACTTCATGCATATAACATGTTTAGATCAATGAGTTTCCCAGAAACTCAAAAGGGAGTTCTTTCCTGGGTCACGTCTACCTTTCTATCTACCCATCGGCATCTGCAACAGCCATTTCTGGAACTGCTGAGGGTCATGTGTTTTAAAATGGGCATGAGTCACCGAGATGAATCCATGATGAGCTGTCTTCCCCTTCTCACTTCTAAGGCCGGTTTGCCTTCTGTGAAGAGAAACAAACAGGAGTTGGCATCAGTTTCCTCTTGTGCCATTGGAGTGAGTGTTTTGGGGTGACTTCTGGCCAGTTTCTATTACACAATGGTTTTACTAATTTTTTTTGAATTGTAATACTATTTATTTATTTTTACATTTTTTATTAATTAATTTATTTATTAAAGATTCCTGTCTCTTCCCCGCCACCGCCTCCCATATCCCTCCCCCAATCAACTCCCCCTCTCTCATCAGCCCTAAGAGCAGTCAGGGTTCCCTGCCCTGTGGGGAGTCCAAGGACCTCCCACCTCCTTGCAGGTCTATTAAGGTGAACATCCAAACAGCCTAGGCTCCCACAAAGCCAGTACGTGCAGTAGGATCAAAACCCAGTGCCATTGTTCTTGACTTCTCAGCAGTCCTCATTGTCTGCTATGTTCAATGAGTCCAGTTTTATCCCATGCTTTTTCAGACCCAGTACAGCTGGCCTTGGTGAGTTCCCGAAAGAACATCCCCATTGTCTCAGTATGTGGGTGCACCCCTCATGGCCCTGAGTTCCTTGCTCGTGCTCTCTCTCCTGCTCCTGGTTTGGACCTTGGGGTTGTAGTCTGGTGCTCCAATGTGGGACTCTGTCTCTGTCTCCTTTCATCGCCTGATGAAAGTTAATATCCAGGAGGATGTTTATATGTTTTTCTTTGGGTTCACCTTCTTATTTAGCTTCTCTAGGATCACGAATTCTAGGCTCAATGTCCTTTATTTATGGCTAGAAACCAAATATGAGTGAGTACATCCCATGTTCCTCTTTTTGTGTCTGGCTTACCTCACTTAGGATAGTGTTTTCTATTTCTGTCTATTTACATGCAAAATTCAAGAAGTCATTGTTTTTTACTGCTGAGTAGTACTCTAATATGTATATATTCCATACTTTCTTCATCCATTCTTCCATTGAAGGGCATCTCGGTTGTTTCCAGGTTCTGGCTATTACAAACAATGCTGCTATGAACATAGTTGAGCATATACTTTTGTTGTATGATAGGGCATCTCTTGGGTATATTCCCAAGAGTGGTATTGCTGGGTCCAGGGGTAGGTTGATCCCAAATTTCCCGAGAAACCGCCACACTGCTTTCCAAAGTGGTTGCACAAGTTTGCATTCCCACCAGCAATGGATGAGTGTACCCCTTTTTCCACAACCTCTCCAGCAAAGGCTATCATTGGTGTTTTTGATTTTAGCCATTCTGACAGGTGTAAGATGGTATCTTAAAGTTGTCTTGATTTGCATTTCCCTGATCGCTAAGGAAGTTGAGCATGACCTTAAGTGTCTTTTGGTCATTTGAACTTCTTCTGTTGAGAATTCTCTGTTCAGCTCCTTGCCCCATTTTATAATTGGGTTGATTAGCCTTTTACAGTCTAGTTTCTTGAGTTCTTTAAATATTTTGGAGATCAGACCTTTGTTAGTTGCGGGGTTGGTGAAGATCTTCTCCCAGTCAGTGGGTTGCCTTTCTGTCTTAGTGACAGTGTCCTTTGCTTTACAGAAGCTTCTCAGGCTCAGGAGGTCCCATTTATTCAATGAGGCCTTTAATGTCTGTGCTGCTGGGGTTATACGCAGGAAGTGGTCTCCTGTGCCCATGTGTTGTAGAGTACTTCCCACTTTCTCTTCAATCAGGTTCAGTGTGTTCGAACTGATATTGAGGTCTTTAATCCATTTGGACTTGAGTTTTGTGCATGGTGATAGACATGGATCTATTTTCATTCTTCTACAGATTGACATCCAGTTTGCCAGCACAATTTGTTGAAGATGCTCTCTTTTTTCCATTGTATACTTTTAGCTCCTTTATCGAAAATCAGGTGTTCATAGGTTTGTGGGTTAAAGTCTGGGTCTTCTATTCGATTCCATTGGTCGACTTCTACTAATTATTTTTTAAAGTCTTACTGATAATTGAAAAGTTGCAATGAAGCAAATCACCTAGTCCCCCCGGGATCTTGTGGTTTCCTAGACGTAAGTATGCCCCTTTGTCCTCTTGTTATTTCTCCAAGTTGGTCATTGATGGATACAAACACAGGGAACATTACCTGTGGGACATAAACTTTTCCAGGCATTTAACACACACCATCTTGTTGCATGTCTGTAACAACTGCATGTGACGGATACTATGATCCACACTTTATTATAAAGATATTGAAATTCATATTACGAAATGCCGCCACTCATCACACTCACAGAACTAGCATACAAGTGAGCTGAGATTCGACAAGACACTGATCTATTTGCAAGTATAAAGTTCTCGCTATTTTTACCAATAAAATGGTCAAAATGTTTTATTACAAAGTGAGACCAGCGCAGAAAATGCAAATGTCATGGAAGAGGCCATGCTGACCTGTGCTTGCATGAGGGTGTAAGATTGCTATCAGCCCTCCTCTCAAAAACAGGCTTTGATAAGAGAGGAATTGGAGAGAGATTGCCCGGCAGTGACGGGAGAATGTGAGAAGGGGTGGGAAGAAGGCAGAGCAATATGTAGATGTTCCTCTCTACTACTGTAACAAATGACCAGGAGCCTAGTGGCTTAAAGGATACAAGTTTATCACGTCACTGTTGTGTAGATTAGAAGCCTGTCAAGAAGTCTCACCAGACTACATAAAGGTATTGGCTGGGCTGGTTCCTTTCAGTGTGGTCAACTGCAGGATGCAGGATCCGCTTTCTCATTCTTGTGGCAGAGCTGAGTTCTCTGAGTTTGTTGGACTGAAGCATGTTTCCTTATCAGCTATTAGCTGGGCATGATGCAGCTTCCAGCCACCCTTTCTGATTTTTGCAAATGGTCCCTTCTCAGACGGGAGCTGGCTGTTGGATCCTTTCCCTGCTACTGTCTCAAGGTCATTCTTGCGCCTTTTGTTGACTCCGCAGAAGAGGTTCTTCACTTTTCAAGGCTCATGTGATTATATTCTCAAGAACACTCTTTGCACCCCAAGGTCCTTACTATTAGTTATGTCTGCAAAATTCTTTTTCTATATAAGGCAGTATATGTTAGATTCAGATCACTTGGGCATGAGAGTCTTCATGGGAGTTATTATTGTACCTTCCATAAAGAGGGGAGCCCTGTGGTTACCCCCAACTGTCCTTGTCTCACTGAAGTGTGGCCTCGGCTGTTAGTTTTGGTGATTTTTCTTCATTGCAGTCTTGAGTGGATCTGAAAGGTCAGAATGAGGGTGAGGCCGAGAGAACCCCTGAGCTGGAAGCAGACAAATCCTGACTTACCTCCAAAGGGTTTTTGGCCTACCAGCCTGCCCACTGTCCCTTTAAAGCAATTTGTAGTCTGTTATCCTGTATCATTAACCTAATTAGTGTAATTGCACTCAATTACGTAATCAGTGTAAATACATGAAGAATCCCATAATTAGACGATGTAATTAGGTAATTAATAGATGACGTGGGAAAAATCCATAGCAAACATTCTGAAATGGACATAGTGCCTGCACAGAGCAGGATTGGTTCATTTTAGCCAACTCCATCTGCTTGGGAAGCAAGACTCACTAATTAATCAGAAACCAACCATAACATTTTTAGTTTAAGAGTCTTGTGTTTTGTCCTTACACACCTAATTTTATTAACATATCGCCAGGTTCTTTTTCTGTATTGTGTGCTGGGGAAGAAAATTCCTGCACACCTGTATAGAGAGAGGAAAAGCTGGTCCAATGTAAGCCAGGTTTGACATTGAGTCTACTGTTAGAATGAAGCTAAGGCCATGCCCATCTGAGCAAACTAAGCAGACTGTTGTATAGGTGGGATGCCTGATGGGCAGTTTTGGACAGTGGTGTTCCTCGAGACAAGGTCACTTGAATGATGGCATAGACCCCGTAACTCTTGGAAGATGGGGAATCTGTCAATCCAGCCTCCACACGATCTCTTCATATCCACCCCTTTCTGCCTCAATAGACTCTCTCTGAGTCAAGTTGCTGGCAAGTCTGTTCCCTACAGATATAATACCTACACAGCAAAATCCTGACTAAATTCCTTACACCCATTTCTATCTTCTCTGCAATTTATTGTCAAGCAGGCAGAGTGATCTCAAGTTGATTTTCTCTGTTCAAAACTTAAAAATATTTTTTTGCTTATGTTTGTCTGTGTGTTTATGTGTGCATGCATGCATGCATGTCTGTGCCTTTGGAGGCCAGAAGAGGGTGTGAGATCCCCTGGATCTGCAGTTACAAGGTATGTGCCACCACACATGGGTCTTGGGAACTGAACTTGGGCCTTCTATAAGAGCAGCAAATGCTCTTAACCACTGAGCCATCCTCAAAGGCCCTGTTTGAAAGTTAGTACTGGACAAACCCCTACATTTTCAATATGGGTTACCCAGCATTTTGTGAGCGTATCATTCTTTGCTTTTCAACCTTTTCTTACAATGTCTCCTTACTATCTTCCCCTCCCACTGGCCTTCTTCAATGTCTTCAAAAGTGTTCAACCCTTTCCCATGGTGGTGCTTCCCTTTGTGTTCTTTCTTTACCTTAGAACATGGTGCTCCTGTCCCTTTCTTATTCAAATTCATTCATCTACTAGGCCTTTAGATCCTATTTTTAAAAAATAATTATTTTGATGTTTGTGAGTGAGTCTTTTCTTGCATACCCATATCTGCCCTGTTTTGAGCCTGGTACTCATGGAAGCCAGAAAAGTGGGCCAGATCTCCTAGACCTGGAACTAGAGATGATGAGTAAGTGGGTGCTAGGAGCGAAGCTAAGGTCTCTGCAACAGCAGGGAGGGCTCTTAGCTCTCCAGTCCCAGGAGTGTTCTTTTGTTTTATAGTTTAAAAAATGTTTTTCATTAAATTTCCCATGATACATTATGACCTTCTTCCTGATGGCTACCACTATCTTTAATTTTATTTTTCCTATCTGTAATATTTCTTTAAAACACTGTAAAATGATTTATTTATTCTTACTTTATGTGCATTGGTGTTTTGTTTGAGTATATATCTTTATTAAGGTGTCAGATTCCCTGAAACTGGAGTTACAGATGGTTGTGAACTGCCACATGGGTGCTGGGAATTGAACCCAGGTCTTCTGGAAGAGCAGCCAGTGCACTTAACTGCGGAGCCCACCACACCAGTCCCCTGTTTCTGTAATATTTGTGATGTGTGTCATTCATTTGAGTTTAAAGTTCATCAAGACAATAGCCATGTTTGTTTTGTTCAGTGTTACATTCCCAGTATCTGGCTAGCACTTAGTAGAATCTCAGTAAAATCTGGAGAATGAATGATGTGTTGAGAGTGGGTGTTTTGAGAACCAACAGGAAGTTATCACATTGGGGGCAGGAGCCAATCTAGGATATGGGATGAGAAGCCAGAAGGGGTCTCAGGATCCATAGTCACGTACTTCAACAACACCACATGAGTCTGGTTTACTGGCTGGAGACCATTGCCTATTCTTCAGGACGGTAAGCCCAAAGGGTACTTGTCCATGTGCTTCCTGAAAACCCATGGAGCTTCCAGAACAAGAAGTCAGGCATTCTGCTGACTTCCTAATTCACGGACAGGGCAGAAGAAGAGAAGATGCAGGCTAGGCTTTTCAAATTGTCTGTACTTAGTAATTAATTAATGTGGGTTTAATTGATAAATGTACTATATTGTGTCTAAAGAAGCTTAAAGAGTCAGGTAGATGCTGGTCAACAGTTCTTGTGTCTGGGTTCTGGGTCTTTTAGAGAGAGCAGAAAGCAGCTTAAAACAGTATGACCACACTTGGCTTTTCTCTCCTTTTTCTTTTCTTTTTTTTCTCCTCTTTTCTTCTCTACTCTTCTCTTTCCTCCCTCTCTCCCTCCCTTTTCTTCCTCTCTTTTCTCTCTTTCCTTCCTTCCTTCTTCCTCTTCCTCCTCCTCCTCTTCTTCTTCTCCTTCTCCTCCTTCTTCTTCTTCTGAGACAGGGTTTCTCTGTATAGCCCTAGCTGTCCTGGAACTCACTCTGTAGAGCAGACTGGCCTTGAAATCACAGAGATACACCTGCCTCTGCCTCTGAGTGTTGGCATTAAAGGTATGCACCACCACAGCCCGGTTTCTTCTCTCCTTTTTTAATATATATATATCTTCTAGTGGAGAGATATCTCCTGTAGCCTTTTGACCAAGTTGACAGATCATCAACTTGGTTTTTTATATTTGTTATGATTTGAGTGAGAAGTATCCATGAGGGAATCATCTTTTTGAACACTTGGTCCCAGCTGGTGATTGTGTTTTGGGAGTCTGTGGAACCTTTAGTGCCTAGTTGGAGCAAGCAGTCACTGTGCGGGCAGGTTTTGTGGGTTACCGACTATGCCTGGGTCCAGCCTGAGCTCTCTGCTTCTTTTCTTATGTATGTGTGAGCAATTGGCCCTATGCTTCTTCCCCCAGAGGTGGGAGCTCTTGGCAGGAAATCCGTGCCTTTCCTTTGCTATGGATTTGATGAAATTGTTCCAAAAGCAACTTAAGGAAGGAAGGATTGATTTTGGTTCACAATTTTGAGGGTACAGCCAGTGCAGTTGGCAAAACGGCCTTGTGCACACAGATAAACACTGGAGACGCCAAGAAAGTTAAACACACAGCTTACCTCTCCATTGGAATGGAGTGTTAGTTACTCCTCCTGGAATTCTGGGAATGGATGTAATTTACAACCTGGTGATCCTTTACTGTCTGATGAGCCAGATGTGGCCCGTATCTTCCAGAATTTATGTTTTACTTATCCCAGACCCTTGCCCCCTAAAATCTTGAGCATGCCTTCTAGGCCATAAAACTCATCCTTGTGAGAGATGTCATTTGTACTTTACCACAGCCTAAGTGACTTCTGCGTTATCTTGGGGCCAGGCATTATGTTTACCTCAGTCATTCTCCCTAGACCCTTATCTTGAGGGTTGTTTCTAAAGTCAACAGAACCCATCTTAGGGATGAAACCATATGTACTCTGTAAAGAGCTTCAATGTAAACATGTCTTAAGCTCTGCTATACTCAAGGGTCAATTGTTATCTGCAAACGTTTTTCTTTCCAAAATTCTACTATGCTTAAGTATGGCAAAAATATACAAACTGATGTGAGACTTTAGAAGTCCTGACCCAGCATCAGTACCAAAATTGGACTGATCTGAGTTTCATTCTTTACCTCACCCTGGTTGATTTTCCCCTGACTGCTGTAAAGCTCTGCAGGGAACTGCTCCCACACAGCCACTCCATCATGGGAAGGGAGACACTGTGGCAGGAGTGAGAGATAGCTAGTTCACATTGCATCCATCAACACAGTATGAAGAAATGAATGTTGAAGCTCACCCGACTTCTTCTTTTTGCTCATCTCAGGATCCTATGGGTCAACACCATCCACCATCATGGTGCATCTTCCCACCTCAGGTAACACAGTCTAGAAACTGCCTCACACATATGCCCAGAGTCTTGTCTCCATGGCGACTCCAGGTCTTGTCAAGCTGACAATGTTAACCATCCACCATCACACCTGTTTCTCTTGTCAGGCTCTTGATCACAGAATCCAAAAGGTATTTACTAATACTTTCAGCTGTATATGCCATGGAATAAAGCCAGGCGAAGGTAGGAGTGGCTCACTTTTCTGCTACTAGACATTCAGGGATGGACCAGAATCTGCATTACGGACAATTGGAAAATGAGAAAAAGGCTTGACTTTTTTTTTGGGGGGGGGGGTAAGAAAATCCTTCTGTTTCAATGATACCTAAATCTCCAGCTAACTTCTTTTAACCTTCAAGATCTTGAGATGTACTACTTTTGGGATAGAAAATTGCCAACAGTTAAAAACTGAAAAAATTCCGTAGCGAGACTAGCTACTAGGTGACTGCCTTTTGTATTTGAAGACTTTTTCAAGCTCTTATTGACCAACAGAGTTTTGTTCTCTACCTTTTCTTGTTCATCTAATGCTAAAGGCACAGCTGCTCTGAGTTGAGCCTTGATGCAGTACAGGATGACGCTGTTCTCCAGCACTGGCCCCAGCAGATCCTGCTGCTCCATGTCCTCCTTGGCCACCATCACAGCTGCTGTCACCTCCATCTTGGTTCTCTGAGGCAAGGATATTCTTTATATTTTATTTTTCCTTTATTTTACATGGGGATACCATATATGGACACAGTATGTTTTGATCACGTTCACCGCCCCCATTGCCTGTCCTCTAATTTCTCCCCGTTTCCTAATTCTTTTCCCTCCTATTTTTACGTGCTTTGTTTAAACCTAATAAGTTCTTTCAGCGTTCTCTGCATGTTTATCGGAGTTGGACTGTCTATTGGAGCATGGTTAGCCTCTTGGGGGTCACATCCCTGAAGAAAACTGGATGTCCCAGCCCAGCACCCATTAGTTGTTAATAGCTTCTCAGTTAGAGGTGAGACTTCGTGAGTCTCCCTTCTACTCAGGCTGGGAGTTTGATTGTCTTGATCTTGGGTGGGTCTCATACATGCAGTCACTATTGCTGTGAGTTCATGTGTACAATGGTCTTGAAATGCCCTGCAAACCTTGTTTCCCTGCAGATGTCCACTACCTCTGGCTCTTATAGTATTTCATTCCCTCTTCTGCAATTATCCCTGAACCTTGAGGGTAAGAAATGTGATACAAATATTCTATTTAGAGTTGAGCACTTCAAAGTACCTTTTGCACATTGACTAGTTGTGGGTCACTGTATTAATCACCATCTATTACAAAAAGAAGCTTCTCTGGTAAGGGTTGAAGAATGCACTAATCATTGCCTATAAAGATATGAACTTAGGGAAGTAGTGTAATATCTTGTTCAAGTAATAGAACACTAGTATTAGGTTCTCATCTAGGGTCTGTGATATGGGTTTTGGTCTTAGTTAACGGCATCATGTATCAGTTCTGTCTTACAGAGTGGGCTTGAAATCCAAGCAGAAAGTGATTGGTTGCTCCTTTAACATTTGTGCCACTATTGTACCTGTGAGCATATTGGCAAACTCTTGTAACTAAGAATAGTTAACTCATCTGTCTGAGTAAAAGTTAAGAGTGGGAAATCAGGTTGGATCTTTGTTTAAGACCATTGCTCTGGTAAATATTAGATTATTTCATAATAATTTCACTCATTAATTACTTAATATATTCTGTAACAAATATTTATAGAATGCCTCCAATACTGGGAATATTAGTTACTAGACATCCACAAAATCCTCTTTTCTATTAACTATACTTTCCTCTCAAACCAGATTCAAGATTACTTTCATGAAGACAGACGGCTATATCTGCACACCCATACTAGAGAACACAAAAAGTAGTTAGCATTTCTATCTGCTTGGTTTGGCTGAGTTAATCATAGACCCATAACTTATAGTGCTTATAATCTAACTATCAAACAAATAGTTATAGACTTGTGTGATGAGTATTATACTAGGGGAAGCAGAGGTTGCACGACATCTCATTGTAGGGAAATCTGAACTAATCTAGGCTTCAGAAAGTACTTTTAGAAAAAAATCCTAATATTTATGGGAATATTTGTGTATGTGTGTGTGTGTATGTGTGTTTTGAAGAGGAGGACACATTTATGCAGCGATAGTGACTCAGGAATTGGGAAGGATGCTCAAAGTCGTAAACCTGAGAGTTTTATGGCCTATGCATTAGATTGAAAAGAAGAGAAATATGACCGGGTTGTAAATTTCTAGGTAGATTATGTGTTTCTCCTGCCCCTAGGAAGGAGGGAGTCCTTTGAAGACAAGGAAATTCCAATTTTGCATTTTTATACAAAGGAAATACCTAGTGTTTTATCCCATACATTACATTTCACTATCATTTAGCATGGGATGAATTGGCAGATGGTGATTGACTGAACACCAGTCCAGACTTGAGTTTGCCTTTGTAGACATTCCAATTGTTTCAGCATTAGGAGAAATGTGTTGAGGATGTTTTGCTGTGAATGTGCGAATGACCCAAAGCTACTCTGTATTAATCCATAAAGAAGGTGAATTGGAGAATGATGGTGCTATAAGGCATCTCAAATGGGAACACAGAGGCAAGCTACAGTCCGTCCTTTCCTTGCGTCCTTCTCCTTGGGTCAGCTCTCTAAGGGCTGGAGTAACCAGCACCATTTTCAGGGAGATGGATGGCTACTTCTGGCTTTATTGCCTGTACCAACAGGACACAGATAGTATGTTTTGGGTTGGGCTGACCACCTTCACAGCGTAAGGCAGCATCAACAGCTCCAGTGGGCTACCAGCAGGCACATATATTGATCTTAAATAATGTCTCAATGTCCTACAGTGGGTCATAAATCAAAAAGATTTCAAAATGTCTTTCTTTTCTGTTTGTTCCAATGGGTTGTGTTCTGGCTAAGAACTTTTCTTTAGAGTTGGTTCATAACCCGGGCCTTGTGCCACTGTGGGTCAAATCCTTTCCTTAACCTCCGGTTCCTTAGGCTCTGGAGAGCTTGTTATAACCATCTTTGTCCCTACGTATGCATCAAGGGAATACACAATGAGTGGTTGGGCCTTCATATTTTGCCTTCTGTGAACACTCAGGGAACACTCTGGCAGCCGCTGATAGGCCGCACTACAAGGAAACCTTTGTTCTGAGTGATAATGTTAAAAGTTGCATAGATTCACAGAACCAGACAGAACCCTGTTCTCTCCTTTTAATCTCTTTTTGATTGGCTGAGGCAGGAAAGAAAAGTTGGTCTTTGTGTGCTTGTCCAGAGCTTTGGGTAGGAGTGGGGTGCCTGAGGATGGGGGAGGAGCTAGTGGTGAGAGCTTCATCCAGTCTTTATGAAGGGTGTGTATTTTGGCTGCCTGGACTGGGTTCCTAGAATAAACCTTGACTCCTCAGGAAGTGACGGGGGAGCCCGAAGCTGTCTGTCTACTTTTATGAATATGCTTAATTCTTGTATAAATTACTATCCATCCTGTTGTTTTTTTGTGGGCCAACTGACATCTTCTAATCCAGCTTTTTGTAAAGTTGATGTTTTAGTTCCCACATGCCTAGTTCTCCTCTCATTGATTCCAAACTCAGAAACGGAAGGGGGATGTTGTTCATGGCTACTCTGAGAGCTCCCCAAAGAAACTCTCTTGACATTGCTGCTAATTTGCTGATCCGTGCCACCTGCCATTCCTCTGCCTTCAGCCACGGCCTCTCCCTTTGCCTGCAGCCAGCTTCCATGCTGCCAGAGGGGAGGTATAATAAATAGAGTCATCTTCTGCCTGTGACTTTTCCCAGGGCCCAGCTAAGGTCCTGAACTGTGGAAGCTCTTGACCCACAGGCATCGCAGATGCACTCTTTCAAACCTCACACTCTTCCAGAAATATTGCTCCTTAATGCAAATATATTATTACCTGGTGTTTTCATCTAGGATAACTGCTCTAAGGTTGCGATGAGAGAACTCTCAGGACCAATAAATTAAGTTTTGTTACCAGCTACTAACTTTTGATAGAAATGGGCAAGTGGACGAAAGTTAGGTCATTGGGAATGTGCTGTTGAAGTGGGCATTGGGACCCTGATCTTGTCTCTTCATTTCTCTTTTGCTTTCTGTCTTCCAAGAATCAAACAGGCCTCTTCTGTTATATGTCCCCACAGTGAGGTACTGAGTTGCCACAGGGCTATATAGTCAAATGACTGTAAGTGGAGACAGCTGAGACTCTGGGCCACAGTAAAGCATTCCCTGAGGTCGGTGGGGTGTCTTAAGTAGTTTGTCAGAGCAATGGGCATCTAGTTCATAAGATAGTAAGGGTGAGGAAGCATAGGCTTTGGATTCAGATAAGAAGGATCTCAGACCTAAGTCTTAGTCTCTTTATTTGAAAAATCACAATATAGCAGCCAGGGTAACTCAGGCCACATGATAGCAGAAGCAGCCATGGCTGTTCCACTGGCTCAACACAGTCAAGACTTATTTCTAATTTGCACCGAGTGTACAGTTAACCTAAATAATATTCCTACCTGCAAAGAGAATGATTTGGCTTCTCTTACTTGGTTGTTGTGTGAAGCAGATAAGGTAATGTGTAATTATTGATACCTGCTGCTACCCCATGGAGGAGAAGAACCTGCAGAACGTTTTAGGAATTATTTGAAATCCTGAAATGGGGGCACAAATGACTTGGGTGCCCACGTGTTTCATCAGAGATATAAAAGACAGTGGAGAACCTCACCTTTGCTCTTCTTCTCTCCTTGGTGGCCTTTGTGGTCACTTGTGTTTGTTTTCCTTCAGATGCAGAGACTCACGGACCCTCAGATGGCAGGGGCCAGAGAAAGGAACACCACTCATTCCTCTGCTTTCTGTATCCATCACAGCTTTCTTTGTCGTGTGAATGTATCCACTGACCTCATTCTAAGCACAGTGTGGCAAATGAACTTCCATTCACCTCACTTTTTTGATGAGGAAGCTGGCTCCTACAGATTCTACGCTGCTTTCTCTTGTTCTGGGTGGAACATGGAATTGTTGTGGAAGGTGAGTTTTAACCCAGGTGTATCAGACTCCAAAGTTTGTAATTCTTTGAGACCTGGGCTAAGTGGCCCATTCCTGCTGTACCTTCCTCGCTGTAGTGCTGGTACCCACCGTGGCGCTTTTCCAAGGGAAACCAAACTGCCAAACACAGCCCATGTGTGTTCTTTTGGAGCAACTGTTGCTTGGCTTTTCCTGGGGACTCTGTTTCTATGCACCCCAGATGGTCAGGACAACAACAGAACAAAGAAAATGCACCTAAGTATACGTTGGTGAACCAATGACTCCATTGGGGTGACTTAGAAGGAGCACAGGTAAGGGCTAACTTACCAGTAACTTAGCAGCAGCTTGGCCACTGAAGAAGAGACCTGTACTGTCTCAGCATACCACACTCCCTCTTGGTAATTTAGCTGATCATCCATCTTGGGGTGCTGTGGGGACTGCATCCTCTCCCTTACTTCCACAAGGGGATTATGTTACTGGGCACGATCTTGTGAAGGTCTGTGTGAGTGACCACAGCTGTATCTATTTCAAGATGACAATGGCCATGTCATGCTGGGGGGACAGACTTCATAACAACAAACCGAGGTCTGACAGGAGCTGATCATGAAAGGGGCTGATTTGATGAGAAAATCTTCACTGAGCCCTGGGGCCCATCAGATGTATGTTTGTTAGCAATTACTTTTCATAGGGAGGGAAAGACAGACACCAGGAAGAACAGTGTGCGAAAGCCTGGGCTAAAAAGTTAGATCTCTAGGTCTGTTATTTGAAGCTCCCCTTTTCCCCCATAATTTATTCAACTTTATTTTATGTGTGTGAAGGTATCAGATGTGCTGGAACTGGAGTTACAGACAGCTGTGAGCTGCCGTGTGGGTGCTGGGAATTGAATCCAGGTCCTCTGGAAGAGCAGCCAGTGTTGTTAACTGCTAAGCCACCTCTCCAGCTCCCTGAAGCTCTTTTTTGACAGATCTTTTCATTCGGTAACTTCCTTCATGGGTCAGACAGTAGGGCCTCAGATAAGGTGTGCTTACCACATCTGTGTGTACCACATCTGTGTATACCAAGGGACTTTCATGCCACTGCATTTTGTCTGTGGTGTTTGTTCAAATGTCTCTGCAGAAAGGCTTTCACCGCCCCCACCCCCCACCCTAATGGGTCCCTTCATGCTTTCTAGAGGCTGGAAAACATAACAGTCTGATTTGCCTTTGTTTAGGGTCAGCCTTGATATGGCTAGCATTGAGACATCTGTAAATTACCAAAATCCCTTCTGCTTCTTAATTCCCTCATTTGTAAGATGGGGAAAATGGAACATATTAGACCAGGTCATGGAGTCAGTGAGAATTTAATTTGCTGATGTAAATGAAGTATGGGAGTCTTTGGTGGTTTCTGGAACACTCAAGAAACATGAGCTGTGACTGTTAGTTACTATGTCTTGCTTCCATCCTAATGTCAATCATTAGTTCATTTGTTTGTTTCATTAGAAAGCACAGCAGCGAAGCAGAGGCTATCTATCATATTTACCATCGCGTCTCAAGTATCAGTACAAGTCCTGGCCTAGTATGTGTCAAGCCCGTGTTTGCTGAGTAAATTCATGAAGAATATACATAAGAAACTCTATGGATGAGGGCTTCAAAAATGGTTTAGACTTTGTTCCTGACCTTTAGAAATGTGTAATCTAGAGGTGAGGTAAGAGTTTAAAAAAATAATAGCTGAGTGTTGGGCAGAATAAAGATGGTGTTTTAAAGGAATGACTTATGTTGGTCATGAGTCAGCAAATAGGGGGAGCGAGCCTCTTGGCACCTCTGGCCTTGCCTCCAATGGTCTTTGTTACTGAAACGAAAAACAAAACAAATATAACCTATACATCATGGCACCTCCTAGTGGGTACATAGATCACACAGATGAATTAAAAGCAAATTGTTTGCTTTAATATTTAATTAATTGTAAGATTTCCCCAGCTTGTTTCCACTTTGAAGACAGCAAATAAGGTGCATCTTGCGGTTCTTCCCAACACTCACAAAAACACACAGTTCTCTTGTACTCAGGCTACAGAAGGCCAAGCTTCCCACCCAAGAGCTGCATTGGCGTGCACCGCAGTGTGAATGCAGCCCAGCCTCTCTCTGAGTTCACCCACAGAAGAATGGAGTGTCACCAGTGACTGTTTGAAAAGAATTGGAAGACAACATCATATCTATAGCTAATATGTACAGATACTTTTTCTGCTATTACTTAAGTAATAGCATAGAAAAATGTGCCCTTAGCATTTATACTGTATCAGGTGCTTGAAGTCATCTAGAGGTGGTTTAGGGTATCTGAGAGGAAATTCACAGATATACGCTTTGCAATTTCCCTCAAGGACTGTGAACATCTGTGGACTGTCTTCTCTGCTAGGGTTCTGGAACTAGTCTCCTGTGAGGAAACTGTATTTCTCCCGCCTTGTTCACAGTATGGCAAATTTGAAAGCATCCGCTTTACTCAGGACAGGGGTCCATGATATCGGGTCCACTTTAATCTGAATGTTCACAGGGTTCAAAGTTAGAAAGAAGGAAAACATTAGGAATGATCAGTCTATTTTGGAAACAAAACTTCATTTTCTGAAGCTCCTTGGCTGGCAGGTACTTCAGCTGGTACCTAAATTCAAATTACAAGAATGGATAAAAATAGCAGATTATTTTTACAGGTCGTTCTACTTGAGAATACCTTAGGGGGTTCCAAATTCCTCACGAGCCTATGGGGAGGCCCAGTCTGTAGAAGCCATGGGAGGTCTACACTTGTCTCTGCATCCTGCTGTCTTTGCATCTGGGGTTAGATCTTGGATGTTGTTGCCAGGCCCTAGAGGACATCGTTAGTGCCTGTAGTTGGTAGGTGAAGGTTAAGACGTTCCGTTAGGCTGATGCCAATTGTCCTTTGATTCTCTGTTGCCTTGACGACTGCCATGAAAGGGAGAGTGTCTGGAACACAGAAAGCTTAGAAACCTCCCATGGAGCTTGTCCGTGGTCTTGTGGCTGTGTCCTGCCTTTCAGAAGTATGGGCTGGTTTTCCTTCATGATGGTGTGGGGTTGCCCTGGTCTGTCCCTGCATACACAGCATCTCCCTCTGCAGCAGGTGGGGCATGACTTCTATCAAGCTGCAAGTTCTCCAGAGGAAGCATGTACCCCAGGGAGTCTCTGAAATCACAAGCATTTAGAGGAAAATTGAAGCTCTGTGGAATTTCAATCTGCTTTCCCTAAAAAGGCATATAGTTTTAAATCATTGCTCTATTAAAGTCTTTTGTATTCCCCTGCTAGTACTCTCTGGGTTTCCGTTTTTCTACCCACCCCCTCCTTGGCTGATGAGCTATTCTGCCACAGCTCCCTTCTCGTGTGTCCCTATGACTCAGAAGGGGCTAACAGTTTCTTATTTTGGCCCCATAGAGATTCACTCCTGTCCAACAACTGGTTCATTTCTCCCAAGTAGATATACCAAAAGGACTAAGGGACCATTATTGCCCAGGGCTTTAGTGTGGAGGATGCTTCCTTCTGAGAGCAAGGACTTCATATCACAGAGAAGTCACACAAGCATTCTAGCTCCTGACTGTTTTTTTTTTTTTTTTTTTTTTTTAGATAAAAAAAAATACCAATCCAAATTCCCGTTCCCTCTCCTCCTCCCATTCCTCCACACACCATCCCACCCCACCCCACTCCCCTTTAATCCTAACAGAGGGTAAGGCACTTTGCTTTGTGGAAGGTCCAAGGCCCTCCCTACTACATCTAGGCTGAACGAGGTATACATTCAAAGAGAATAGGATTACAAAAAGTCAGTACATGCAGTAGAGATAAATCCCAGTGCCACTGCCAGTGGCCCCGCAGTCTGCTCCAGCCATACAACTGTCAACCACATTCAGAGGGACTAGTTTGGTCCTACGCTTTTTCCTTCCCAGTCCATCTAGAGTTGGTGAGCTCCCATTAGCTCAGGTAAACTGTTTCAGTGGATGAACCCTTCATGGTCTTAACCTCATTGCTCATATTCTCATTCCTTCTACTCTTCAGCTGGACCTTGGGAGCTCAGTCCAGTGCTCCACTGTGGGTTTCTGCCTCTGTTTCCATCTGTAGTTGGACGAAGGTTCTATGGTGATAGTTAAGATAATCATCAGTCTGAATACAGGGCACCCTCTCCTCTATTGCTTAGGGGAGAAGGGGAAGAGGAGGAGAGAAGAGGAAGAGGAGGGGAGAAGGGGAGGGTTGAGGAGAACTTGAGAGAATGGAATAGTCAAGATGGAGGAAGGACAGATGAGAACAAGGGAAGAGATAGCTTGATTGAGGGAGCCATTATGGAGTTAGCAAGAAACTTGGTTCTAGAAACATTCCCAGGAATCCACAAGGATGACCCTAGCTTCTGACATCTAAGCCTGTGCTGTTTCTACTGAAGTGACACAATTTCCACCAAGCTGAAGATTCCCAGCTGAAAAATAGAGCTGGAATTCTGGGGAAGGGTAAAAGAGGCCTGACTTTAGTGGTCATGTTCTTCCGGGATTCCAGGAAATTTCTGGTGCTTGGCAAAGGTCATTGACATCAAGATGGTTGATTAGTGATGTTGCTTGTGACACTGTTAAGCATCTAGAAGGCACACCAAGGAAACTTAGTGTAGCAAATGTATTTTATATGTGAGAAAATGAAGTCAGAACAGAGAAAAACATATCCAATGTCATGTAACCCAACAGCATAGTTAAGAATAGAATTCAGATCTCTTAAGATTCCAGCCAAAGCTAATTCTTATGTTCAGTATTAGTATATTTCTCTGGGAGAAAAGAGTTGAAAGAGTTCATATAGACAGGGTACAACTGTTTTATTGGGGTTTATACCAGTAGACATTCTCAGTAAGGACAAAGGGTATTCAAGATCTCTGGAAGAGACAACGATCTTAGTAATACTAACTACCATTATCTTTATTCTTCATTTAAACACTGTCATTCATTCTGGATAAGAAGAAGGGGTGCCAGCTGGACTGAGACTGAATAAGCATGGGTTGAAACTGGACTCTCTGAACAAGGCGGACAATGAAGGCTGATGAGAAGCCAAGGACAATGGCACTAGGTTTCGATCCTAATACATGAACTGGCTTTGTGGGAGCGTAGCCTGTTTGGATGCTCACCTTCCTGGACCTAGATAGAAGTGGGAGGACCTTGGTCTTCCTGTAGAGCAGGGAATTTGGACTGCTCTTCAGTATCGAGAGGGAGGGGGAGTGGACTAGGGGGAGGAGAAGTGGAGTGGGGATAGGGGGAGGGGAGCGGGGGGAGGGGGCAATATGTGGGAGGAGGGGGAGGGAAATGGGAAACGGGGAGCAGTTGGAAATTTTAATTAAAAAAGAATAAAAAAAAAGTAAAAAAAAAAGAAGAAGAAGGGGTGAAGCACTGGCAGACAGGGGGAGCAAGACAGTGGCTTAGTGATGCACAAACTCACCAAAGGTGGGCATGGCAGGCAGAACTTGACCTGCATATTGAAAAAGGGATTCGAATAGGAGTTAGTCTTAGCAAATCTTGTCAAGTAAGAAAAGCAAAATGATATGGAAAACAGGAAAATCTCATCCTTCTTTTCCTGGAATACAAGCTTCTTATGGCAGAAGATATATGAATCTATCTATCATCTATCTATCTATCTATCTATCTATCTATCTATCTATCTATCTATCTATCTATCTATCATCTACCACCTATCTATAGGCTATGTATCTATCACTTATCAATCATCTATTTATATCTATCACCTACCTAATTTATATATACCTGCCTTTTTATATCACCTACCTTTTATTTATTTATTTAGATTTAATATAAAAGTCCATGTTTTTACTTATTAATAATTTTCAGCAGTTTCTTAATATGTAGAATAATTTTTTGTTATTTCCACTTATATTATCCTCCTCTCATCCTCTGATTTTCTTCTGAAAATTTCTTCTTTCCAACACACCACTTTCCTACCTATTTTTCTTTTTGTTTGTGTGATCTATTGAGTTTGATCACAGTTGTTTTCACAGACATAGGTAGGAGGTTATTTCTTGAAACCTGGGCAACTTACCAGCAGCTATACCAAACAAAAAGGTGACTCTCTTTCTGCCACTAATCATTGACTATCGACAGATTCTTCAGGGAGGGGTGAGACCACAGGAGACCATTCTGCTTTGACAATGAAAGGTTGATGGGCCCAATCCTACACAATCATGTGTGGGTGGCAACAGTTGCAGTGAGTTCATGAGAGTCATGGTCTTGCTGTGTCTTGAAGATGTGCTTCACCGCATTCTACCCAATGTTATAGCTGCAGATTCTTTCCAGATCCTCTTCTATGATGTTTCCTGAGCTTCGGAGGGGATAATATAGGTGTCTCATTTCAAGATGAGCACTCCACAGTTCTTTATCTTTAGCACTTTGACCAGTTATGTGTCTCAGCATAAGTGATGCCCACTGCAGTAACATTCTCTGAAGAAGGCTAAGAGCAATGTTCACCTGTGGATATAAACGCGATAATATAGAAAGCAGTCTGAACCCACTTAGAAAAAAGATAGTAGAAGGTTCACGTTAAGGACAGACAACCTTTCCAGCTACTAGCTCTTTATGAGGTTTCCAGAGTCGGTTCTGAGTTTTCTTTTGTGGAGCAGGCTGCATAGGCAAACAGAGAGTGTTTGGTGGCCTCCCTAGCTTTCATGCCATTATCACACCAAGTGAGCACTTCTTACCTGGTGGGTTGTTTTTGTAACTTCCATGGTTTATAGCTTTGTAAGACTATTGATGAATTTTCATGTCCAGCAGCCAGTATAGCAACCTTCTGGTGCTATGAAAGCTATCTAGCAGGGAGGAAGCTTCCAGTTCAGCTCCAGATTTATTTATCCATTTCCTGTGGCTGAAGTGTAGGATGTTTTCAGCAATAGAGTCTTACCATAAAGCTCTGGTGGGCAACTAAGAGCAATAGCAATAACCCGTATTGTTTTAGGGGTCTTGGGGACTCCCTGACAAGTAACTATAGGTAGCTATTTCACAGTTGGCATTGGGATTTTTGCTAAATAGTTAATGTCTTCTGAGAGGAACATTATCCACGTTGGCAGACTAGCCATGGTCACTTTTTTCTTAAACATATTTATAATAAGCATATGAGGTGTATCCCTATATACCTTTTTCATACATGCTTAGTGTTGGTTCCTCCCCTATGACCTACCCTATAATCCTCTGTCCTACCCTATAATTCCCTCCATGGAAAGATTTAAGCCTTTCCAGCTCTAGAACTGCCTTTTCCATTTTTATCTCATCTCTGTTCTACTATTCCTCCTCTAAGGTCTTATTGTCCTCATCCCTTATAATGAACCTTTGTCTATCTTCCTGGCCTCTAGCACACTCCAAGTTGAACATGCTACCCTAAGAAGTCATAGAAAGGTTGGAGAGATGGCTCAGAGGTTAAGAGCATTGACTGCCCTTCCAGAGGTCCTGAGTTCAATTCCCAGTAACTACATGTTTGCTTACAACCATCCATAATGAAATCTGATGCCCTCTTCTGGCATGCAGGCATACATGCAGCCAGAACACTGTATACATAATAGATGAATAAATCTTAAAAAAAAAAAGTCATGGAAGTCAGTCTGTGTATGAGAAATGAACATGTATGTAGCTTTTCTCTGTCTGGTCCAGGGTTACCTCACTCAGTATAGTATTTTACAGTTTCAATAATTTTCCTACAAATTTAATTTTCCCTACAACTGAATAAATTACACACACACACACACACACACACACACACTATTTTCATTATTCATCAGTTGATTGACATCTAGGCTGGTTACATTTCCTGGCTATTGTGAATAAAAGCAGGAAAGGATTTGTGTGTGCACATATCTCTGTGGTAGGATGTTGAATCTTCTGGACATTATGTTTAGGAGTGATGTAGATGTCTTACGTCATTTCTGCTGCTAGTTTTTAAAGGCTCTTCCAAAGTGACTTCCACAGTGGCTATACCTATCAACAGAGAGGAAATGATATTCTCCCTCTACATCATCACCAATGTGTGTCCTCATTTGCCATCATGACTGTGTTAACATAAACACTTGAAGGAGTTCTAATTTATAGCAGAGGACTTCTATATATTCCTTCTATTAATTTGCTTCTAGGCCTAGTTAACTAAACAGGCCTAATAAAAACAATCTAGCGTGTGTGTGTGTGTGTGGTATATATATATGTATTAGAGATTGAACTCAGGGTCTTAGCCACACTAGGCAAATATCCTGTCCCTGAATAACATCCACTCCAAGCTAACTTAACTCTTGTAGGATTTCTCAATTTGTCCTTCACAAACTCATAAAGAGAAATAGTTACTCATCTAATCATTAGGTAAGTAAAGAGGACAATCAGGTTAAGTTGATTATTATTGCTATAATCCCAAATGTTAATTTTCTAAACCTTAAGTTTTTAGAAGACAGAAGAAAAGCTAGCAAACTACAGCTTAAGGATTAAAGTTTTTTACCATGTAATTTTGGAAATAAAGATTTATTAGATCATGGCCATTTGTCATTTGTATATAGCATGTATGATTATTCTTCCACCATACTGGGAATGTTGAACAATTGTGAAAATATCCATATTATGTACAGAATATATACTATTTACTATCATGCCATTCCAAGACAAATGTTGGCTAACCACTGGAATAAAACTTCAAGATTATGCTTATAATCTAGTCTGCTCTGTGAGAGAGGACAGTTCCCAAAGAAGGTCTCAGTTGCAAACATATATCAATCATTCCTAAGAAGACTGGAGGTGGTGATACACATTATTAATCCCAGAACTGGGAGGCAGAGGCAGGTGGATCTCTGTGAGTATGAGGTTAGCATCATCTACAAAGTGAGTTCTAGGACAGTCAGAGCTACATGGTGAGACCCTGTCTCAAATACATTTATGTGAGAGGTGTGGTACAGCAACCACCTCTATCTTACCAGTGTTAGGCTTTTCTCTGCATTCTGAATCAAATTCTTCATTCAGAAACAAACAAACTCAAATACTTCAGTCTAGGTAATTTTATAAATAGAAGAGTTCAGTTAGCTGTACGTGAACTTGCATGCTGCTATGTTGTCTGACTCGTACATGGAGGACCTGTAACCCACAGACCTTTGGAGGTATGGGCAGGAAAAGCCTGGGTTGCTGGTCTACACAAGGCTCTGCGTATTAACTCAGTAACTTACACTGTTGATTTTCATCCCAGAAGTCATCCAGAGATGTTGGGCAGCACACATGTGCTTATGACGTTTCCTCCTGAGTAGCGTGCTAGCACATTAAAGTGTCGATCAGATAACAAGAATCACACTAAGGATTTCACTGTGTAACTTCTCCCTTGTCCTCCTCTCTTGGTTCAATGCTGAGGACCTAACCGAGGGCCTGGTGCGCACTTGTGACGCTCGTGCTCTCCCACTGAGTGAAATCCCTGACTCCAAATTCATTTATTTAAAGATTATTTTCGGTTTCCCTGGAGGTCTTGGAAAAGACACGTATTAAACATAGGAAATGGGCCCGAGGGTAGAAGATGGAGGAACAATGGGCATTCCCCATGCTGAATGGAACTATTTTATTATAGTAGTGGAAGCCGATTCAACTGTTTGTCTCTTCGGGTTGATCCAGTCCCAACAGTCATGTGTGATAAAGCGCGGTGTAAGCCAGAATCTGTGCTAGTTTACGTCTATGACAGCTTTCTACTCCCCTCCACGTCTAGTTTCCATTTGTCCTGAGCCTGATATTTTCTCCCCTCCACGCCCCTCCCCCACCACCCACAAAGGCTACCATATCGGGAATAAACAAGTAAGCAGTACTGTGTTTTATCCCATTCTCTGCCTCATTACACAATGCATCTCCCAAGTCATGTCACTTGCATAATTCTGGCTTTTTTCATCTTGTGATCTTGGGCTTACCTATACCCGGGCTTCAAATGACAATAGGGATAAAATCGTCCCTGAAAGCTTCTTCTGCTGTGCAGGCAAGGTCCGTGACATTGCCGCCAACCGTACCAATGCAACATTCCCTTTTCCTTACTCATTAATTCCAAGTTCAGGCACTTTGTCTGATAAGACAAAGCCTGTAACACAGCCAGGGTCCGACAATAAAGAGACGTCCGAGGAGGTTTGGCTTATTCAAGTGAAAACTATTTTATTTCTTGTAATAAGTGGCCTCATGAATCAATTCTCTGTGATCTCATTGTGGCCAGTGGCCAGAGTGGTCTGACCTCTGCCGTCAAGGGACATAAAGGCACAACTCCTGCTCTAGACACTTTGAAAAGTGATGTCAGGCTTTACTGACAATTTTCTTGTAAGGGATTGATACGAGTTTTAGCCAAGGTACCAGAAGGCAAGCTTCCCAGGAAAGCAATACATGCTACTACTACCGTTATTTTACCTTTAAATTTTATTTATCTTATTTTTAGTTTAGAGTTTTATAATTTTGAGAATTTCATATATGAGTACTGTATTTACCCAATTTCCTCCAACTCCTCCCTTGTCACCCTCCACCAAATCCATGATTGCTTCTTTAGTTATTATTTTACACACATACACACACACATACACACACACACACACACACCCTAGAGAAGAATCTGTGCGTTGTGTTTTCTTCCTAAGTTCTATACTGAAAAATCTCTCTTGTCTTCAGCCTAGCTTCTCTCCCACTATCCTGCTTTCTTTGCCCCCTTCCCTCTGTAAACGGGTGAGGTCTTCCTCCAGCTCCCGGTAAGCGCCTCCTCCTCTCCCCCGTGCCGCTTCTGCTCTGCGCACTATCCAGGTCACCCTCTGCATGCACTCTACTGTCCTTGATGGCTTATTTCCCGTCATCTTACTTCTAATTTGGATAATTCTCATGGAGGACCTTGCTCCGTATGCAACTGGAGATTTTTTGATGAGGTTGACATCAGAACTCCTACAGAGGTACAGGAGTTAGAGGCATTGGTCCCCTTGTTCCATTTCTCTGCCTCCTCTGTGTTCTATTTTGGTCCTCAAGGTAGGACAACTTTTCACAGTTCTAGCAATTCAAAACCTAACATACATTTAACTAAAGTTTGAATTTAGTAACCATAAATATCGCTGACATGTGGGAAATTAGCTTCCACAGTGCAAATACCAGAATTACAAAAACACGTTTAGACCATTATCCATTGGCAAGCTGTATTTTGTGTACCTATAGGAACTGGGACATCCAATCATAGGTTTTTTTTTCTCTGCGGAAAAAAAAACAACTGTGATTTTCACCTCTTTCTACTTTTCTTTGAACTTCTCATTGAGTAACAGCTACACAGGTAAGAACAGGGTAGGTTATATGTACTTTCAGGATCTCCCCAAATTCGGCTCTGTTATCTCCATCCTTACACAGGTAAGAACAGGGTGGGTTATATGTACTTCCAGGATCTCTCGAATTTCTGCTCCTTTATCTCCCACCTAAGGTTATTTAACAGAATAAAAGCGAATGAAGTTGACACCATTATTGTGATAATCTTGTATGTACTTTATTTTTTAAGTACACAATTTGTACATGCCTGTGCTTAATTGATCTTACTTTGTAATTTTCGATACATGCGTATCTGTATTGGGTTGTGTTGAGTTGCACTGTGTATGTGTGTTGTGTGTATCTATGGGACTGGGTACCACTAAGTGTGGATGTGAGTATGTGTGTTCATGTACACAGAGACCAGAGATAGACATGAGATGTCCTTCTTTAATGTTTTTCTGCTTCTAATTTTTGAGAATATAGTAAAATCACAACATTTCCCCCTTTCCTTTATTCCTTTAAACCCCCTCATATACATCTCTGGACTCTTTTTTTTAAACTCATTATCCCTTTCTTCACTACTTGTTATTGTATGCATATGTATATATATTCCTAAATATTTTATATTTATTTTCCTAAATATTATATATATGTATATATTCCCAAATATATTTATATATATTCCTAATAAAACATGCCCAGTCCATATAATGTTACTTGTGTGTTTTCTGGGCTGACTTTTTGGCAGTGGACAACCAGTTGACTTGTTCTCCAACTCTAATTATTGAGACAGGGTTTATTTGTTGTACTGGCTGGCAAATGAGTTTTAGGGGCCCACCTAACTCTGGGCTGGAGTTCGAGGCCCATAGCAGGATACTGGCTTCAGCAATACACTGGCTTTTACATGGCTTCTAGAGATATAGACCAGATCATCCTGACCTGTTGGGTGATGGGCACTTTATTGACTGAGTCATTACCCTAGCCCCTTGTACTTTACTTTATTTTCAGCTGTAGATTGTTCCGAATAAACTTCCTAATCAATTATGATTTACTTGAGTTCTGTGACATTATGGTCTGGATGAGAATGTAAACTTACATTGTTTTCCTGGACTTTCCTTTTCTTTCCCTGCAGTTATACTGGCTATGGTCTGCAGAGCAATTACAAGCTTCCCGGTGTATGTGTGTGTATACCGGCCATCTATATTTCCGCTATGAAAGGGATATGGAATAAAAGTGTGCATTGCTGAGCCAGTTAAGTGAGCCAGATATAGCAAAGCAAGGCAGATAACGATATGGCCTCGGGCCTAACATGGCTGAAGTCATTCCTTCCTGACAAGACTAACGGCTCTTTTGCCCCTAAGGCCCTCGATTCCACAGAGCTCTGGGCTGTCATCCTTCTCTCCACAGCACATGTGGGGTCATTAAGAGAAGTGCTGATGCCACGCTAGAGGCCATGATCTTCCCTGCCACTAGGTTGTGGCTGACACATGCATGACATTTCTTTGGTGTCAAATCCAGGCAAAATATTGCCCTACCTGTCCAAATATCTGTTGGAAACCAGCCCTTGGAAGGGATTTAATTGGCTCTACCTCAATTCAGATAAGATACAGAGGTAAGAATGAGGTTGCCACCCAGGGACAATCCCAGCTTCTAAACAACCCTGGAAGACTTGCACACACAGAGCACAGCGGGACAGCGTGGCTGCACCAAGGGACTCAAGTCAAGTCGCGACGCACTGTGGATGATATTTATCCGTATTTACATGCACATTGTATGTCTGGGCACATGTAGAAACAGGCTTGTTAATAACTCACATCTGGCCGTATTTCTCCATTAGAAGTTTAATTTGCAGTTCCATGATGGCTATGCTGTATCATTTCAGGGAACAAGGTCTACGCTTTGGTGATGTGTATCTTTCTTCTCTTCCTCCTTCCTCCTCACCAAGCAGCTTACACTTTGTCACACTATATTAGTGTGCTGATCCTCTGTTTCTTTGGATGGTTCTGCTGCTGGGAGTGGACACAAAGGGCAGAGTAAGAGCAGGGAGGGACTCACTTTTACTGTCTCTATAAAGGTTGTATTGGAGAAGTCATTTTGTCATTTGGGCTTGAGCTTCCTTCAGGTGACAGCTGCCAGGACTCAAGCCAGTGCCATATGATCATGGCCACTATTATGATCGTGGCAGCTATCATTGTGAATAATACCATATCTATCTGCACCATCACAACTATCATTACCACAATGCCACTGCCACCACTGCTATCATTGCTACCATTGTTGCTACCGTCCCACCAATTCACCATCTCTATCCTCCAACCACCACTCTCACCATCATCATCAGATTCATCATTGCCACCATTAGCACCATTGTCACCATAGTTACCACCACCACCACTCTTATTATGATCCTCAGATTCATCATTGCCACCATTAGCATCATCATTGCCATAGTTATCACCATCAATATTACCACAGTTCTTACCATCATCAACTCTACTATCATCACTATAGTTACCATCATCATTACCATCGTCGTTACCATCACCACCACCTTTTTGGCTGATGCAACACATAACATCAGTTGAGAGATGCTTTTCTCTAAGAAAGTCAAGGTAGATGTAATGTCATTTCAGGATTCAGGAAATCCAGTGATGCGCTTAGGTAATTTCTGTCACTAGACTTATTCCCAAAACACACAGTGAAACAAACTAAAAATTGTCTCTTGGCAATTAAAGTTGGACTTCGTTGATTTGGAGTGGGGTCCATGCATCAGTGGAAAAACAGCAACATCATCCAGAAGACTAAAAACGTTTGGTAATATTTGTCCTATAAAGTTCAGGCCTTTGCTGGAAGTGACCCTGGACACTCTGACATTTAAGGACTCAGCTTCTGCCTCTCTCTGCTCAAAGTGGATGACTGCTTCTGTTTCTCCTGTTTTTACCTCTCCCTGGCTTTTGCTTACTCATGCTTTCTGTATCCCTACACAACTGTTTTGTGGCCTTTCATCTTTCTTCTTTTTTTTCTGGCTGTTTTTTTGTAGAATTTCAGAACTTTTTTTAGAAGATATCAAGTTTTTGCCAATTCATTTACTGCACAAATGGTGGTAGAGCTCCCACCGTAGGCTTTCTTACACGGAACAGTCTGGAGGTGACTGCCTTTGTCACACACTGCAGTTCTGACCTGATGACTAGGCTGCATGCAATGGTGACATGGATGCAAAGCTCTGTAAACCAAGAACTGTTTTCATCTATTTTATTCAATGTGTCTCTTTTATACACAAATTGTCCCAATGGCTTCTGTGCTGCATGGACATTATGGTTCTCAGCCTTATCAAATAAAAATACTGGCCTCCCATTTAAATTTGAATTTCAAATAAGCACTGCATACTTTTTCTTCTATATAAATATGTCCCCTGTATTTTATGGGGACAGTACCCAAAACGGTGATACCCACCATCCCATATAAGACACTGCAAAGCTTTTGGCTTTTACTGCACAGTCACAAAATAGGATAAGGTGATGTGGGACTCTTTAAGGTCCTAAAGCTGGGCATTGACCTAATTTTCTTTTCAGCCCCTTCAAATTCTACTACAGACTACATCAACCATTCATAAATGTATTCAAGCAAAACAGGAGACCATTTTAAAGCCTACTTAACTTAGAGGGAAAAAAAACAAGATGAAGAGAAGCAATGAACAATCCACAGAGTTTTAGCTCTGGCTATTGCACAAATGGGATAGACTCAGAGGCATGCACAGGCATATAGTTTATGAGAGAGAGAGATACAGATAGGTAGGTAGATAGGTAGACAGACAGACAGACAGACAGACAGACAGACAGTGCTGGGATGAGAGCAGAGTTCTCAACCAATTATACGTTGCTTTGGAGTACAAGTGTCATCACATGAGCCTCAAGCAAGCCTCCATTGCTCTGTCCAACCATGTCAGGGTCTCATGCACTGTATTTGATTTTAAAAGGTCTCATCTTATTTTATTTTAAGTAACATTTCCTAGGACTAACATACATTTTTTCTCACATTTCCATAACTCCAGCCTTGAAGATGAAAGGAAGACAAACTCGAAAAAGTGAATTGTCCAAGGTTAAAAAGCTAATAAAGTGAACATGTATGATGTGTTGCCAAACCCTTTTAATTCGAACTCATTGTTTTTTCTTATCATACAAAAGGACATTAATTCCTTCACACATATGTGTGCCTTGTTCTACTCAGTGGTTGCCTTCCATGTGTCACAGGCATTATCTAATTCCCACAAAATTCCTGTGGGGTGAGTACAGTATTATTATTTCCATTTTTATATGCAAACGAGGCTGAGAACGGCTATGTGGCATCAAGACTAAGAGGGCTTGCCTAGCCAGCCTCCATGGGCTTGAACGCCCCTCATCTGTTATTAGCTCCGGGGTATTTGCCACTTCACTTAATAGCTGGGAATTTCCTTTCCTCATTTGTAAGCTATGGACAATAAGAATACCTAATTCTAAGAATTGACATAAATATTTCATGAGCAAATATGTGGAAACTATGAAGTCCACACAAAGGGACACATCTGGGCACAAAGGAGGATTTCACAAATGTTAGCTCATTGTATTATTGTTAGGGTTGAAATTTGCTTTAATTCAAAGAAGAAGCTACGAGAATTCACTTAGGACTTTATGGCTGAAGAATCTGCTTGTTTTATTTTCTGTTTTTGAGATAGGGTCTTGCTAGATGGGTCACGCTGCCTTGAGCTTGTTGCCATCTTCCGTCTCATCCTTTCGTGTGTTAACTTATCAGCACAAGTCTATCCTTTTAAAAGATGCTTCTTGAACAAATTTATAATGCACAGCTCAACTCCCGTAGGATTACCACTCAGACAGGATTTCCTTTTCAAACAGAGCCCTCCAGCTTTTGCTGAGCCTAAAGCTATGTATTTAGCTTTTTAGACTTCATTGAATTCTATCGTTATTAAATGTGCAAGATTTTCCTCATTAGACCCTAACTCCTTGAGAGGTGAGACAGTTTCTACCTCTCATTTGATGACTACTTTAGAGATTAGTAAATATTTTCTCCCATTCGATCACGTTGTCTCGAGTGAGAAAACTGCTTGTTTGTTATTTATTTCTTTTTTCACATCTCATTCCCATTCATTCTCAGTCCGAGTGGTTCAGCCAGGACCCACTCTCCCCATTTGTTTCAGCTGGTGAGAAAGTGACCCAGTCTAAGCCCCTAAGTACTGAGAACTTCCTGCTTCCTCTTACTGGCCATCATAATTGTCTTAAGTATAGATGATGTTTTTCTTAGCCTGCTGCAGTCATTCTATGCAAGAGTAGGGGGGTCAGAGAAAGAGAAAAAGAGGTGAGGAGATTAAAAAGGAAGAGGGAAGGAAGGGAGGAAGAAAAGAATGAGGAATGGAAAGGACAGAAATTGATTTCTGTAATGCAACCATGTTTGAAGCTGTCTGTGTCCCTGGTTTCTCTTTTCCGGCTTAATTAATTACTATTTTTGTCACTTGTACTCAAAGAGTTGTGGAGAGCATGTCAGTACAATAACTTTAAGAACTGACTTTAACCTGGGATCCCTGTGGTGCCTGTGGCCTCTTGGGATTGCTAAGAAAGGGACGCCATCTCCTGCTGCTCACTTTTCCATCAGGCAAACTGACTTTGGCCATTCCCTTGAGAGCTCTTCATAATAAGGACTCGGAAGACAATCAGAGTCATTTTAAATTAGGCCCCCTAGCACAGATTCTAATCTAATGAGGTCATTAACACATGGTGCTATCAGGGCTGCCTAATGCCACCTGGAATAAGGAGCCATTTTCCTTCTGTGAGGCTGGGGCCCATGTGCTGCACCCAGACTAACACCGTGTGAACTGGAGATGCACAGTAGTGATGGAAGACACCCAACTGATGGGGATTAGGATGGAATGTCCCTTTTCATCTGATTGCCTGTTGGTAGCTATTAATAAGTCAGCCTAGTCTGCCACTGGGAGGAGAGGAGCTTGGGCATGGGGTGCTCTTTCTGCATTTCTGTTTTAGAAGCAGAAGTCAGAGGAAGACTGAGGACGGTAGCCATTATCAGTCCTAGCTTTTTGTTCCTGGTTTGGCAGCAGCAAGATTTGTAATAGAATAACCCCTTGACTTTCATCCCTTTTAACCAGAGGCATGCATTAGTAAGAGAGTCATTGACTTGCCCATGGGGTCCTCAGGTCTGTCTGATCCTGGCAGCTAGACCCAGCACCATACTCCACCTCATTTGGCCCTCCAACCCAGAACTTTGCCAGTATCCTCACAGGCACTTGGACAAACTCTGTGATTTTATACATTTGTATAAACCCAGGACCGCCTTGCCAAATGCATAGTGAACATGACTTTGGTGTGTAGCTGACAGTAGGGAGAAAATGGGTAGCAATTCCGTAGGCATCTTTATGGGACTCTAGCATGTTTACCATGGAGAAAAGGATTGTGCGTTTTGGCAATACCCAGTTGGATCTTCCTTGAGAAGAACTAGCTGCAAGAAGCATTGCTGATTGATTCCTTCAGTTACTGCTTCTCTGCAATCCCTGGAATATTGTCTGAAGCTGCCCCAGCTTCTGGCAGAGCAAGGAGTGATACTAGAACCAGCCCATTCCTCTGGACCCTTCTTTTAGTGGACAAACCGGGCTGATGGTTCTGTATTACGCTCTCAAGAACTTCTTTACCCAACAAGTCTTTTGTATTGGCTCTTCTCTCTCCATCTGCAGGTGTTTCTTGTCATGTATGGGGTCTTCATTCCTTCTTTCATTGTTCATAGGTGCTTCCTCCAATAAAGGCTTTAAACCTCCCATCCCATCCTTCTTGCAGGACCCAGATTGTTGAAAGTAGGTACCAAGGAGGCTCTAGATCAGTGGTTCTTATGTAGTGGGTGATGACCCCTTTGGGGGTGCAAAGACCCTTTCATAAAGATTGCCTAAGACCTTCAGAAAACACAGATACTTACAATATGATTCATAACAATAGCACAATTACAGTTATGATGTAGCAATAAAAATAATTTTATGGTTGGGGCCACCATAACATGAGGAACTGAATTAAAGGGTTGCATCATTGGGAAGGTTTACTCTCTGTTCAGGGAGCAAGGAAAAACCCATCCTGAGTAGGTGAGAAGAGAACAGTATTAGGTTAATGTGGCAACTCAATATTTCGTGTGTGTAGGTAAATAAAGATACTGGTTAGACAAAGTGGCCTTGTCAACTTGCTCATTTGAAAGTGTGGAGAGAGCAATGCTTCAAGGAGAGTCACTCTGACTGGCTGTGACTAAGTTGAACTTATGTGTTGAAAATGGACATTAAGTAGGCAGGGTATACTGTCAAAGGCTGAGTGATTTATGAAGATTCATTCCATAACCTTATGTAGCAACACAGTGGATTCAGGATCTGGTGATGTTCAGAGGGACCTGACAAATGGACTAAATAGGTCTGTTCTGTTGAAGTTGGGACCTACTTTTGGAAGATCTGTGACACAAAGACCCAAGATGGGAATATTTTGTTGGACATTGCTGAGGAATTTTGTCTTAGTTTGGGTCTTATTGCTGTGAGGAAGACACCATGACCATGACAATTTTTATGAAGGAAAACATTTAATTGGGGGTGGCTTACAGTTCCAGAGGTTTAGTTCATTATCATGATTGAGGGGGAGAGATCATGGGGGCACACAGGTAAACATGGTGTTGGAGAAGAAGGCAGGCAATTTCCTGGCTTGCCCATCCACTAGTGACACACTTCCTCCAACAAAGTCCTATTTAGTCTAACAAGACCACACTTCTTAATAGTGCCACGCTCTATGAACCATGTATTCAAACACATGAGTCTCTGAGGGGCCATTCCTATTTTGGTTCTCAAAACAGCATCTCAACCCTCAGGAGCAAGAAGTAATATTTCTCTGATGTGATTGCAGAGACTTTCCCACGAAAGAGGCAGGTCTTCCTCTTAGGAGCTAAACCCAGCTCCTCTTCAACACCAGAGTATTAGCTTGGGCTATCTGCCAAAATGACCCAAGTTCGATTCCTAGGACCTATACTGGGTGGCTCACAGCTGCCTGTAAGTCCAGTCACAGGGCGTCTGAAGCCTCCTTTTCTACAGGCATCCATATATGTGTGCATGTGTGCAAATATATGCACATAAACAGAAGTAAAATACAAAAATAAATATAATTTTTAAAACTACCTTTTTCCTATTCAGCTTCTGGGTCAATGTCAGTTTTTAGATGGTGAAAGCCACTGTGAGCAGGGAAGTCTGGCTTCCTAGTGGAAAGTCTTGCAACTCTATGGCAAGGAAATTCTGTCTTGGTTTCGCATCCTTCTTTCAAGAATGGACCCTCAGACATTTTCCCAAGATGGGGGAACCTACAGAGACAACTGTGCAGAAATTTCTAAGACTGTTGAGTACAGGATGTGTTTGTTGGTATCAAGGCACCTAGAGTTACATTTTCTTAGGGCATGAATTTATAGTGACCAGGTAACAGAGTCCTAGAAAAAGTCTTTTACACAGTGAACTGCCGTGACTATAGCTCCCACCAAAGCTCATCTTCACATGTCCCTGTTTGTGACTGAGAATGGTTTATTTGGCAGTAGAGGGAATTTTCACATTGGGCCTTTGGATGGTGGAATTCAATTTGTCATCAAGGGACAGACTAAGTAGTAGATTCAGACACAACTTTTCTCACATGTTCAGAACTGAAATAATAAACATCTCCTCTTATGTCCTCTGAAGAAACTTGCCTACAATACAAACAGATACCCACCCCCCCCACATGCACTCGCACATGCATGCACTCACACATGCATGCACACATACCTGTACCTTCAAAAAGCAAAGGACAAGTTGCCTCATGCTACATGTTTACTGCCAAGTAGAAAATACAGTATCTTAAAAGCCTTTGAATTATATCATCTTCCATATTTAGAAGGAGGGTTCTGACCTATAGATTCTGATACAGAGGACCAATGGTAGTGGCTTGAATTAGAAAAGGACTCTGCAATGGAGCCAGTCATTGGTACTGGTGAGATCTATGGTAGGAACAGGTACAGTATGAAGTTTATGGCCGGTCTTGGTGGAAGGATCAGTACGAAGTTTATAGCCAGTCTTGGTGGGAAGAATCATGGTTTTGGGGGTTCTGGAACATGCCTTAGTCATTCATACTCAATGGAGAATTTATTTGTCTGTTTGTTTGTTTGTGTGTGTTTATTTAAAACAGCTCCTCAGGGGCTGTTACATCTCAATAGTGGTATAACATTGTAGTAAATTTGACGCTGAAACCTGTGAGTTCTCCAGTGGTGTTCTTTGTTAAGAGTGACTTGGATAGCTAAGTCCTTTACAGTTCTCTGTGAGTTGTGGAATTGGCTCGCCTGTGTTTACAAAGAAGCCATCTGGATAGCCATTACCTAGAGATTGTACATGAGTTGAGAGAGTCCTTTCATTTAAACAGTAATAATTATTCAGCTCCACAAACATGGGGTGACTTCATTTATTTATTCCTTAATTTCTTTCAACAATGCTGCATGCTTTTCACAGTGTATAAGTCATAATCACTTTGTTAAATGGATTTTTAAAACATTTTATTTCGTCTCAATGCTGTGATAAAAGGAATTAGTTTCTTAGTTTCAGTTTGAGATTTCTGACTCTAGATGTATTGGAATACAATTGATTTTTGCACATCAGTATTGCATATTGTCATCTTGCTTCATAAATTAGTTGCAACAATGTGTATGCATGTTTTAGGGTTTTCTTTAACTAATATCATATCATCTAAAAATAGGAATAACTTTCATTTCTTAATTTTCAACATAAATGGCATTGTTTCTCATCTTTGCTCAGTTTCCATGACTGGAACCTCCAGGAAAATGTAGATTATCTTAGCGAGAGAAGAGATCTCAGTCTGGTTTCTGATGGAAGTCATCTATTCTCTCACCAACAAGTGTGCTGTTTACTGTGGGTTTTTAGATCTCCTTTATCAGGTTGAACAAGTTCTATTTCTTGAGCTTTCAATATTTTTTAACATAGAAAGGATGTTGGACTTTTATCAAATTATTTTTTTCTATGCCTGTTGAGGTCATATTTTTTTCTTTCAAGATCTGTGAAGAGAAGTCATATTTTTACTTTTAAAAGTGAATCTCATTTTTTTTATTGTTTCAGAATTTCATAGTGCCTATACATGTTTTGATCAAATCCACCCTTCCTTCCCCCCATCTAATTCTTCCCATCATCCTACTCACTATCCATCCCCATCCATCCCAACCATATGCTCTCTTTTTTAAAGTCTACTGAGTCCACCCAGTGCTGTTTGTATGTGCATGCGTATAGGACCCTCTCCCGGACTTGGGGCAGCCTGAAACAATTCAACTGTGTTATGTTAATTTATTTCCAAATGTGAAACTTGCCAAACTTAAATTCCTTGGATAAGTCCCAGTTGGTCTTCTTGGTATATAATTTCTTTGTATGTTCTTGCATTTGGTTTGCTAATATTTTACCGAGGATTCTCATGTACATTTTGATGAGCTACAGGCCTGCAGTTTTTCTAGGGTTTTGTGTAGTTTGGGTCTTAGTAATACTCGACTATTGGACAGATACTAAGTGACTTCCCTCATGTGCTTTTGGAAAAGTCAGTGAGGAATTTCTCTGACTTTTCCTGGGAATGAGAAATGGAAATGGCCTGTGAGGCCACCTAACTCCATAATCATTGTTGCAAAGTTTATGTTGTTATCAACTCTACTGTTCTGTATCTCTAAACATGACTTATCTTTCAGTCTTTGTAGTTCTTGCCAGAAAGATATTTCTGCGTCTTTTTAATACCCATCAAGAAAGTCACGACTACTCAGAATGCTTTTATCTGCTTAAATTGCAGCTGAACTATAGACACAACAAATTATCTTTTTGTTCTCCTATCCAAAACTTTTTTTTTTCTGAGACAGGGTCTCTCTGTGTAGCCTTGGCTGTCCTAGAACTCACTCTGTAGACAAGGTTGGCTCTGACCTCACAGAGATCCACCCACCTCTGCCTTCTGAGTATTGAGATTAAAGGCATGCATTTTATAAAATTCCTATTGAAGACAGTAAGGGGAAGAGACCCACGAGCTTTCTTGCAGTGAGCTAGAAATGCCCACTGTTTTCAGGATCACTCGCCAATTTTGGCAAAGTACTATTTTTCATTGGTGCATTAAGAGCCATATCAAATATTAAACACAAGTTGTTACTCCTGGTAAATGACCAACATATGTAGCTGGCCTGCTTTTTCTATAAGATTATATATAGTTGGTACAGTATTATCCTATTACAATCACATTTTTGACCTGTACTTCTATGGTTGTCATCAACTTATAATATGAGGTGTTCTAACTACTAGGTTATGTATGCACTTAACCCATGTATTTTTTTTTCCTACTTTGAATATTTAAGTACATTAGAGAAATGAGGTTATGAGTCAGTGGTGTAAACAGTGAGGCACAGTTCATCTGTCTCAGGGACATGATAGACAGCTGAATACTTTGTAATTTCATAGGTCTAACTTAATGTTGGCTGGGAGGTGGGAAACATGTAGATTCACTAAGCAAGTCTTTAAAATAATAGTCCTTTCTCTTAGCTGGGCTCAGATGCTCTCTTGACAACTCGAGAGGCTTAAGTATTGTTCAGCGGCCATCCCTCAGGACACTGTGAACAGGTGGACCTTCTTCACACGCTGCTGCAATAGCTTGAGTCTGTCGTCCATACATGAAGGCGAGTCACAGGGGTACTACACACATGTGCAGTTCCTTCCAGCACATGCCAGAGAGTAACCAAACTGCTAAATCACTTGAGAATGAAAAGGATTCTAAGAGCGCACGGCATTATTATGTAAGATGAGAAACAAAACGCTGGGGGAATAAATAGCACTCACCTGCAGAGAATCAATAACCCCGACTTTATAATAGTCACCTCAATAACCGACTGCTTGAGTTGCAGAGGTGGGGAAGGAGTGGGAAATTACCAGGTGCTTTAAAAAAGGCACCTTGCACCAAGCACTGACTCACGTTTCCGCCTGAGAGTAGCTGTCATTAATGACCCTTTTTATTCATGCAGAAGTTCCCAAAGAGGAACATAATGTTCCATTAGTAATAATTGAAAAAGTCTCTCTTCGGAATTATGTCAAAACCTAAAGATGATGCTTCTGCCAAAACATTTTGATGACAAACGTGGGAAGCATTTGACAGAAGGTGCCACCGCAGGGTGAAGAGGCTGCACGAGGAGGCTCCCGGAAGCTCCGGAAGAAACGGGCTGCAATGAGATGGTCAGTTTTAGAGTGAGATCTCCCCCACGTCCTGGTGTTTGGGACTCTCACAGCCCTTTCATTTTGACTAGTTCAAACACCTTCTTATGCCTGTTTAAAATATATTGGTCAAAACACCAAACTAAGAACCCCTGAAGAGAGGAAGGGTATTTTCTTGAAATAATTCTGAATTTTTTTCTTTTCGATATAACATGCAACCTTATACTCTTGTGGGAAAGAAGGAAATGACATGCTGACCATGGCAGAGACAGTTTGACACTGCAAAGGGCTGCCTCAACTCACCCCTGTGCGGTCCTCTACTGTCCCCTCTCTTTACTATGTTGTCAGTGGGCTCTCCCCATCTTCCCTTTGAATGACTTTTCCTGATACACACTTGGGAGTGTTTGAGTGTTCAACCTATATATCAGAACAAAAACTAAGCAGAATGCTGCCCTGAAAATCATGTCAACATAGAGGGGAAAATCAGACCTTGGCCCTGAAGGTTCCATTTTTCCTCAGTGCCCACT
This sequence comes from Chionomys nivalis, assembly GCF_950005125.1. NCBI lineage: Eukaryota > Metazoa > Chordata > Mammalia > Rodentia > Cricetidae > Chionomys > Chionomys nivalis. The sequence continues at coordinate 52,761,577 of NC_080090.1, read as the reverse complement.
ATTCTTCAGAAGCATCCTTGTTGGCATGGATTCTGTTACCATCGAGATTCACTTGTCTATGTCTTTATACAAGACAACATATTCTCCATGTCATGGTGCTCTTTCACGCTCAAATGCATGACTCAAAAAACCTATGTAAACATAAGCATGGCCTTTCACCTCCCTGAACTTCACTTTCCCTATGCAAAATGTGGAATACAAGTTAGATATTTTATATTGTAAAGTCTTTATGTTGTAAAGATCAAAGGAGATGAATCTCATAAAGCTATCTAGCAATTCTCTGTCAGAAATGTCACTGATGTTTATTATGAAAAGGAAAAGTGGACAATGAATCTAAGTCAGAGGTGGTAAAACAAAACGAAACAGAACAAAACAAAGCAAAATAAAACAAAACGAAAACAAACTAAAAGAAAAAACAACCCCAATAGTGGGAAGACATGCCCTTAGTTACACTGACGTTTCTAAATCAGTAAGTTAATGAGTTGCTTCAAGTCTTAATCTCAGTTTTCTCAACTTTTTTTTTTTTTTTTTGACAGGGTCTCATTATATAGCTATGGTTGGACTAGACTTAGTATGGAGGCCAGGGTGGCTTTGAACTTGAACAGATCCCTCTACTTCTTCTGAGGTTAAAGACTGGTGCCACCACACCCAGTTATTCGTTTATTTATTTAAACATTATTTTTATTGCTTTGGTGTTTGAAGCAGGATTTGAACATGTACCCCAGGCTGGTCACTAGCTTGAAATCATCTGACCTCCGATTGATTGTCAAGTCCTATGACTGTAGTCAGGTTCCACCATGTACAGTGAATTTATTCTGTGGCATCTAGAAGTTGCGAGAGTTTCTGTGAAGAGATTGAAGGAATCATGGTAGAACTAAGAAAATTAAGGGCCTGAGCTTAGGAACCAATGTGAGGTGGTAACATGGAATCAGTAAAATACTATATCATATGTTCAGTGAGTGTTGGGTATAAGAGAGGTTAGAGAAATTTAAATTCATAAAGTGAGTACTGAACATCTATTAAAGACCCCTAGGCATTATGTCATATAAAGGTTAGTCCAAAAGTGACTACTTAAAATATTTGGCATTTTGGAGTAATTCATTTGTAAGCTTATGGGCACTTTCTCAATCACCTACTTTTTCAAGGTAACACTTGTTATAGATGTTGGGTTGCGCTTTATAAATAGAGACCTTAGTTTTGCTCCTTGACTTACATGCATATACAATGACTATTCTCACGAGGCTGGTGAGGTTGAATTGATCCACCCAGTTTCTTTTATGATGGCCAAATAGGATGTATGTCGTATTTGATGAGAGTTAGCCATAGTTCGAATCTTACAGCAGATAATTTTTTTCCTCTGTAAATTCAATTGAATGACACTGAAGCTACACATAAAAATTGATGTCAAGAGCAACAGAATTCAATTATTTTGGTACATAGAGAAAAGTGTTGGGAATAAAATTTGTAAAGTAAAGCTGTTAATTTATGTTATAGTGTGTGTGTGTGTGTGTGTGTGAGAGAGAGACAGAGACACACAGAGAGAGAGATCACAGAATGGGATCAGCCCACTACTTTCCCTTATAAATACATTTTGTTTCTAGCTAATCCAACCTTTTAACACATATTACTTATGCATTGTTTATCACAGTACAATTTGTGAAAGAGTGGTTGTACATGAATAGTCAGCCTCAGCTTCTATCAGAGTCACCCATTAAGCTATGCTCACAGTATCTGGGGCACTCTGCACCCCATTTTATCAGACATTTTACAATTCTTTCTATAGCCAGTGATCCATACAGTTAGGTTTACCCATAGCTGTGACGTCACTTCTCCAGGAGTCCAGTAGTCTTTTTTTTTTTTTAATAATTAAGAGAAAAAAATGGTTGAAGACCTTTGTTTTGGCTCATGACCCTAGAGATTTTCTTCCATAGTCACCTGGCTACAGCATATCTTGCAGGAAGAACATCCCAGGAAAAATCTGCTCACCTCACTGAGCCAGAGAGCAGAATGAGCGGAAGCCATTGGGGACAGATGCAGTCTGTAAAAGTGCAAGCCCCCTCATCTACTTCCTCCATATTGTGTCTACCCGCTAACAGCTTCCACCCTCTTCCAAGATACTTCCTACAGCTGCAGATAATGCATTTCATACATGAACCTGTGGGTAGCATTTCCCATTCGTAATGCATCAAGTACTACACAAAATATTAATCAAGGATCAATTCAACAAGCACATCACAAGATATCAACATGCTTACTTATTATGGCAATAAAAGTTGAGGCAACAAAGATGCCAGCATGTGTCTGATAGAGTAGTTAACATTGCAATATGGAGAACTTGGAAAGAAAGATAGGAGGTAAATGGAGTGTTCAAAACTGCCAGAGGGAATAAAAAGCATGTCCCCGAAACAGGCTGGATATTTCTTACACACATGAACTTACCATATAGTGCAGAAATTCACACCACAACATATTAATAGTAAAAAAGATTGAACCTAATACATGAACATTCATTTATGGGTCTAAAGATGTATTATGTGAAGTGTAAGGTGGCAGAAGCAAATCAAAACATCTCTTCTGATTCCAGCTATTCAAGAAGATAGAAATACAATCTGCAGTGACAAAAAGCATCTCGATAATTATCTGTGTCAAAGATACAGGAATTCCCTGGGAAGCAGCACAGGGCAACTTTTGAGGGTAACCAGTATGTAATGTATCTGATTGTATTGTTAAATGGCGTACACATTTGTCAAAACTTGTCAAAATCCATGTTAAAGTGGACCTATTCTGTGTACTTTGTGCCTAAATAAACTTTATCTCAAATGTAAGTACGAGAGGCGGAGAATGATAAAGACGAGATAGGTAGACAAGACGAGGGTGAATCACTAAAAGCCACAGGCGAAGGAGACAGGAGGGAAGATGGGGTGGGAAGAGATGCCCTTTAAGTTGTCATATTTTCCAGCCCACAGTTATTGCTTCACAGTCTTTTGGCTAAGATAAGTGTGGCCCAGAATTAGGGTGGACAATATAAAAATTACAATCAACTTTATAACTCGGAATTTTGACATGGAGCAATATTTCAAGCTAGGTTGGAAGCATATTATACAAGTGTAGCTTGCTTTTCACTCTGCTTTTGGTTGCTTTTGTTGTTGTTGTTGTTGCATCAGTGGGTGTAGCAAATCGGGGCACAGTTTTCTGTTTGCATCCGTAAGTTGAGTCAGCCTGCAAGGTGCACAAGTCACTGAGGCCAAGAATCAACACTCCAAGCCCTACTGACACTGAGCAGAGAGTAACCTCTCTGAAGCTCCATTTGCCACGGACACCTCGCAATGCAGCTTCCCTCCCTCAGCCCACTGTCTTCATCACCCACTGTGCACCACTGGTGGCGGTGGTGGGGTGGAGTGGGGGGGGGCAGAGAAGCTGTGCCTTAGTCTTCCCAGCGCTTACATTAACAGATCTTAGCTGTTCACAGTTAAGCCTCAAAGAGGCCTTTCCAACAACACCCCCCAAGTAACAAATTAAAAATCTGTGAATACATGTAAGGTTGTTCTTAAGAACCCAAAGTATATGGGCCCTCTGAATGAGCAGGTGATGAGAAGTGAGCGGAGCCAGCAAATTATTGACATTCCTTCATCGTCTGTGTCTTACTGTGTGCACCACAGGACTGCTGACCGCGCTTCGTGACATGACTGCTTCCTTTTCATCAGCCTGGGTAGCTTTTAACCCTTCTTCCTTTCAAATCTGCAGTTGACTACAAAGTCCATTAGTGGATCCACTGTCCTTTACCGGCAATGTTGCTTGTGTATCCTCCCACCATGCACCAGCCCGCCAAAACCCACTACAGTTTACCCAGTCATGCCCATAATTTGTTTTCTCTGCACTGAGTCAATTCCACAATTTGCTTTCTCTATGTTGTACGTGCTGTGGCTATTTAAGAGAATTATCATTTATAAATTACAGCATTGATAGAGTAGAATTTTGCTTTTTGAAAGCACACACGGATTGAGCATTTGCTGTGTGCCACACACTATAGAAAGGATATAAACATACGGGCTTCTAAGGTCTATGTTCAGCATGGTTTGTAAAGGAAAGGAAGCTGGGTGGGGGGGGTGGATTCTTAGAGAGCAAGGGTTGGTGGCAAAGGGCATCACCCTGAGGTGTACTCTCTCCAGGATGACATCAGAGGAGCAGACTAGAAAGGCCAGGGAAGACAGTGTTGTGTAATGAAAAGAGCATAAGCTTCAAGTCAGATAGACAAGATTCGCATCAGGGAGAAGGTTACCGCTGAGGGCAGACAGAAGGCGGCTCTCGTAAACTGGCAGGAATGAGAGCTCGAACTAGCCCAAGTGACAAGGACACTGAAGAAGAAAGAAGCTTTATCTGCTATCACCTGACACTTTAATTTAAAAGTGAATGGCACAGCAAAGGTAAGGAATGCTTTCTGAGTATTAGACAGGCTGTGTTTACAAGGCGGTACATTTTCAGATGGGAGCAGAGCAGGTTCTTTAAGGATTTGCTGGATAACAGCTATGAAAACTAAAGGGCATCGAGAAAATGCAGTGTCTGCCTTTGAATGCAGCTTAATCATCCACTACCCTAAGGCAGAGAAATAGTCTGTGGCCAGTTTCAAATGTATTAGCATCTCAGTATATGCCACATTTGTGGGCAGAAACTAGAGAACCCGAAAACTGCTCCTTTCAACCAGCCTGGTGGTGCCTGCTGACTGCCAGGAGCATCTCTTTCTCAGGGACACCAAGTTAGGGACTATTGTAGGAGGTCACTTATTTGCTTCTTGTCTGCCCAGACTCCCAAAATAACCACACAGAAACTATATTATTTAAATCACTGTTTGACCCATTAGCTCTAACTTCTCATTGGCTAACTCTTACATCTTAATTTAACCCATCTCCATTAATCTGTGCATCACCACGAGGTCATGGCTTACCAGCAAAGTTTCAGTGCATCTGCCTCAGGTGGTGGTTCCATGGCTTCTCCCTGACTCCACCCTCTTTCTCCCAGCATTCAGCCTAGCTTCTCCTGCCTAGTTCTGCTCTACCCTATCAGGCCAAGCCAGTTTCTTTATTAACCAATGGTATTCATAGCATACAGAGGGAAATCCCATATCAAGGGACTATTTCCACATCTGCATCCAGAGCAACACTCAGGCCGTTGTACGAAGGTTAAGTTTCCTGGGCCAGAGAATGTAATCATTGCCCTGAAAAACATACAGGATTCTGAATATATACACATCATCACTCTTCTTCTTTGTTACTCTCAAAACGATGTCGTCCAGGAAAATGCATAGTACAAGGGGTGCACTGGCTGGCTCCAGTTGTGGTGTCTGGGCAAAACATGCTGATTGCTAAAGTTTCACTATAGCATGTTCCTTTCAGTCTCTGTAGGAAATGTGTGGTCTCTAGCTGATGTTGATAGTAGAGGAGATGGTCAAATATTAGAAAACAGGGTCTCCTTAGAGGAAGTGGCTCATGAGGGTATGCCTTAGGGAAGTAGTGTCCGGACCAGTTTTCCTGCATTTCCTGCCTACCATGAGGTAAGAATTGTATATTATGGTGATTTTAGCTCACCACAGGGCCAGAAACACAAACGGAAAGTTCTGAAGCAATGAAGTAAGATGTGTTGTCAGGTGGTCTCTCTTAGCAATTAATAGTTTAAGAGTGTTATGTGTTTGTGTGCACATGCACATGTGTGTGCATGTGTGCTGTGTATGTCTCTCTCTCATGTGTGATTGCTAGAAATTAAGACAAATTAGAAAGAGTTTATGTACACTAAGTAAGTTGCAAAAGTCTCAACTCATGTATTTTGTGAAGTCTAAACTAATAATTCCCTGTTCTTCTTTCAATTTTCTTCCTTTATATGCCCATTCAGCTGTAGCTGATAAAACAACATTTTTAAAGCACTTAAGCAATGACTTTAGATGTAACATTTTTGGCAGAAAACTTGTGAAATAGGCTAGAATTAAGCAACATGCCAAGTCAAATATCAAGTAGACAGATACACATCTCAAAGTTAAACTCCATTAAAAATGGAAAAGGTGGGGTTAGAGAGATGCCTTAGCAATTAAGAATTCATATTCCTCTTCCAAAGGCCTAAGTCAGATTTCCAGCACCCCTGTGTAGCAGCTCTCAAGGAGTTACCTGTAGCTCCGTTCCAGAAAGACGTGGCATCTCTGGTCTCTACTGGCACCTGTGTCTACCCATACAACTCCCACCCCAATACACAATAACTAAAACAATAATGATAATTAGGGACAATTATCAAATAATAACAAATAATAATAATAGTAATAATGATATTAATAGATGTGCCTGGAGAGGCAGCTGTTTGTATTTGGAGCCAAATGCTTACATTTTTTATTGTGAACCTATTCTTTAACAGCTGAGCCATCTCTCTATCCCTAAAATAAAATAGATCTTAAAGATTTATTTGTTTTCATTTTATGTGTACGGATGTTTTACCTACATGTACGTCTGTGCACCCTGTGTATATGCACATGCATATGTATATGCAGTTGGTCAGTGAGGCCAGAAGAGGGCCTCAGAGTCTCCAAAACCGGAGTTACAGATGGTTGTTTCAGCGTAGTTACTATGTGAGTGCCAGGAATCAAGCCCGGGTCCTCTGGAAGAGCCCAATGCTCTTAACCACTGAGTCATCTCTCCAGTTCCTAACGGAAACCTTTTTTAAAAGAATAAAATGTAATTCAAGTGATTAAACCACAACAATAAAAGAGAAGGTAACAAACACTAGATGGCAGACCTGAGCACATTTTGGAAGAAAGAAGTAGAAAGGCAGGGGTTAATTTTTAGTGGATTGTGTGAATTGAAACCAGTGTCATTTTGGGCACAGATACGGAATAAACACTTATTTCTGTCACACCCTGCAGCACTCAGCATTTGGAGGATATTTGGAAGATGAGAATGAGACCTCCCTCTGAACATGGAGTTGCCAGTCTGTAGATGAAGAAACCGGCTTCACAGGTTCACTTCCTGCCCATTCATTAGGGGCCAGGTGATATTCCTTTGTCTTCCTTGGTAAAAAAAGGTTTATACTGTGGAGAAATTTCATACATAGCAGCCATACCAGTCTCTGGCACAAGACTTATATTAAGGGATGGGACAGACATGGACTGAAATAAAGGAATCAAACAAATATATAGCCAACTGCAACATATTTACATTCCTGTGTGATAGTAAACTTCTAGGGGCCAGGAGCCAGAAACAGCCACCCTATCCCTTTATTCTGTCTGGGTTAAGCTTACAGTAAATGGAAGATTTGCCTCTGGAGAAAGGCTCTTCAGACATTGAAATTTATTTCTTCCTTGAATGTCAACCTTACTTTCCCATCATCTTAGAAAGAAACCTCCGAGGGCGAGTTCAACCTTTGCACACAAGCCTGTGATCATTCTTACATGCGAAAGCCAAATATTGTCAGACAGTTGGGGAAATAGTCCAATATGAAAGAAAGGAGCTAAAACAAAAAGAAAAAAAGAAGACCCAGAGGAAATAGAAAATTGTTGAAAAGGGGAAAAAACAAAAAACCCCTTCAAAATATAATTAATATCCCCAACAAAATAAATAGGGATGCCAAGAAACAAAGACAGAAAATGTCCCATTTATAAAATTTCAAAAAAAAAAGAGAAATAAATGACTTAATATTATAGTTAGACAATATCTTCTAGAAAACAGAGCAAGTCAAAATACAGAAAGACTAGAGAGAAAAAGGTAAAAAAATTGAAGGCATGTTCCAACAAGTGAGGGATGGTGTTTTGAGAAACTGGAAGGTTGGTATTATCAACAAAATAACACAAATGCATCTTTCAAAATGGAAAGATTGTGTTTCTAAATTGAAAGTCTCAGCTCAATGTAAAACCATAAAACTCATACATAAAACTGAAAAAGAGGAGAGAGAAGAAGGGAGACAAAAGGAGGGAGAGAGAAAACCGGAGAGGGAGAGAGAGGGTGAAAAGGGGGCAGAAAGGAAAAGAGGAAAAAAGATAGGACAGAAGGAAAGAGAGAGAGACAGAGAGACAGAGACACAGAGACAGAGACAGAAAGAGCAGTTTGTATGCTGGAATGACATGTTGCCCATAAGTCTTGGGCATTCAAGAACTTAGTCCCCAATTGGTGGCTGTTTCAGGAAGGATTAGGAGTTGTGGATAAAGGCTTGTACCATGTGAGGTGCTCTATGTATCTGTTTCCTGTTTCAGTTTGAGGTGTGGCCCCTCAGCTCTCAGCTTCCAGCTCCAGTCGCTATGCTAGTTCGCTGTCATGGTGCACTGCTGTGGTGTTGACAGACTTACTCATTCAGAATTGTAATTTCTGGCCAATTCTTCTTCTATAAGTTTCCTTGGTCATGGTGTTTTATTCTAGAAAGAGCACAGTAACTAAGACATTGTATAAAGTAGGAATTTCAATGACACACCTGCAATACTTGGTGTCAGAGGGTAATTACGGCTAAAACACTAAACTTTACAAGGAACTGATGTCCACATCAGGGATTGCACAGCAGTCACAGTGAATTCTTTTGTGTGTCAACTTGACTGAGGCATAGAATGGTCCAAGATTGTTTCGGATGTGACTGTGAGGGTACTTTTACATGAAATCGACACTTGAATATCTAGAGCAAGTAAGTAGTCTGGGTTGACTTGTACAGGTGAACATTATGCAGTCCATTGAGATTGTTATTAGGAACAAAAGATAGAAGAGTTGCTCTCTCTGTCTGGGACTTACACAATTAGCTCTCTGGTTGTCATACCAGACTGGAACTGCATGACTGGCTTTCTGGGAATACTCACTAAAGGGGATTCATTTTCAGAGGCTTGTTAGGTCTCTTTATCACTGTTGTAACATGAGGGCCTGCTTAAGAGTTTCTGTCCCACCCAGTTCCCCACAGCCGGCAAGCCCCAAAGAAAATCACACAGAAATCTCCATAAAATTATAAACTGATTGACCCATTAGCTCAGGCTTCTTGTTAACTCTTGTAGCGTATATGTTCTTATCTATGTTAGCCACATGGTTCAGTACCTTTTTCAGTGGGGTAGGTCACATCCTACTTCTTCCGTG